>NC_139625.1:53334370-53566870 GCF_964638095.1 Poromitra crassiceps | reverse complement strand
GGAGACGTCTCTCCATCATTACGTCATTTGGCAGACGCTTTTATCCAAAGAATTACAATCCAAATATACATTAATGTTATGCGTAAGGAACATGAACATCTTACCGAGAGGCAGAGAGCTAAGCTAAGTAACAGCTGAACTAAGTAGGCTATAACTAGCGTGTAGCCGATCTGAAAAGCATGTAAACAGCGGTGAGATTAGTGAGAGAGTCGGTGAAAGGAGGAGAGACCCGCCAGTGCTTGTGCAGAACTAGTGCATGTTGTGTACAGCGGGTAATGAGCCGCTGTTATGAAGATTAAAGCGATATTCACGGAGTTGAGAGCAGACAGACAAACTCGCATTTGCATCCTCTCTCCAGCCTCCTGCACATAACGCGTTCAGGAGCCGTCGGGAAAGCGTGACATCTGTAATGTGTCACAACAAAATAAATAACATGGGTTACCCTTAGGCGGCGTTCACACCCAAAGCGCTTTTTTCAGTCAGAACGCTATGAAAATCATGTTGAGAGCGCTTCCATTGTGCACAAAACACAGCGCACGGAGCATTTTTTTTGTGCTCCATTTATTTTCCCCTGTAGTCGCGTGCAGTACAGATCAGAACACAACGACCACACGGACTCTAGCCAGCTAGTTTTGTATGTTTGATGTTGTTCACTGTCAACATGAAAGCCAGATTATTGCTAATTCTGCCAGCAGCAGAGGTTGAAAATCCCTCCGGAGGAGAAAAGGTAGGAAGAGTGAAAAAGACGATCAGGGCGCTTTTCCTCAATGTTCAACTTTTTTCAGCTTTAACGCCCACAGCGCCCCTCCAAAAACAACAGACGCCGCCAGCGCTAAACGCCAGGTGCGTTCATTAAAAGAGGACGTCTAGCGCGTCCTTACATAGAGAATGAATTGCAGAAAGACGCTGGAAGCTCCAAAAATGCGTTTGGACTGAATGTAGACTTACTATGTTATCGTGTGTTACTGGACAGACACACTAATAACTTTTCAGTCTGAGCCATTTTACATAGCCTATAGTGTGCTGTGCCAGTGCTGCAATTTATATTTTTCTATTCTGTTTTCAATGAGACAGGCAAAGGACCTGTCTCAAACATTGACTGATATCACAGGTTGTTGTGAAGAGTGCAATGTACATGGCTATATAATTTGTAAAGAGTGTAAAGAAAAATATTGTATTAAGAGATACATAGAGATAGCCTACATCAGTGGTTTCCAAACTTTTTGTGCCCATGGCACACCAAATGGCACGACAAAATCTCAAGGCACACCTATATAGCCTAAGTCTATCGGTGCAAAATAGCCTCTATTACTCTTATCACTCTAAATGCTTTTTTATTTACTAATGTCAAATACAATTTGACAAAATATATTACTCTAGGAATTAATTTGAAACTTTGCAAAATTACTACATCAAAGCAGCAACACACCCACTTTTTGTATAGTTTTAGGCTATATTTGCAATTGCAATAATGCAAAATCCCAAGGCACACAGGTGTGCCTTGGCACACCATTTGGGAACCACTGGCCTACATTATGGCGTTGTTCTATCACAGAGAGACATTCAGTTAATATGGCGTTATTCTTCTAACACAGAAACATTCAGTTAATATGGTGGTCTTCTAACACCAGAGAGACACATTTCAAAAGGTGTCCTTCAATCCCACAGTGACTGTTAAGGGTGTTACTAAACCTTGAATTTGTGAATGTGATCAACCTTGTGGACATTCTGTTTCTTATCCATTAGGTATCGAGTATCGTATCTGTATCGAGTATCGAAGCAGATATTTATGGGTTATCCTATTGTTAAACAAAATCCATAATATCCTGCATCCCTAAACACAAACAGGGAAAAAAGGTGGAAAATCAGACGACGGCTTATGTGTTCTGTTGATTGTTAAAATGTGTATGGGTATACATGGGTGACTATCCCATGCATCGGCCTTATGCCAGGTTTCGACCTGGTTTTCTTTGCCTCCCACTTTGCTTTCATACTAGAGTATAATGTGTCACTTAAAAAGAAATGTGAAATAGACGCTAAAACACTTTTACTGTGGTGCATACAATGAAAGAGTGTTTATGGATGGGTAGATCTTAGGCTAAAAAATATTTGAGCCTGCACAAAAGAACATTCCAGAAAGCACAAAAGACATCCAATGAAGGATATGGCTAGGCCTGTTTTACCAGATTGTGGACATCCATCATGATGGAGTTTTCATTAAAGTTATAGCTACACATTATCTCTTACAAATACATAAGCACCTTATGCAGCTGGTAGCACCACGTTGTAATGTTGAATGTTGATGTTTGTATTTTTTCCCTTCCTTTCTTTTCCTGTGTCTGAGCCTGTTTGTCTTGTTTGTTTACTGTTCTATAAAAAACTGAAAATAAAATATTGAAAAAAGTTATGAAGTTAGCTGGCAGTTGTGTTTGAGTCTTACATGTATTTTTCTTTGTCTTTTATCTTTTATTATTATTATTATTATTATTATTATTATTATTATTATTATTATTATTATTATTATTATATATCTGCATGCAGCAAGCGAAATCTCTTAAAAACAAACTAAACCCTGGAGAGGGTGAATCAAGCCTCCAAAACAGTTCAGCAGGATTACACTGCAACCATAAAGCCAGTAGCTATATCTTATCTAGACACCGGATCATTTGGAAACCAACAAAATCAGCCTGAATCTTCCCTTCCACTGCGGAGTCATATCGTTCCACTTGTCATTACATGGTACATGATAACAACCCTCAATTACCAGGTAACAACAACCCGCAGGGCTTAAAAGCAACATTAATAGTCAGGATGGACGGGGGGTGATGAGAGTGTGTTTTGACTTTGTGTTCCGATCCTTGCTTTCAAAGGATTAAAAGGCATTGAGTCAGTGAGATCACTGATAAGGTTGGTGGGTTTTTCTCCAGGAAGCACATATGGGCGCTGGTATACATAGCCGGGATTGACGCAGAAGGCTCTTCAATAAAAAGGCTTCCATGCACAGGCACATCACAGAGGCACAAAGAGCAGGTCACTTTCTGGCAATGGTATCATTTCTATGTCTTGCTTCCTTTACAATGTTTCCAGTGATTTTTCATTTTGCTGACCGTGAACATTTGTTTTATCCGCCCTCTCTTGTTAGGTAATTGCTGCAACAATGGGGTCAGTGAAATCAACGGGACTGTCTCTTCTCCTGTTGTCTTTCCTTCTTTACATAGCTGATTCATACCCCAACAGTAAGTAAACAGTAAGATTTGTCTAGCTACCACTAGTAATAAAGAACCCACGTTCTTTATTGTATAACTGACCTCTTAAAGGCAAAATGATCTAACCTTCAGATTATAGGCTATAGTGCTAAAATGTAAATGGTTTACAATACTATTTGTGAGTTTTAAACTTCTATTCTCATTCCTTAGTGGGCTGTGAGGAATGCACACTGAAAAATTGGAGGGTCCCACCAGTGTTTTTACAGTCTATGGTCCCAGTGGAGGGTCCAATTTACCAGTGCGTGGGCTGCTGCTTCTCTAGAGCGTACCCCACACCTCTCAGGGCCAAGATGACAATGTCAATCCCAAAGAATATCACCTCAGAGGCATCATGTTGTGTTGCAATGCACAGCTCCAAGGTACAGTACCATCAACAATAATGCATAGCAGGCTTTCCTTAAATAGCTTGTCTACACTCCAATGTGTTACAGGAAGATTCAAATAGAATTTTGATAGATCAGCCTGAGTAATAGCATACAGTGAAAATAATTTGGATGTAATGGATATTGAAACAGGGTGGGGGGGGGTCCCTTTATAATGTTTTGCTGTTATGTTATTAGTAATCTTTGAATGCAGAGTCTGACGCTCTGGGTTCCCAGATTGTGTTATAATAAATGTATTATAACTTATAATCGCCTATAAGGTGATACACTATAGTCTGTCTTTGCATTATTGTATGTTCCAATAGTCATTTCATTTTCCACATAACAATATGCCCATTTTAAGCCATTATGTATTTTAGAAAATGTAAATGTTTTGAACCTTCCCTCTTGATTCTTCCTCATCATCATCTCTCTTTCAGACGGAGCTGGAGGTTGCTGGCAGGAGGGTGAGGAACCACACAGCCTGCCACTGCAGCACCTGCCTATTTCATAAGCTGTAAAATATGTTAGTGGAGCTAATGTGACACTGCTCTGCAATGATGTGCACAAGCTTTTTACAATCAACTTTCTTGTGCAGCCATTTTCTTTGTATCTTCTGTGATGATATGTAATTACTGTGTTGGTTTGCTTGTAGATTGAAATGCAAATAAAATGTACACTGATTCTGCATTTTCATGAATTTGTCTTAAATCGACGTGTGTGTAAGTAAGTAAGTAAGTAAAACTTTATTTATATAGCACCCTTCTCAACACCAATGTACAGAGTGCTTAACAAAGTTAAAGCAACAGTTACAAAATATAAAGCACAATATGTGTGTGTGTGTGTGTGTGTGTGTGTGTGTGTGTGTGTGTGTGTGTGTGTGTGTGTGTGTGTGTGTGTGTGTGTGTGTGTGTGTGTGTGTGTGTGTGTGTGTGCTTTTGGTGTGTGTTTGTGTGGGCGGGGGTTTGTTTTCAATAGCAAAAAAATATTAGCAGTCATCATGTATACTTCAGTTAGCCTGAGCCTAACAATGAACTCAGACATGAAATCATCCTATAAATCAGAGAGAGGATGCTAAATATGTATCCTTTGTAGATTGTGATCTTGTGCAGGGATGTAGTAGTGATAAGTAAACCCATCCAAACTCAGTCAACCTAACTTTTTAAACATGTAACTGATGTAAGTTAGATGGGTAGGCCTATTTAGGGTTTTTTGTGGTGGCAGTTTGGCCTGGTGGTAAGACAGCAAGAGTTCCAACTGGTTCAAACCATGTCAGCAAATCTCTGCCCTGCTGAAGTGTCTTTCAGCAAATCCCTGAATGAAGGGGGCTGTTCTGCAGCAGCTGAAGACCTGCACTGGAGGGGGACAAGCGCAAAGAGAACAGTCACAGTATTGTTTAATGATTTTTTTATGTCTATGCTTTTGTGAAAATTAAATTGATGGTTGTTATGATGATCACTGGATGTCATTACCTAGCTTTTTATATATCACTACATCACTGACCAGTGTCTATACAGTATAGGCTGCTTGATTCCCCAACCATCGCAGTCAGAGTCTATTTCAACAGCCTAAGTTTAGGAGAGTTTATCCATGCGCTCAGATAATTCAGAAATAAAATCACACTGAGATTAGAGGCTGAACAAAAGTGTGTGTGATCTTGTGTCATTGTGGTCATGGATGCTTTGTTGACATGGGTATGTGGGGCACAGTTATGTGAAACAGCAAATAATCTTGTTAGACCAAGGTTATTCCAAAATTCTAATTCATGGCCTCATTGGCCAATCCGAATTGAGTATTTAAAGTGTAACTTACCCCCAAAACACTTTTTTCCAGTTTTTAACCAATATGACTTTGGGGGTGGTGTGTGAAGAATTCTGGTCAAAATTTCCACATTTGAGATCAAACTGTTGCCATTGTACCATTTGTATCATTTTCAGCCGCATAAGTGACCTCTATGGGTTGAATACTGCTTTTTTTTGTGCCCTCAAATGAATGGGATATTTGGTACATCCTGACGTCACGGTGGGTTTAGCATGTGCATCTGGTGCATCTCCAAAGCCTATACAACTAGGCAAGATGGAAAAACACTAAGGAGCCCTAATTTAGTTCACATTGGGGCAATGGACCCCCATATGATGAGATTTGGTCTCTCAGATGCAAATCTGATTAAAAAAAAAAAAAATGTAGCCTAGATATGATTTTGTCCAGAATTCCATATATATTAGATTGAGAGATAACAGAGAATCCTGGAATCCTCTCAAGGACCACTGGTGGTCCCCTGGCCCCACATTGAGAACTACTCAACCACTTGATTGTGCCGAGAGAGAGAGAGGAGGAGCAGTGGCGTGCCTGCTCAGAATCGCCCTTCCCCCACTCTGGGAAAAAGCTCAGAGCAGGTAGAAGGGGGCGCGGCCGGGTGGTATGGATTAGGGACCATGGTGAAAGTGCTGCAGCCAAGCCCGTAGGCAGGTTTTGAGGAATACCGAGGTCGTTTTAACGCGGCGCGGGGGGCCCAGGGGGGTCTGTGCCCCCCGGATAGAAAATTTTGTCCATTTTAAAGTAAATGCTTCAATCTGGTGCACTTTGAGGGCAAAATTAAGAGGCTAGATCTATAAAGAACTACAGACATCATGTTAGATTAATATCCTCTTTAACTGTGCTGTTGCTTTAAAATGATACATAAATTAAATAGAATGGCCCATCTACACAAACATCACTTACAGGGTAGTTACTTACCCATTCACTTCAATAGAACTGTCCCCAAAGTCTAGCCCCAATCTAGCCTCAATGCGAAATCTGAATGTTGTGACTTATCTTTCTTCCTTCTATAGCACACAGAGAGGAAGCAAATTGTTGCATTTCTGATCAAAACTGTCACATTAAAACATCAATGACAGATGAATAGATCTGGGGGCCGGGGCTATTTTTCCTTTTTTTGGGGGGGGGGGGGGGGGATACCGAGGCCATGACCTCGGTGTCCTCAATGGTAGCTACGGGCCTGGCTGCAGCCCAGGCAGCCAGAAAGCCAGAATTAGAAAAATTATTTCACTATTATTTAAAGACTTAAGACGTTGTTGTGCTTATTTTTTGTCTACTATTGCAAAATAATAGTAGGCCTATTATCATGAAAAAGTATTTGTAATTTTTTTTTTTTTTTTTTTTTTTTTTTTACCCTCTCTGGCGCCCCTAACGGCTCAAGTGCCCTTAGCATTTGCCTAGTTCGCCTAATGGACGGCACGCCACTGAGGAGGAGGGAGGGAGGGAGGGGTTATTGTGTGTTTGCAGCAGCTCCGAGCCCAGCCTCCCCTCCTCCTCCTCTGCTGTGTGGCAGCGACTTTCATCCCCGCCGTCATTTCTGCAAACAAATCTCATTGCAGTTTAGCACACATGTAAAATATAACGCTATACTACGATGTGACAACGTGACAAAGCTGCTCTAAATGAGATGAGATGCGATGCGATGAGATTTGTTTGCGGAAATCTGTTCTCATCCCATGCGAAAGCCCCCGCCTCGGCCATGAGAGGCTCCTCAGAGCACTGCTGCTGCTGCTGCGCGCGCCCCCGCGGCTCGGAGCTTGCGGCCTGACTGGCCGGGAGAGAGTGCTTCCAACTCGGACTGATAATATAAACAACATCATTTGAGCTTATCCAGGTAAGATATTAATAAAGTAATGACACATTCAGCGGGAAACTAACTATAATTAAGACGTGCCAACTTTGACGACGTTTGGTTCAGTATTTTAAGAGCAAACAGGTTTTTTTAACTTCCTGAAAAGTTGCTGGAGAAAGTTTTGGAGATTCGAGGTCCTGGAACGACAGCGACGATATATGGAATTCTGGACAAAATCATATCTAGGCTACATAAAAAATAAAAAAATAAAAAATCAGATTTGCATCTGAGAGACCAAATCTCATCATATGGGGGTCCATTGCCCCAATGTGAACTAAATTAAGGCTCCTTAGTGTTTTTTCATCTTGCCTAGTTGTATAGGCAGCCACGCCCCGGAGCCACCCAGAAAAATAATTTCAACCGTTTTGAAGTTAGTGTGTAACCTGCGGGGCCGATTCTAGCTATGGGCAGGGGTGGGCAATGCCCACCCAGACATGAGTCTTGCCCACCCAATCAAAAGTTGGAAAAATATGTTTATTTTCACCTCCAGCCAATGGAAAAATTGCACAGAAAATCCAGTAGCGATTCTAGCTTCTGATTGGGTGGGCACTGAGCTTCAGCCCGCCCCCAAAGTCCTCTCGACTCATGTACTGTATTGAGAAACACAGAGCAGACAGACTCGACTGTCGGTCTCCGTTGCCCAGACTCAACTGTGGAGAAATGATGTGTCTGTCAGCAAACCCCTACCCAAAGACACGCCCTCAGCAGTAGAGAACCAATCGGCGATTAGTATTCTTCCACACACACCATGGTGACTTTTCTAGGAAGAATAATCTTTCTCCCAGTTCGTGAACGCTGTGCTGCTAGCGAAAGCTCATAGCTTGACGTACATTGCATGACATTCACTTACTTCATCCAAAGCGATTTACAACACTGCGTTGATGATGTTGTATCGCTTTCTCATACCAAAGCCCCGTGCTGCTGCTTCTCCTGTCTCTAGCGATGCTGCCGCCAGCACATCAGCAGAGACTCCGGAGAACGTTATTAGACCTGTACCGTCCACAAGCACTGCTGCTGCTCCGACTCTTGTACCAAGCCCTGCCCCAAATATACGTAATAGTTAAGTTGAATTCTGAATATATTGTAGGCTTGATTAGTTGATTTAATTGTTTTCTTTGTCACTTTCCAGGTTGAGTTTGAATAAGACTTCTAGTTTTGTAAATATTGGCTATGGTGAGAAATCTCACTGTATTAGGGTTTAATCTTATTTGAGAACTAAGCTCATCCAATGGAAAATAAAATGTTATGGAATTTATTATTTTAAACTAAGGATGAAGGCTTTTTATTTAATTTTAGGGTAAGTCAATCTGATTTAAAGATTGTTTTTTCTGTCACTTCAGTTTGGGTTTGAATTGGACTACAAGTCTTGTAAATATAGTTTTGAAGTCTAAATGGCAAGTATAGTTTGTAGCTATGGTGAGAAGTCTCACTGGGTTAGTCTTTAATTTGATTTGAGAAATAAGATCATCCAATGAAAAGAAATGTTATGGAGTTGATTATTTTAAACTGGATGAAGTATTTTTATTTATTTTTAGGGTAAGTCAATCTGCTTTCAAAGTAGTTTTCTTTGTCACTTTTCAGTTTGAGTTTGAATAAGACTAAACGTCTTGGAAATATAGCAATAGTTATGTAAATAGTTAGTTTGTACATAGTTTGCTAATAGTTTTGACAATAATAATGTAAACATTGGCCTGTCACCCGAGTGAAAGTTCCTAGTTACAGTTTGGTGACCCAAAACAGAATGGTGACTCCTACTGGAACAATTTGGTTCAGTGTTTATGCCTGTGTTGCTGTCTGTTGTAGTGTAAAACGACTACAGGGAGAGCAGGTGGTTACATGAAAGTGAGTGAGAAAAGGAGAAGATACTGAATAATGACATCACAACAGTAGCCTATAATCCTAATGTTAATTTAAAATTAAATATTCTTGGATGAAAGTCCAAAAAACGTCAAATTTTCTTTGCCGCTGCCCTTGCAGGCAGCACCGAGAGTCCATTCCTACCTAAAAGTACTTCCAGCGCCACTGAATATAATGCAATTTAATCCCCATCCCCGAACCCACAACCTCTGGCAACCTACCGCCAAAGTTGCCCCCTACCAGCCCACCCTAGTGTGGCAGTCTAGATACGGGCCTGGTAACCTGTTCAAGTAGCCTGGGTAAACCCAGCCGCCACGTGACCTGCTCTCAGACCTGCTCTCAGTCACTAGGGTCTGGTGGTCGAGCCATTCAAAACTTGTGACTTAAGCAGGGTAAGCCTGAGAGCAGGTCACTGGGGGCTGGGTTTACCCAGGCTACTGTTCAAGATTCTAAATGTTATCCTTTTCCTTTGTTATTGTCATAGTGGTTATTTGCATAAGAACACACAATTTGATTAGGAAATGTATCTTTGTATCTTTATTTAAATATGTGCTTTGATGAAGAAGAAAAAGCAACTCAATTTGTAACTTGTGTTACAGTCCTTGACAAAGTAACTGGTATAATATTACTGAAATCCTATTTGTAATGTTATATTACTGAGTTACTGCTAAAAGCAACATTAATAACATTGACATAGTTAAGTGGTGTCATATCTACTGTCCCGATTATTTATGCCTTCATTATAGGGACAGTTAAGTGTAGATATGACAAAACAAAATAAAGAGAGGTGTGTGTGTGTGTGTGTGTGTGTGTGTGTGTGTGTGTGTGTGTGTGTGTGTGTGTGTGTGTGTGTGTGTGTGTGTGTGTGTGTGTGTGTGTGTGTGCGTGCGTGCGTGCGTGCGCGCGCGCGCGCTTGTGTGTGTGTGTGTGTGTGTATGTGTGTGTGTGTGTGCGTGGGGGGGGGGGGGGGGGGGGGGGGGGTGACATGCAACAATGTCGAAGCATAGTTCAATGTGGGTTTTATTTTGAAGGTTCGCACTGGAAGTCCCTGTTGATTTGGCCCTCCCACTCCAGGCTAACCAATAGCACTGAGTCTGCCATCCCATTCATTTCTGTGCGCAGATCTCGTCAGCGGGTCGTAGATCATTGTAACCCCTGAGGTGTTAGCGATGAGGCTGCTGCCAGTTGTTGTTACATTGTTACTAACAGTGGCGGTTGCTTACTACATTTACACCCCGTTGCCCGACGCCATCCAGGAACAATGGAAGTTGATGCTGCTGGATGCTGGCTTTCGGGCAATAATACAAGTGGTAAGAGCAGAGGGGCAAATCTGTTGTCTTTAGCAGGACAGACACATGTGTATCTGCATAGTAAGTGGATGTAGCTGCTGGTGTGCTATATAGCTACTCTACACTCAGTGCAGACTATTTCTAATGTGTTTTTGTTTAACCATGTTAAAGGAAATACTGTTAATTGTTGTTGTTATTAGCAGTAGTACAGCTACTATGGCCTATAGTAGCAGCATTAGTAAAGCAGTAGCAGTAGTGATATATACAGTAGTAGGCGAATAGCTAGTACTAGTAGCTAGCCTAGTACTGCAGTATAATCTTCTTAATATACTATAACTCTTGATGTATAAATCTGAGGCTATAATGTGCCTTCGCACACGCACGCGCGCACGCACGCACACACATACATGTAAAACTAGTCCAAGTGTAAACTCGAGAGTACAGTACTGTACTTGTACAGTTTGTCTAGGTCAAACAAAGTAAACGCTCTGAAGAAGGCTCTTGATGTAAGCCAGATAAACAGGTTTTTGCCCTCCTTGATTTGGAAATTTGAGATGTGCTATCTTTTCATATTTTTTGAAACATGCTCTGGATTTTGTGTTTAGCACTCCTGAGAATCCCATTGTTGAAGCACAACCTGCTTTTCCCAATTCATATAAAATCTGTAAAACCAAAAGCTCTTTGTAGCCTACTGATAATATCACACCCATACTCGTGTGTCTTTGTCTTGCAAACCCTGGGCTGGCCAACATGAACACAGACCTTTGTTATTGAACCAAATAACAAGTAATGTGAGTAATAATAATAGTGTGTGACAGACAGTGGATCTTTAGTTGGACTATGATTATTTCACAGCAGCTCATACACTATAAGACATGCAGATCAGTGGAATCATAAATCTGCAGCATGTCATGTGCTCATGTACCTCAGCATCACAGGCACAGGCACTGTGTTTTACAGTGCTTGTTTTCACTAGATGATAGGGTGAAGTCTTATCACGCCCGTATCAATCAGACTCTTACAGCGGGTTAGATGTACAAACCTTGTCAAAGAGCTTTTTCATATATTTAACCGTTTTATTTTGAGAGTGTCATGATGCTAATCTGCTGAGAGACAGGCTGTAGGGAGTTACTTCTCCATCTCTGGGCCTGTGTGTCTATTTGAGGACAATAAAGTTCTTAGGTGGCCATCACCCTTGTCCTACATGTTGAAAGTGGCACTATATGGGTGAAGGGTAATGATATCAGTTACTTATTGCAGCACTGGCTGAGGAAGGTTGCAGGTTACTGTGTCACTCCTATGTGTCTGGTTTACTGACTGGTAATATAACCTAGTATTGTTTCTTAAAATATTGATTTTCTGAAAGCATAAGGCAAAACCTGTCAGAGGGTGAGGTCATTCCACTTGTTTAGAATGCAAATCACTTTGACTCTTTAAAAGAATGGCTGCTCAGGGAGTAGTCTGCCTTACTCTGCCTTGTTCAAATATTAACATTCTTGAATATTCAATTGAATAAGTTAAATTCCATTGGGATGAAGGGGAATTATCTCAAACAATTGTTTTTATGCCTCTGCCCGGCGACAGCCGTGGCCGGAGGCATTATTATTTTTTATTTTGTTTGAAGACAATGTGAGACAAAATGACGTGTTTAAGATGACAGTGTGGCAGCCACATGATTGTCTGGTAGAGCGGATGGCTGGCTGGCTCATACATTTGTTTGTCCTCGCAAAGAAAGAGAGATTTTACACACATGCCAAGTCTCTTTACAGGAGCTTTTCAACATAAAAAAGATATTCTGCTCCACATTTAGCAGCTCTAAAAATGTGTTATTAATAAACTGGTGACAAACAAGTGTTTGAACCGGAGATGGTTTTGGTTGGCTAGCTGGCTGGTTTTATGCTCCACTGTGCCGAGCAGTGTGCCATGTGCTCTGGCCTTGGTTGAAGCTGGCTGGGACAGTGAGAGGTGACAGACAGACAGGGCATGGCAGTGACACACTGTGCAGACACTAAAGTAGTGGAGGATAGAGGTGACAGACAGGGCATGGCAGTGACACACTGTGCAGACACTAAAGTAGTGGAGGATAGAGGTGACAGACAGGGCATGGCAGTGACACACTGTGCAGACACTAAAGTAGTGGAGGATAGAGGTGACTGGGTGAGACGCCTTTGAGATGAAACCATGTTAATGTGTCGATTTCAAAATAACATGCATCTTGATGTGTTTTGTCAGCGTTCCTCCTACTGTAGTTCTCTCTCTTTCCCTACCTCTCCACTTGTTTACCTCAAATGCCTGCTTTACACAAATGGCAAACATGTAGCCTAGCGTATGTTTCTGTCACTCTCTTCCATTCATTTTCAGCAAGACTTTATATTAGCACATAGTAATATAGCATTAGTTTGCACTTCCAACACACATTTTTAACCTTTATTTATGTAGGAAAAGTCAACTGAGTGTTTTAGATTGTCTTTTACACTCCCACCCCTTCTCTCTGTGCAGGGTTTGGTGAAGCAGTGGCTGGGCTTCGGCAATTACATCCATGTGATCAGGAGCTCCACAGAAGGCATGGAGGTTGCAGGGGAGGCGGTGGTGGGGTTTGACTCTGGCTGGGGGGTCAAGCCCGGGGTGAGGTTCAGCGACACCACTTTCGACGGCGTCTCGGTGCGCGTTTACGAGCCCCCGGGTGGAGGAGAGGGGCAGCTGAGGAGGGCCGTTATGTTTTTCCATGGAGGAGGCTGGGCCCTCGGCAGTGCCAGTGAGTATGAGTGTTACTGGGTCTTAGTAGAGTTATTTTAAGGGTATTTTGTTCCTTTTGCCCATTTATAGTGTCGGGACTTAGCTGTTTTTGTTAGCTTTGTTTCTTTATTCCATTCTGGCCTATTCTGGCACTGCGCCACGCCTCTTCGGTGTAAAGCGCATTTCAGGGCCTAAAACCATGTTGCTATCTTCCTGAGGCAGGCGCAAGGCACGTTTTTTTGCGTTTAACGGCAGTTTTTGCGCCTAAGGCCAGTGGGAAGATAGGGCCCATGTTCAGATTCAACAAGCGGTGGTGGGGTAGGCGGCTAAGTTGTTTTCTTTCTCATGTTCATTCTCAAATTTAATTACAAGTACCTTTTTATGTCTTTAAAGTATGTAGAGGATGTTGCCTTTCTTTATACAGAGCATGCTCCAAAAAGTATGAAAAGGTACATCTTCAATGTCCAAGTCAAGGAGGACAAAATACTAATGAAAGTGAAATGTTAGTATTTTGTCCTCCTTGACTTGGACATTTGAGATGGACCTTTTCATATTTTTTGGAGCGTGCTCTGGATTTTGGGTTTAGCACTCGACTGAGAATCCCATTGTTGAAGCGCAACCTCCTTTTCCAATTCACTGTCTGTCTCTCTCTCTTACTGTCTGTCTCTCTGTCTCTCTCTCTTACTGTCTATCTGTCTGTCTCTCTCTCACTGTCTGTCTGTCTCTCTCTCTCTTACTGTCTGTCTGTCTGTTTGTCTGTCTGTCTCTCTCTCTCTTACTGTCTGTCTGTCTGTCTCTCTCTCTCTTACTGTCTGTCTGTCTGTCTCTTTCTGTCTCTCGACATCAGAGAAGGGGTCATATGATGCGATCGCTCGGTTGATGTCGGATGAGCTGAACGCTGTGGTGGTCTCTGTTGAGTAAGTATTTCTGGATCTCCTGTTGCAACACTCATCTGCTCTTTCAGACACAGACATCTTATCCAATATCCATGGCATAAATCTATCCAGCAATAGATGTTTGTAAGGTTCACGGGCTTTCACACCGGCAGGGCTCCGTGCCGGTTCCGGTTCCCAAACCCAAATTTGAACCGGCCGGCACGTTCAGACCGAAAAAATAATTGGTTCGGAACCTGAAAAGTTGGTTCTCAGTGGAACCAAAAGATAGTTGGTTTTTCCTTGGGAACCGTGACATCATCAGTGGGCGTATCTTATTCTAGGCTGTGAAAATGAGCAGGAAGGAGAAGAAGGCAGTGACAATATGGAGAAAAATAATTTGCAGTGGTCTGCTGAGGAAACCAAATGTTTAGTGGCGATTTGGGCATCTACCGAATTTCAAGAAAAGCTAGAAAGCAGTACAAGAAAGAGCAAGTTGTATGCTGAACTTGCGGAAGAGATGGCCAAGGCATGGGTTCACTCGAACGCCAGACCAAATAATTAATAAACTTAAAAAACTGAAGAAGGACTACCAAATAATGGTCTCCCACTTTGGTTCCGCTTAAACTGGTGGGAACACGGGCTGGTTCGCCAGAAAGCACCAAGGTTCTGAGACTCCAGAACGGAACCAGAGCCAGAACCAGAACCGTGTCTGTCTGAAAGTGGTATCGAGATTCAGCTGTAACCTATTGTACATCTTTATATGCACTTACAATCATGCACGCTAAAGCACCCTAAACCATCCACCGAAATAACAACTGCAGCCATTGTGCGTGTAGGTATCGTCTGTATCCGGAGGTGCGTTTTCCTGAGCCGTATTTAGACTGCCTCTCTGCTGCCAAGTTCTTCCTGTCCCTCGAGGTTCTGACCCGATACTCAGTGGACCCAGAGCGCGTGGCGGTGTCAGGAGACAGCGCCGGGGGAAACCTGGCTGCTGCCGTCGCACAGCAGGTACACACACACACACACACACACACACACATACACACACACAAAGCATTACCGGTACTGTAGGAATGTCCACAAATATTCAGCTACAGCCTAAGAGCATAATAAAATAAAAATCAATAAAGAAAAAATACTGAAGGACAGTCGACTGCCTGCTTTCTTCTGTTTTTTATCCCTTTTCTCTTTCTTGTGTTGTGATCGACACATTATGGACTGTACTGTATCATGAGAAATATGAATGAACATATCATGATTTAACATGTTTTCCTCTCTAGCTAAGACACCTCTATTGAGAGGAGACAAATGGCTTTTGTGGTTGCCCCAGGACGTTTCACACCTCTCAGAGCCTCAAAGGATTCCGGCCATTGTTTTATCTCTAAGGGTACTCAAGCCATAAAACCCCCCTCTCCCTTGCTTCACCTTACAGAATGTGCCCACCCCAGCTCACAGAGCAATCATTGGCCAGAGCTATCACCAAAGACACATGACAAGCCAATGAGAACCCTTTGTGACTTCCCCATACAGTGAGACAAAACTGTTGGAAAAGAAGTTTTAACTGGCAGTCTACAGTATGAGTCTCAACTAAGCTTTCGTGCGCAGCGGAAGGGTCTGGAGGAGCCAGGAAGCCAGCTCCCCTCCCCCGCTCGCTGCACCCCCTGCGCTGCAACAAAGGCCTGACCAGGGCCTCAGAAGGAACCAGGCCTCACTCAGAAAACGCCTACCAAAGGCCAGCCGTAAGTCCCACGAGACATAGCATGCTTACACTGAGATAGTTATACTTAATCTCAGTTTAATTTAAGTCGGTTTAGCGTTATAAGTCGCAGGGAAAAACCTCCTTACGCTTCCAGACTTACCACAGCCTGGCATAACGCCAGCTGTTGACCAAGCTTCCAGGCAAGAACGCCTGACTGACGACCCTCCCCGCGCACCGCACGTGCAGGAGAAGAAGAAGAACGCCACACCGCAGCAGGGCAAACCAACGGCTGCAGAAAGACACACCGTGGCCCCAGTCGCAGAACCCACAGCCGACGAAGGACGCAGAAGACCCACCGTGGCTGGCATCCAGCCACAGCCGCAGCACTCCTTCGACTCAACCAGCAGAGAGACTGCACGTCCACCCCCGGCATCGTCGACCCCCATCAGACGTCCGCTGCATGCTTGCCCAGGCCAGATCGCACGTCGGCCCCGACGTCAACTCAGCCAAACCCACAGCGCACAGGACAGCCGTGCCAACAACGGAACGATTCACTTAGCAGAGTGAATCCGCGTGAGAGTTTATGGTTTAATGGTTCTGGGCAGAGTTAGGGGTTAAAATGCATTACCATGTATGTGTTGATTACAGTATCCTGTATGTTGATGTGACTGTTAGCGATCTGTGAGAATTGAGGCCACCAGCGTGTTCTCTCTCTCCCCTGCTCTCCCTCTCTCTCTCTCCCCGTCGATCCCCCTCTCAGTCCTTCCTCAAAATTGACAAAACCGCCATTTTGAAAAGGAGGCGGTCTTCACACGACCAGACCGCCCCTCAGCCAATCCTGGGGTGACATAAGACACTCCACCTTCTCCGCCCTCCTTGCCTCCACACACCCACACACACACACACACAAGTGCTAATTAACACCCACATACTCACATACCCACACACCCAGGCCTGCCAGCCAGGCAGACTTAAAGCACACACACACACACACACACACACACACACACACAATTGATAATGTTTGTTCATATTAGGTATTAGCTATAGATGTGGTAGAGTATTAGTCATAAAAGTAAATGTGATGAACTGATATTTTAATCATTATGTTAATGTCAATTGATATTGTGATTTATTAAATCTTTTTATTACATAATGCTATGAATCTTGGTGGTTATTCATGAGGTATTTTATCTGTGGAAATCTGTGACAGAAGCTTACGAACTTTGACCTTCAATTAACTGTACAATGTACACTATATCACTATGAGACTGATATGACAATTTGGTTTGGTGTCTAATCTAGTCATAACTGACTTTTAGACAGGTCTGTAGCCTTAACTACAGTGGTGCCCCGAATCTTACAGAGAATACAATATTTTCTGTCGAATCTAATAAATTTATGAATATTAATAATTCATAATTGTTAATAATCATATTTCATAACCAAACCAGCTCCTGCGAGCACAACATAAATGACGCCCCGTTTGAGGATTCTAATATCAGTATTTCCACAGATATGATATGCATGAATAATAAAAATTCATAAATTTTTGAAAAATCAAAGTTTTTCAAATTTTTCCAAAATCAGGTTTTCTATAGCGCTTTGCCAAGCAAATCACATGCGTCAGAAGACACTAAAGGAACTCTAATCATAAAATATGGAATCTTCCCATAATCTTAACACAAGTTAGGATTTGTATTGAATATTTCTGAGCAAAACAGTCCCAAAGACAACAGCTCAGTTTAAAATCCTTGATTCCATTTTTTATGTTAGAAACCACAGTTAACACTGTTTCCCACTGTGCCTTCAACCTAAATTGTGAGAGATAGCAATTTTTCCATCTATCAGTGACTCTATCAGAGAGTAAATAGACAGTGCTGCGCATTTTTAAGTGGAACCTTTGATGCTAATTTGAAAGCCACACTGGCAAAGGGTGGGGGGAAGTCAGGCTGCCCCCCCCCCCTCACATTAGCATTCAAAACATTCACCCTGGCTCTCAACAGCCAGAGACAAAGTGTAAACAAAGCCCTGTGACCACCAGTCACAGTGAATTTGCATGCGAAAGAAAGGCAGGCACACCCTGCACTTGATGACACTGACAGCAGACACCAGCCGAGTGACAGCTGACAGATGTCAAACTAACCGCATGCAAGTGACAGCTAACTCACAGAGAGACTGTCACATTTGGGCCATTCTTTAATTAGGATTAGTAACTGTGGGCATTGACGGCATTTGATGCCAGAGCAACACGGTGAGTGCACACACCTTTTGCTTAAAATTGACAGCAGTAAAACAGCTGCTTGACTCATCGCAATGAGTCTGCGCTGCCACAAGATGGTCAGCGCTGAAACTTTCTTTAAGATGGCCGCCACCGACTTGCAAGCGGTAGCCGCCTCTCTCATCTGCCCGCCTGCTGGAGGAGCAGATGAATTTAGCATTGTAATGCTAACACTAGCGGTCCTAATAATTCCATTGGGAATTATTTTCTTTCTGCAAAATCGCAGATTCCAGGTGCAGGACGCTGCGCATCAGCGGCAGACCACTGTCTACCAGACGCAGATAGGCAGACTGCGCAACAGCTGTCAAGCTACGCTGCAGGCCAATCTGGGCCTGCATCGACAAGCCCAGGTCTGCCAAACAGAATTAGCCCGACTGCGTACAGAAGTTTCCCGGCTGCAACAGAGCCAAAAAGGCGTGCAGACCGGATCCCCGGCTTCACCACCAGAACCGGGACGCCAGGAAACACTGGCAGAGCAGGTGGGTCCAACGACCTACATCCCTCTTGAGCCACCCATGGTGTCGGTGACCACCCGAGCAGTAATAGCACGGCAAACAGCCAAGGCTTCCAAGCAGCGAGAGCACCAGAAGGCCTTAACCCCGCCGGAACCGGAGGCTGACACGCCTCCTAGGGCTAGACCAACCCTCGACTTGAATCAGACCCCCGCACACTACCTAGCGCCCGCGCTGGCAAGCAGCCGCGCCCCTAGGCATCGCGACACCACACCGCGAAAGGGGGGAGACCGCTCTCACAACGAGCAAACTGATTCAGGCTATTCAGCCCAACAGTCGTCGTCCGATTCAGAGCTCGACTTTCATGCTTATGACATACCAGTCAGTCATTCATCCGAGCAACCCACGTGTAGAATCAGACGTTATTCACGCTTTCATCCAGCTCTGACTTACACCTCAGAGCACAAACTGCTGACAGTCAAACGACTTGACAGCGCCACTTCCGGTTATGACAAAACGATCCACACTGCAACCCCCTGCAGGGAGGAACGTGTGTCTTACCGGCTTTCCATTTATCACGCCCGGGGCGAGTCGATCGACTACCGCCCTGTGCGTTATAAACCGTCATTTACTCAGGCCACCAGCGGGTGCGCTGATGAGTCAGATCCAGTCACTAAGTTCCGGCAGATCCACTCCGCTTCCCAAACAGAGAGCGTGACTATGATGAGCAGGGGAAACAAACAGCATTCACAGCTGGACACAGACCAACTGCCCAGTTATGCTAACCTGTCATTCAGAGAGGATCCTGCTAGGTCTTTTTCACCAGAGGCTATCCAGCCTCACTCACTGTCTAGCTCCTGTCCACCAAGGAAACAGGAAGTCAGCTCCTCCACCCCTCCCCCCGAAAGGGGGGACCCCGGGCATGATGACATTAGTCGCTCTTTGGTGCCCAATCGGGCAAACGGCCACTCCTTCTTGCAGCCTCTACTGCCAAAACAGAGTGATTCAGGACTCTCTCTCCGAGAAGCAGAGTCACGCTATCACTTACTGAAGTCAATCGCAAACGACATTGACTTGTTCGATCCCGCCAGTCACGAGGTACACTTGACAGATTATCTCAACGAAGTCGAACGTGGTTCGCAGGCTCTACCACACGCCTCGCCGCGAGAGAAAGCTCAACTGATATGGAGCACGAGCTCAAAGCACGTGCGTGCGTTTATCCAAACGCAACCTTCCCATATCAGAGATGACTTTGACAAGCTCCGCGAAGCCTTGGGCGAAGAGTACATCCTTACCCAGTCGCCAGCGGCAGGGAGGAACGCGGCCTTACACGTCAAACAGAATTACCAGGAACATCCTAGGGATTACTTTAGACGCTTGAAGAAGATATATAGTCAAGGTAGAAATGGCCCGGATCAATCAGACGTGCCACGTCTCAAGGAACTCTTCCTAGACGGTCTGCATGACTCGGTGCGCCCATCCGTAGCCCTAGACGCACGTTGGTATGACCGAAGCATGCGCACGGTCCTCAAAACCGCCTCAATAGCGTGGGAGGTGGAAACCGAAGCAAAAAGCAGAAATGGCCAGTTTCAACCCACCAACCGCGTGTGTGTGGACCCAGAGACGGTACCACACACACGCTCACCACGCAGGCCAGACCACCTGGTTCTGCCGGACAGAGCCAAGGGGGGTAGCTGCTGCCCAAAGAGACATCACAGTCACGCCACAGGGCGCGAACGGCGTGAGTCTCCTCAGCACACTAGGCCCTCCACCCAATTAGACATCCGAACGGGAGCCAGACGCCTGACGGGCAGGGTGGGCATTCAAGCCACCAGAGGCCCTCCCAGGAGATGACATCAAACTCGGTGAAGGGCGGGTGACTGGACGCAGCCACCCTGTCACCCCTGACAGTCACCCGTCACTCGGCTCTCACCCTTATCTCTATGTAGGCTAGATGCATTGTCAACGCTGTGCTGTGAAACATAACACCTTTACGGCAGGCAGACCACATCAAAATAGGACAAAGCTTGGCACATAGCTACACATAGACACATAGCACAACACTGCTGGAATGCAGCACACATTCAAAATCACACCCTGTCACCCTCTCTCTCCTTCTCTCCTCCTGCCCTTCCCTGTTTACCATGTTGATTTTGAAATGATGTTGTGTATGTGACCTTAAGGTTGTATTATCTATATGGTAATGAGTCTAGGTATGGTTAGGAGTCTGCCCAGAACCAAACCTGAACTATGAACGGCCTGAGTATGACACTTTGATCCCACAGAGCAGATGGACATGGTGACCAAAAGTTACCACAAACTGATTGTACAGCCCTTCATCCTCGCCCGCGGACCGCAGGTCGACAGCAGTCCACAGACGAGGAGGGGGGATGTTGTGATCGACACATTATGGACTGTACTGTATCATGAGAAATATGAATGAACATATCATGATTTAACATGTTTTCCTCTCTAGCTAAGACACCTCTATTGAGAGGAGACAAATGGCTTTTGTGGTTGCCCCAGGACGTTTCACACCTCTCAGAGCCTCAAAGGATTCCGGCCATTGTTTTATCTCTAAGGGTACTCAAGCCATAAAACCCCCCTCTCCCTTGCTTCACCTTACAGAATGTGCCCACCCCAGCTCACAGAGCAATCATTGGCCAGAGCTATCACCAAAGACACATGACAAGCCAATGAGAACCCTTTGTGACTTCCCCATACAGTGAGACAAAACTGTTGGAAAAGAAGTTTTAACTGGCAGTCTACAGTATGAGTCTCAACTAAGCTTTCGTGCGCAGCGGAAGGGTCTGGAGGAGCCAGGAAGCCAGCTCCCCTCCCCCGCTCGCTGCACCCCCTGCGCTGCAACAAAGGCCTGACCAGGGCCTCAGAAGGAACCAGGCCTCACTCAGAAAACGCCTACCAAAGGCCAGCCGTAAGTCCCACGAGACATAGCATGCTTACACTGAGATAGTTATACTTAATCTCAGTTTAATTTAAGTCGGTTTAGCGTTATAAGTCGCAGGGAAAAACCTCCTTACGCTTCCAGACTTACCACAGCCTGGCATAACGCCAGCTGTTGACCAAGCTTCCAGGCAAGAACGCCTGACTGACGACCCTCCCCGCGCACCGCACGTGCAGGAGAAGAAGAAGAACGCCACACCGCAGCAGGGCAAACCAACGGCTGCAGAAAGACACACCGTGGCCCCAGTCGCAGAACCCACAGCCGACGAAGGACGCAGAAGACCCACCGTGGCTGGCATCCAGCCACAGCCGCAGCACTCCTTCGACTCAACCAGCAGAGAGACTGCACGTCCACCCCCGGCATCGTCGACCCCCATCAGACGTCCGCTGCATGCTTGCCCAGGCCAGATCGCACGTCGGCCCCGACGTCAACTCAGCCAAACCCACAGCGCACAGGACAGCCGTGCCAACAACGGAACGATTCACTTAGCAGAGTGAATCCGCGTGAGAGTTTATGGTTTAATGGTTCTGGGCAGAGTTAGGGGTTAAAATGCATTACCATGTATGTGTTGATTACAGTATCCTGTATGTTGATGTGACTGTTAGCGATCTGTGAGAATTGAGGCCACCAGCGTGTTCTCTCTCTCCCCTGCTCTCCCTCTCTCTCTCTCCCCGTCGATCCCCCTCTCAGTCCTTCCTCAAAATTGACAAAACCGCCATTTTGAAAAGGAGGCGGTCTTCACACGACCAGACCGCCCCTCAGCCAATCCTGGGGTGACATAAGACACTCCACCTTCTCCGCCCTCCTTGCCTCCACACACCCACACACACACACACACAAGTGCTAATTAACACCCACATACTCACATACCCACACACCCAGGCCTGCCAGCCAGGCAGACTTAAAGCACACACACACACACACACACACACACACACACACAATTGATAATGTTTGTTCATATTAGGTATTAGCTATAGATGTGGTAGAGTATTAGTCATAAAAGTAAATGTGATGAACTGATATTTTAATCATTATGTTAATGTCAATTGATATTGTGATTTATTAAATCTTTTTATTACATAATGCTATGAATCTTGGTGGTTATTCATGAGGTATTTTATCTGTGGAAATCTGTGACAGAAGCTTACGAACTTTGACCTTCAATTAACTGTACAATGTACACTATATCACTATGAGACTGATATGACAATTTGGTTTGGTGTCTAATCTAGTCATAACTGACTTTTAGACAGGTCTGTAGCCTTAACTACAGTGGTGCCCCGAATCTTACAGAGAATACAATATTTTCTGTCGAATCTAATAAATTTATGAATATTAATAATTCATAATTGTTAATAATCATATTTCATAACCAAACCAGCTCCTGCGAGCACAACACTTGCTTTATTTGATAGTCCACAGTAGAGAGAGGCAGGGGGGGATGACATGCGAGTGTGACCATGCCGGATTTGAAACCAGGATGATCACTTGTGCATGTTATGTATAAAGAAAGAGAGACGCATTAAAGACCGTTAAAGCCCCTACATGGAACTTTTAACTGGTTATGAAACAGTCGCAGTTCAATACTGATGCCTCTACGTATATTACCTACCTAGAGAGAAGATTGGCTATATTCTAAATGCCTGTGCGGGACAGGGGAGGAGGTTTGGTGTTCAGGCCGGGCTCGGGAAGCCCTGCACAGCCTGCCGCGTCTCGGACCTTCCAGTGGTGACGGGAGAAGACTGTTCAGGAAATGCAATCTTCATTCCGGGAAAACATTACCGCTTTTGTCCAGAGGGACTGCTAAAATCAACGCAAAATGAAAGTTCCATGTAGCTGCTTTTGCAAAAATAAAACAAATGCACACACAAACAAACTAACCCTCCTCTCTGTTTTCCCCAGATTTCCACAGATGATAGCACAAGCGTGAAGTTCAGCGTGCAGGCGTTGATCTACCCGGTGCTCCAGGCTCTGGACTTCCACACCCCTTCCTATCAGGAGAACCAAGCCATGCCCATCCTCTCCCGCACCCTCATGGTCCAGTTCTGGCTCCAGTACCTCGATGTCGAGCCCTTGCTCCTGAGCGCGCTGTTAGCTAACAACCACAGCTCCTTACACCAGTCGGCCATCACCCCCGAGCTGCGGGCGCGGCTTGACTGGACCGTCCTGCTGCCTCCCAAATACAGGAAGAACTTCCAGCCTGTGGTGGTGGAAACGGGGTCGCAGGGGGTGGTGAAGGTGGTGCCTGGTTTGCTGGACGTGCGCGCGGTGCCGCTGCTAGCCGGGTCGGAGGTTTTGGGTAAATGCCCGCGGGCGTACGTCATGACCTGCGAGTACGACGTGCTGCGGGACGACGGCCTGATGTATGCGCGGCGCCTCCAGGATGCGGGTGTCACGGTCACCATCGATCACTATGACGATGGCTTTCACGGATGCATAAGCTTCTCCTTCTGGCCGACACACTTCAAAGTGGGGAAGAGGGCGCTAAGGGGCTACTTCAGCTGGCTGCAGAAGAATTTGTAAGGGTGTGTGTATGTGTGTGTATGTGTGTGTGTGTGTGTGTGTGTGTGTGGTTGTGCGTGCGTGCATGCGTGCTTTTACAGTTTGTATGTGTTCATGCGTGCAAGTGAGTGAAAGTGTGTGTGTGTGTGTGTGTGTGCGTGTGCGTGTGCGTAGGCTACACTGGTATAAATGCCCAAGCCCTTGTTTTGTGGGTCACAGGCATGCTAAGGTAGCCAGGCTAATGCTAAGGCTGATCTTTGTATTGAAGTTGAAGCTTGGGGCCTATTTGTACCTGATACACACATTACCTAGGCTGATACACACAGGCCATCTGGGTACTTGAGAGGTTACATGTAAATGAGTAGAAGACTCTCTTTATGCCTGTTAGCAGTCTGCTGACAGTGGATACAGAAAAATATGTCAGGTCAGCAAACCCCAGAATAGTCTTTCAGTGGAATCATATTGTGATGATATGAAGATATTTTCATATCGTCACACACATTTCTGCTGTCTAAATTGATTATGACTAGCAAGTTTTTGTTACAAACTCTGATGAAATGAGGTATGGAAGGAATATTATTTGAAAATTTCAGTTTTGTTTGACAATCGACATCACAACATTACCATTTGGTTTAATGAGATGAACATTAATTTGATTATGTAACGTGATTTTGCATACATGAACCATATCGGGATATATAGATATCAAGAGACATACTTGTGATTACATGATATTGTTTTTATGCCTCCGGAGGCATTATGGTTTCGGGTTGTCCGTCCAATGTTTGTTAACGCGATATCTGAGGAATGCCTTGACTGAATTTAATCAAATTAGCCTCAAACGTCCGCTTGGACTCAAGGATGAACTGATTAGATTTTGGTGGTACAAGGTCAAGGTCACTGTGACCTCACAAACGCCATTTACAAGCTCGGTAACACCATACCTCAGTAATGCCTTGACGAAATTTCTTCACATTTTGCTCAAACGTCAAAGTCTGGACAGACATGGATGTCGACTGCTCACTTGTTGGCGGGGGCATATACCCGCGGTGCGGCCGTTCTAGTTCAACCATATCGTCCAACCCTACCTACCCCAGAAGAATCACAAAATCAAAGTTGATTCAGGTGATTCTAAGAATACATGGATGGATGGGAATCTACGAGTGTGAACTGAGCTAGCATATTTATTTCCACTTAACCCTGCCTCGCCCGCATGTACTTATAGGAATGCTGATCTGGGATAACAGGTCAGATCACATGACCACCCTCATCATGATTTAGGTAAAAGGTCTCACATCAGATTTTGCAATACTTCACACATATAGGCCCTCAGCCACTTCTACTGTGGCCCATGTGGCTGCTCCCTCTCTCCTTTGCACTAATGTCCAGCTGCTTCTGTGATCGTTCCACTACTGCACTTCCATTCATGTCCACGCTGCCTCAGACACAGCAGCAGTACATCACAAGAGCTTTGATCACAGCCGTTATCAGCTAGAAACCTTCAGATCAGCAGCATACATTTTAAGGTTGTTTTCACTGTTACACATTTTTGTTACAGTGGAGTTATTACACAATGCACCCCACAAATCAGCAGCACTTCAGCAATGTTATTACAATGTTACAATACAGCAATGTTACTTATTTCAGAGTTCAGTGATTATGTGATGCATCCAACAAATCAATAGTACCTGTCAAGAGTGTTTCAAACAGTTTTAAAGTTATGTTTTAGCATATAGTGAATATGATACACAAAACAGTAGCGCATCACCAGTGTTGATGCAGGTATGAAGAATAAAGATATTTTCCCACGGCGCTGGCAGCAGGCCAGGCCGGGGGGGGGGCAGAAGATGCCAAAGTCAGGACACTCAGTCACTCATGGACATAGTGAAGGGGGCGGGGCTAGGGAATAGGGGCCGTAGACTAGCTAGGGATAGGTAGGTCGTACAGAGTCGGGGTTCGTGGGAGGAGTGGCTAGTTGTATGTGGGTGGTGGGAGGGGGCGTGGTCAGGAAAGGGCCTGTAGCTAGGAATAGGCAGGTCGTAGAGAGTCTGGGTTCAAGGGGTGGGTAGGGGGATGTGGGTGGGTTAGAGTAGGACCATTTTCCACATTGAAAACAGTTAGCGGTGTTGCTAAGGTACCCCCAAACATTGCCTAAAGTGCCATAAGGCTGAATGGCCACACCACTGTGCCGTGGGCTTCAAGGTTTTTGCGCCTGTTGTGCCTATAGAAAGATGTCCCATGCTTTGCCACATAGGACAATACAATGCGCGCCAAATTAAGACAATCATAGGAAAGAATTCGAAATCCATAATATTTTTGTGTTTGACAGCTCACCCAGCACTATTTGGACTCAGGTGTGGAAAACCCCACCCATCTGCTACTCCAAACTCTAAAAACATCTGTTGGGTTCTGTGTATATTCAGTGTATGTGATTATGTTTTTTGTTGATTATGGGATGTAAGTTTTGTGCACTAATCAGCAACCATTTTATTCTTGCCATTTTATACTCACCAATGCCTGCTGTAGTCATCATAGGTGTTTCAAATGTCCACAGTCAGATATTGATTCCATCCTGAAATAGAGTGGTTTTTAAATGTTTTTGACATGCAGCACTGTTGCACATTTGTCTTTAAGGTGCTCTTGAATGTATGATTGGCTGGGGTTCCTTAACCTGACGCTGCCAGATGGGGTGGTATTGTTTTCACAACACAATAGCGCCCCCACCTGGCAGCATCAAGTTAGGGGTTCCTTGAATTCAAATCAATAGACCCTTCTCACGGGGGCCATTTTGTGTCGAGAAGCCAGGGTAAACACAGGTGCAAGCAAAACACTAATGAGGGTTTCCAAATTCCATGATTGGGATTTGGAAACCCTCATTAGTGTTTTGCTTGCACCTGTGTTTACCCTGGCTTCTCGACACAAAATGGCCCCCGTGAGAAGGGTCTATTGAATAAGTTCATTTGCACTTCCGTTCAAAGTGTCATGTGGTACACAAATGTCTGGACACGGCTTCTCTTGTGTTCCGTATGTATACCTATGAAGGATGTCAATAAAAATCATCCTGTCAAACTCATTATGCATAACTTGTTTGTTTGCTGCATAATTTTTTATGTTAAAGTTATATGAAGTTATTTTGTTATGAATGGTTCTATACTTCTTTGGTGTTCCCATTTCCCTCAAATGAGTGGGAGTTTTGAATTCCCAGCATGCTTTTCACGATGCCACTGAACAGTACTGAGCTTTGCTTTTCCATTGAGCTGTGTGGTGTAGTGATCATGGTGTTAGCTTAATATGGGATATTGGCTATTCTGTGGATATATTTATTTTCTCAAATATTGAATAGTTGTAAATTGTTCTTCCTCCAGTGATCACAAATATTGTAATCAATGTGGTTTCACTTGTTTGCTTACTAGTAATTGAAGGTGGAAAACAAATATCCATTGAATATCCAATATCTAACTTTACACTGTTTTTTTTCATGTAGCGAGAGAACAGTGTGATAGCTGTCACTGAGAAAAGTGAGAATTGCTCCCCAAAATATGTCTTGTGGCTGCATTGCATTATGGGCTGTTGAGGCTACAGTTGGTGGGAAAAGTCTATGGTGGATTTCATGTATCCTAAGGATCTCTGTATGATTGTTGAATGCTGGTGCAAAATGGTGAGTTGAAAACTTGTTCTTTGATTCTGATGGAATGATGCTGTTACAACTTGGCTCAAGTAACAAAAGGAGTGAGTTGCAGTGAGTTGCATGCCAAAGTAAAAGTTATAACAATGATTTATTGCCTAAACAAAGGGCCCAGGTGCACTCAATCAGCCTAATGACCCCAACCTCCAGGCTCCTGCACCAAGGGAGGGTCATCACTACACCAAAGCCTGACTTTTACTGTTGATGTTTTGGTGGAAACTTCTTATCACATTATTGC
Organism: Poromitra crassiceps; assembly: GCF_964638095.1. Taxonomy (NCBI): domain Eukaryota; kingdom Metazoa; phylum Chordata; class Actinopteri; order Beryciformes; family Melamphaidae; genus Poromitra; species Poromitra crassiceps. The sequence continues at coordinate 53,538,990 of NC_139625.1, read as the reverse complement.
ATACATTAAACTCTGTTGTAGCTGTGCTGGATATACCTCCATGTGACATTGTGCAGTCTGCATCTTGCCAATTATGAGGAAAAATGCACTACCAAAGGGCACAGGAATGCAAAAAGGTTATTATTCTTGTCTTCCTGGTGGAGGTCAGGGAAAGATTGAGAAAGTCAGACCTTTGCACAGTTCATAAATCATGGTGAGGAAATATGTGGAACTATCTCAGAAGAACAGAGCAATCTCCTTCAGGTCTGACTCAGGTTAAGGTCATCAGGCCTTAACCTGTGCTCTGGGGTCAATGGAGAGTGAATAAATGGGTCAACAGCTATAATGAATGCAACACTCCCCCCTGGTGGTCCTAACAGCAACAAACTTCCTTGTCAGTGGTTCTCAAATTTCTTCACATGAAAGACCCCTAAACTGACAAAAATTAGACCACGGACCCCCATTTGATAGGATTTTGTCCCACGGACCCCCATATGATAATAAGATTGATGCTTTTAGATGTTTTATTACAGAAAGTATATAAATCCCATGACCAAAATAGTCATTGTGTTACTTATGAATGGAATTATAGCAAAAATAAATTACCCCCCTTTTGGCCGGGGACCCCCTGGAACCCCCTCAAGGACCCCCATTTGAGAACCACTCTAACTAACAAACTAATTACAGTAGATTAGAGGATTAGGGGCCCACACATGATACATTTTAATACTTCATCTTATGTGCGTAAATGTATTCATGTAACTTACTTTACTTATACTTATTATATTTGTGAGAATCCCCCATTGTTTGCATCCTTTCTTTAGTGCCTATACGCTAACTTTAAACCTAACTGTGTATCTACCCTTACCCAGAACTTAGCCTAACTCTAATTCTAACCTTAAACCGAAAGCCTACCCCTAAATTAGTCCATTTTCAATATTAGTGCTATCCAGAAAAGGGCCTGTTGTCCCAAAATGTGTATCCCCGAAAAAAATCCCAGGCTGTCTGTTTTGCCACTGTAAAGAAAATGATTATCAGGGAAATTCACTTAATAAAATGTAAAGGGAAAACAGTCCACAAAAAAGTTAAATGATTTGGGTATGTTGTTCCCCGGTGTGAAATCGAGGTGAAGATGACACATTGTAGGGGGATGCAAATTTTTTCTCACCTAAAGGTTTTCACCCCACACATCCACATCCACATCCAAGCACACAGACACAAGACACAACCAGTCCTTACTTTGTATGTACTGTATATGATGTATAGCCTATGTTGTCTGTAGATATAGGATGTAGCCTAGCACCGTATATGACTCTGATGATGCTATGTAAAGCCCTATGAGACATGCATGTGATAAGGGGCTATAAACATAACTGAACAGAACTCCCAGGTTGCCTCAGCAACTGCCGCCCTGGAGCAAGGCACAGAACCTGTGGATGTGTGTAACCCTCCCTCTTCCTGCAACTACTGCCCTAGGCTACTGACATAGATAACTGTGCTTTTAGTCAAATTGCCTGGTTAAATAAGGGGTACAATGATAGATGGTAGAGATTTGGAGTTGTCAGATAAGTGGTAGCATTTGTGTGTATATTGGGTGGCCTGAAGATCACCCTTGACCCTTGGCTGGAGGCTGGAGCACACTGCAGGCTAATGTGGAAAAATAAGCTGTGGATATGGCTGTTTTGAAACTACGCCTCTCTCTGTCTAAAGCCGTGCTCTGCTCCTACACTGACACATCTCTCTGTCTAAAGCCGTGGCATGCTCTGCTCCTACACCGACACCTCTCTCTGTCTAAAGCCGTGCTCTGCTCCTACACCGACCCCTCTCTCTGTCTAAAGCCGCGCTCTGCTCCTACACTGACACATCTCTCTGTCTAAAGCCGTGCTCTGCTCCTACACTGACACATCTCTCTGTCTAAAGCCGTGCTCTGCTCCTACACTGACACATCTCTCTGTCTAAAGCCGTGCTCTGCTCCTACACTGACACATCTCTCTGTCTAAAGCCGTGCTCTGCTCCTACACTGACACATCTCTCTGTCTAAAGCCGTGCTCTGCTCCTACACTGACACCTCTCTCTGTCTAAAGCCGTGCTCTGCTCCTACACTGACACATCTCTCTGTCTAAAGCCGTGCTCTGCTCCTACACTGACACCTCTCTCTGTCTAAAGCCGTGCTCTGCTCCTACACTGACACATCTCTCTGTCTAAAGCCATGCTCTGCTCCTACACTGACACCTCCTTCTGTCTAAAGCCGTGCTCTGCTCCTACACTGACACATCTCTCTGTCTAAAGCCGTGCTCTGCTCCTACACTGACACATCTCTCTGTCTAAAGCCGTGCTCTGCTCCTACACTGACACATCTCTCTGTCTAAAGCCGTGCTCTGCTCCTACACTGACACCTCTCTCTGTCTAAAGCCGTGCTCTGCTCCTACACTGACACCTCTCTCTGTCTAAAGCCGTGCTCTGCTCCTACACTGACACCTCCTTCTGTCTAAAGCCGTGGCGTGCTCTGCTCCTACACCGACACCTCTCTCTGTCTAAAGCCGTGCTCTGCTCCTACACCGACACCTCTCTCTGTCTAAAGCCGTGCTCTGCTCTGACACATCTCTCTGTCTAAAGCCGTGCTCTGCTCCTACACTGACATACAATGGTTTCCTGCTGTGGAAACACCCTTCCAATGATACACTAACAAACACAGACATGTACACACACGTACGCATGAACGCGCGCGCGCGCACACACGCACACACACACACACACACACACACACACACACATACACACACACACGCGCACACACACATGCACACACACATGCACACACACACTGCTCATTGTTGCCAGACTTGAGGTCATAGGCAACTTTTCGCAAAGCATTGTGCTGTTGCAGCGTTTTTGGGCACGAGTCTCAATTCTATAAATGAGACAATGAGCAGCTGTAGTGCGCAGGCGGGGATTTAGGGAGATTCCATGACTTTATCAAGAGGAACATTGGGAGGAGATGCCCCAGGGAGGGAGAGGAAGGGAGGGAGAGGAGAGGAAAGGTGGGAGGAGAGAGGAGAGGGAGAGGAGGCGAGGAGAGAGGAGAGGAGAGGGGAGAGGAGGAGGGGAGGGGAGGGAGGAGAGGAGAGAGGAGAGGAGAGGAGGAGGAGAGAGGAAAGGAGGGGAGGGGCGGGGAGGAGAGGGGAGGAGAGGAGAGGAGAGGAGAGGAGGAGAGAGGAAAGGAGGGGAGGGGAGGAGAGATGGGAGGAGAGAAGAAAAGGGGGTAGGAGAGGAGAGAGGAGGGGAGGGGAGGAGAGGGGAGGAGAGGGCAGGAGGAGGGGAGAGGAGGAGAGAAGAAAGGGGGGTAGGAGAGGAGAGAGGAGGGGAGGAGAGATGAAAGGAGTGGAGAGGATGGGTGAGGAGAGAGGAAAGGAGTGGAGGAGAGGATGGGAGAGGAGGGGAGGAGAGGGGAAGGGAGGATGGAGCTCCTTGAGCTGTCCCTCAAATCCATGATGTGTCTTCTGGGTCTTTGCTTCAGGGGAAACTCCTCCATGTGATACGCCTTGTTGATGCCTTCCTGTTTCCAATTGTGTTGCAACTGATTTCAGGTTCAGGCTTTGGAAAAAACAAATGCGGGTCGCTGTGTCAAAAGAGTTTCACAATGCTCATTTCCTTGTGGAGAGACAGAGAGTTTATTAAGGGGCTTTGGGCTCAAATATGTTACTGACACACAGTCACAGTTGTTGCAGTAAAGGCTTTTAAGCCCTGTAATGCAGTGAAAACACAGGCACAAAGGTCAGTGGATCAAAGCCAGTCAGGGCCTGCTGCATGTTGAGAGAGATGAGAAAGAGAGAGAGAGAGGGAGAGAAGGAGAGAGAGCCACACAGAGAGAGAGGGAGAGAAGGAGAGAGAGAGGGGAGAGAGAGCCACAGAGAGAGAGAAAGAGACAGAGAGAGAGAGAGAGAAATGAAAATGTCAAAACGAGACAGCTGAATATGTCAAAATAGTTTCAAGTGATTGTGGATTAAAGTGGGTGGGTCTGATGCCATATTTGCATGCCGGACCCCCCCGCACATGCACACGCACACGCACGCATGCACACGCACACACACGCACACGCACACGCACACGCACACACGCACACGCGCACGCGCACACACACACACACACACACACACACACACACACACACACACACACACACACACACACACAGATTCTCTCAGCCATGGGACTGTAGACACAGGCATTTCTCTCAGGGTGTCGTCTTCCCCGCCTGAGGCCACGCAGTCTTCAGATATCAGCGACCTCTTCCCCTCCTTCTCTCTTCTTGACAGGCCTGGGAAATTGGCTCACTTAGAGCAAACACAGGAACCTCTGATCACTTTCCCACCCGTCACTGGAGATTTCAATCAGTGAGGGAAACAAGTCAACCTAACACTTCTGTTCCTCAGCTATTACACCATTTGATTAGCAATGTAAAATAATTAAAGTAAAAGTTCTTGAGTCAGAGCTTCAGCTTTCTTGCATATACTGTAGCTATTTAGTATGATTGAAGGTCTCATGAGAGGAAGAGGTGTAATAAGCATGGTGTATGGTACAGTTCTTCAAAGAGGAAGAGATTGATACAGTCTTTTATGTGTTGCAATGACACACAGAGAGCTGACATCATAATAATTAGATAGCACTGGTAGCCTGGTACAGAGGCATGCCATGGTACAGTACAGTAAGCTGTGGTACAGAGACATGCCATGGTACAGTACAGTAAGCTGTGGTACAGAGGCATGCCATGGTACAGTACAGTAAGCTGTAGTACAGAGGCATGCCATGGTACAGTACAGTAAGCTGTGGTACAGAGACATGCCATGGTACAGTACAGTAAGCTGTGGTACAGAGACATGCCATGGTACAGTACAGTAAGCTGTGGTACAGAGACATGCCATGGTACATTACAGCAAGCTGTGGTACAGAGGCATGCCATGGTACAGTACAGTAAGCTGTAGTACAGAGGCATGCCATGGTACATTACAGCAAGCTGTGGTACAGAGGCATGCCATGGTACAGTACAGTAAGCTGTAGTACAGAGGCATGCCATGGTACAGTACAGTAAGCTGTGGTACAGAGACATGCCATTGTACAGTACAGTAAGCTGTGGTACAGAGGCATGCCATGGTACAGTACAGTAAGCTGTGGTACAGAGGCATGCCATGGTACATTACAGTAAGCTGTGGTACAGAGGCATGCCATGGTACAGTACAGTAAGCTGTGGTACAGAGGCATGCCATGGTACAGTACAGTAAGCTGTGGTACAGAGGCATGCCATGGTACAGTACAGTAAGCTGTGGTACAGAGACATGCCATGGTACAGTACAGTAAGCTGTGGTACAGAGGCATGCCATGGTACAGTACAGTAAGCTGTGGTACAGAGGCATGCCATGGTACAGTACAGTAAGCTGTGGTACAGAGGCATGCCATGGTACAGTACAGTAAGCTGTGGTACAGAGGCATGCCATGGTACAGTACAGTAAGCTGTGGTACAGAGGCATGCCATGGTACAGTACAGTAAGCTGTGGTACAGAGGCATGCCATGGTACAGTACAGTAAGCTGTGGTACAGAGGCATGCCATGGTACAGTACAGTAAGCTGTAGTACAGAGACATGCCATGGTACAGTACAGTAAGCTGTGGTACAGAGACATGCCATGGTACAGTACAGTAAGCTGTGGTACAGAGGCATGCCATGGTACAGTACAGTAAGCTGTGGTACAGAGGCATGCCATGGTACAGTACAGTAAGCTGTGGTACAGAGACATGCCATGGTACAGTACAGTAAGCTGTGGTACAGAGACATGCCATGGTACAGTACAGTAAGCTGTGGTACAGAGGCATGCCATGGTACAGTACAGTAAGCTGTGGTACAGAGGCATGCCATGGTACAGTACAGTAAGCTGTGGTACAGAGGCATGCCATGGTACAGTACAGTAAGCTGTAGTACAGAGGCATGCCATGGTACAGTACAGTAAGCTTTGGTACAGAGACATGCCATGGTACATTACAGTAAGCTGTGGTACAGAGGCATGCCATGGTACAGTACAGTAAGCTGTGGTACAGAGGCATGCCATGGTACAGTACAGTAAGCTGTGGTACAGAGGCATGCCATGGTACAGTACAGTAAGCTGTGGTACAGAGGCATGCCATGGTACAGTACAGCAAGCTGTGGTACAGAGGCATGCCATGGTACAGTACAGTAAGCTGTGGTACAGAGGCATGCCATGGTACATTACAGTAAGCTGTGGTACAGAGGCATGCCATGGTACAGTACAGTAAGCTGTGGTACAGAGGCATGCCATGGTACATTACAGTAAGCTGTGGTACAGAGGCATGCCATGGTACAGTACAGTAAGCTGTGGTACAGAGGCATGCCATGGTACAGTACAGTAAGCTGTGGTACAGAGGCATGCCATGGTACAGTACAGCAAGCTGTGGTACAGAGGCATGCCATGGTACAGTACAGTAAGCTGTGGTACAGAGGCATGCCATGGTACATTACAGTAAGCTGTGGTACAGAGGCATGCCATGGTACAGTACAGTAAGCTGTGGTACAGAGGCATGCCATGGTACATTACAGTAAGCTGTGGTACAGAGGCATGCCATGGTACAGTACAGTAAGCTGTAGTACAGAGGCATGCCATGGTACATTACAGTAAGCTGTGGTACAGAGGCATGCCATGGTACAGTACAGTAAGCTGTGGTACAGAGGCATGCCATGGTACAGTACAGTAAGCTGTGGTACAGAGGCATGCCATGGTACAGTACAGTAAGCTGTAGTACAGAGGCATGCCATGGTACATTACAGTAAGCTGTGGTACAGAGGCATGCCATGGTACAGTACAGTAAGCTGTAGTACAGAGGCATGCCATGGTACATTACAGTAAGCTGTGGTACAGAGGCATGCCATGGTACAGAGATTACAGGTGATGACAGTTACATTGCTGACATGGCAGGACATCAGGATAGTGTGTGATAGATTAGGATTCCTGTGGTTGGACATGTGAGATCAAATGTTGTACAGAGTTGAAGAAGTGTGTGAATGTTAAAGGAACACTCCGCCCATTTTCAACCAGCTTTGTATCATTAGAACATCAGTAGTATATCAGAAAACTGTAAACGGTTTTGAAGTCTGTCATTTAATTTGACAGTTATTGAGTGTTAAAGTGTGGACCAGTGACATCACTGGTCCACACTAACTCAAATTAATAACTCATTAACTCAAATCAACTCTCAATAACTGTCAACGTATTCATCATTCATCTAGTTTGACAGTTATTGAGAGTTGATTTGAGTTAATGAGTTATTAATTTGAGTTAGTGTGGACCAGTGATGTCACTGGTCCACACTTTAACACTCAATAACTGTCAAATTAAATGACAGACATCAAAACCGTTTACAGTTTTCTGATATACTACTGATGTTCTAATGATACAAAGCTGGTATAAAATAGGCAGAGTGTTCCTTTAAGGAGAGAAAGCATTATGTGTATGTATTTAAGTGAATGATTAAGGATTGATTGTTACATTTTTCACATCCATCAGTATGCCTGATTAAGCTTTTTTAGAGTACATACTGATTCAGTTGGCACTCACTGGCTCTATTCTTTGCAAAACTGTGTGAACTTGTTGTGAAATGTATTGTGCCTGTGTGTGTGTGTGTGTGTGTGTGTGTGTGTGTGTGAGAGTGAGAGAGTGAGAGAGAGAGAGAGAGAGAGAGAGAGAGAGAGAGAGAGAGAGAGAGAGAGAGAGAGAGAGAGAGAGAGAGAGAGAGCATACCACAATACAGTTCTTGATTGTTAGAAGGGTCATCAATATCCAGGAGGTGAGAACTCCCTTCGGCTTCACTCTCATTTCCTCAAGCTGACAATGGAGGGAGGTGAGAGGTCGGCGAATGAAAGCACCGTGACCCCTAAAACTCACTCAAGGTTAAGTTTTGCAGATTGAACGACTCCCCTGTGACAAATACTACTTAGGGCTGCACACTGAAGCCCTAACAATGGTCGGTCATTTGGCACTAAGTTACTAACTTGCTTTTTAGATCTCCGCACAATGACAGGAAAGAGAGCAAAAAGGGCATTTCTTCATCTTTCTTTCTGATAATCTGCCACTTTCACTGTATTGAAACTGTAACCTTATGTGGGCCTGATCAGAGCCGTATATCTCTCTAGAGCAGTGGTTCTCAAATTTTGTCACATGAAGAACCCCTAAACTGACAAAAATTAGACCACGGACCCCCATTTGATAGGATTTTGTCCCACGGCCCCACATACAGTATATATAATAAGATTGATGCTTTTAGAATAGATGTTTTATTACAGAAAGTGTATAAAACCCATGACCAAAATAGTCATTGTGTTACTTATGAATGGAATTATAATGAAAATAAATTATCCCCCTTTTGGCTGGGGACCCCCTGGAACCCCCCCAAGGACCCCTGGGGGTCCCCGGACCCCCATTTGAGAACCACTGCTCTAGAGGACACTAGAGGCCTGATGTGTGGACCCAATGCTGCCTTCAGGTACTCCATATAAACTCCTACTTCTGATGTCGTGAATATAGCCTGTCGCACATTCAACTGCTTCTGGTCTGAAATAGTAATAAAATGGACCTTGTTATAAAAAAAGTATAGGTTTTTTGGAGGCTGCTGTTTTATTTTAGAAATCAAGCTTGTTGTTCATGTTTTAGTTCATTTAGACTATTAGAGTCTAGGCTACTTTACGAATCAAACGGCACAGAGATAGTTTGTGTTGCTGTGGCAAAATGAAGAGGAGAAAATCCAACTCAGTCAAGTAAATTACGTCTTTACCAAAAACAAAAGTGCATGACAAATGTAAACATACAAACATGTTTCAGGAGTATGTTATAGCCTATTGTTATTTAGCTATACCATTGTAGCGCCATTTGTTGTACTGTATATTTAACATTTTGTGTCTTGTAAGCCCATGGGGGCTGGGCACTGTCAAGTGCATGACACATGCAAGAATAAAACAAAACAAAACAAATCAAATCAAATCAAAACATACAATAGCCTACTAGTTATTTAGGCTATGGGATGCAACACATAAGTCAAATGTGTTACTATCAGTTGCCCTACAAAGGCAAACTGCAGTAACTACAGTACACATTTGGTAGAAATTGAGCAAGGATCATATTGGGGCTCTGTACAGTACCATCTTATTTAGTTGTCACAAAGTGTCAGGGATGAAAAGATACTTTATAATACTGTAATACAATACCATTGAGCACATTATCACTCGTCTACTGGGCCGGTATGTGCCCTTTGCCCCCGCCCCCGTAAATTAGGTCCTTCATACTCATACGGGCTCAACACGTAGCTTCCATTTCCGACGGCACCTGAAGGCAGCACAAAGTTGCATGTGCAGCATAAGCTTCTATCTAATAACAGTGACATCTTGAGGCTGTTCTGCTCGCTCCAGTCCATACCTCCCCTCTGCTCCACCTACCTACAAACTGACGAACTTTTTCCTGCTCGTTCCCAAGCAGACATGCAGCAGAGCTGAGCTGACTTGTTGTAGCTTACCACCTCTGGAAGTGTTTTGCTAGTTTTCGGGCTTGATCGAACGTGTGTATACACAGCGACATGGCCATCTCCATTTCTCTGCAGTGTCTGGGACTCATCATACTGGCAGCAATCCTCCTGCAGACCATCGCGGTGGCCGTCAGCTTTGTGTACTTCAACAAAGTCCTGAACACGGTAAGAAATGCCTTCCTCTTGCCCTCAAGCCTGCATCGTGAAGCAGTGGAGAAATATAGGTCAAATTAGCTGGGAAAGGCGACTTTTGACGCGATGACTTGATGAGGATACAACCGAACTTTTCCTTGCGAAAAGAGCTATAATGTTGCCTATAACTAATCTGTATAATAAACCTATGCCAATGCATGATGTATGTCATAGCGAAAGTAGCCTACAGTACAACCCCCCCCCCCCCAGGTAGTAGGTACTGCAATATTATTAACAATATAAATTCACTGTTGACTACGGTGAGTACAGCTGGCAAATTGTGACAATTATGCTTTACAATGATAGCCTATTTTCAAGGAATACACAAAATAACCCAAAATCAATCTGATAAGGAAAAAGGTCACATGGCTATGACGTCATATACGTGCAGTGACACAATGAGTGACGACACTTCTTAAATTATACAAATCTAAATAGGCTACTCACTGTTTCATCCCCATGTAATGGGATGTAATTGTATAATCAATTATATACTCTTTTCACCCTTTTGAAACACCAATAAAAACTCTAGCTAGCTCTTGTTCTCTTAACACACACACACACACACACACACACACACGCACGCACGCACACACACACACGCACGCACGCACGCACGCACACACACACACACACACACACACACACACACACACACACACACACACACACACACACACACACACACACACAGATCCATGTACATTTAAGAAGCCAATGGCAGACAAAATAATGGTATACTTATAAGGTGTAAGTTTAAAGCTTTAAGTAAGTATAAGTATCTAAATTGTATCGTATTTTCATTGTGGTTATTTTGAAGCATTACTTATCTTCTTTAATTTCCTTTTTTAAATCAAAATGTAAAGTGTCCCATTTTGACAATGAAGCTGTCCCATCTTGCCAGTAGTGCCTGTAAAAAAATATGTTTGAGATGGAGTCATCGATACTGTGTTTGACTATTATTTTTTCTTCTGTAGATTGTAGAATTGTATCAAGTTGGGAGCTAAGGCAATATTAAAGGAATAGTAATGTAAGGGATCAAGTGTGATAAGGTCAACACACTAATCGATATCATGGAAACCCTATAAGTTAATATACAAATATTGTAGGAATAATAATTTAGTCATTAGAGAGTCATTATAGTGATGTTAGAGTTATGGCATTGCTAATGAGCATGTGAGTCCCAGCTCTCCAGGAATTTCGGCCATTATAATGCGGGACAATAGGATAGGATAAGCTAGGAGAGAGTTGGAATAGTAGGCAACATAAAACAATAGCAGGACATGTGACTAGTTAGGAGTCAGGGGTCGCAGCAGCCTAAACAGCACATTTCAGACTTCTATCACAGGAAGGCAAAGACACTAAAATGTCTTTATAAAGCTGATACGTCCGGTCCTGAGCTCTGTTTGGCTGAGTCACATTGTCAAATACCTGACAAACTGCACACCTGTGACCACATCACAGTTAATATCAAATCATCACTCTACTGGTACTGTGTGTTGTTCCCGAGCAACTACTGTTAAAGAACTACCGTATATTGCATGGAGAAAAAATGGCATGTATTTAATTATCATTTCATTATTCTAGTTCAAATAATAAAAGATAAATAGAAAAGATTGGTGACTTGATGCTGAGCTTTAGTTTAAAATGGCTAAAAAGATTTCCACTCACTGTTTATATTTATTTATTTATTTATTTATTTATTTATTTATTTATTTATCTAACTTTACTTATTCTCCTGTGTCTATTGTCAGATGCAGGAGAGTTTTTCTCGGAGCAGCGTGTCCTGTCTGATGAACACAAATCTGCGCTCCGGCTTCAAAGAGGCAGCAGAGCAAGACAAGAAGAACGACCCCTGCTGGCAAGTCACGCAACAGCTCCACTACCGCATAGAGAAGGTTTTTCTTTTATTTAATTTGATTTATTCAATCGTACAGTAACTTCAGCTGCATAGAGAACATGCTGAGTGTCACCTGCCAGGCCATTCACTCTCACTATCTTTCTCTCTCTCTAACCAGACGATGGCCGACAGGTTCCAGAAGGAGATGTCCACAGCTATGAGAAGTAAGAACAATGACTGCATTGTTTATACCAATTATCAGTAATAGGCCTAAGTGACTGTATGACTTTTTTGTCTAAAAATTTCTGAAATGGGCATGAGTTTCTTCATATCTCAGTTTGTCCTTTCTAATTTGTCTAAGTCTGTCTCTCTGTTGGTCTATCCATCCATCCATCCATCCATCCATCCATCCATCCATCCATCCATCTACACTTTAACAGATAAGTTGACAGGTGTGCTACCTATCTTGACCCCCGGGGTCCGCGGCGTGCCTCTTCCTAAAGTTGCTGCCCATGTGACTGGCATCGCCTCCTCCAGACAGCCTCCAGCGGCAGAGGGTGAGCATCACCAACATTTTTGGTTTGCAAAAACATGCAGAGCAGCCAGAGGCCTTTTTTTACTACTGTAACTTCAGTCCATGGCAGATTGACTTATTTTCTTCAGAACTCTCTCCAAACTCCACTCAGCACTTCTTTTTGAGTAGTTACTAGAGTAAAAAGCGAGGGCCCACTCTGGTATCCTCTTTCAACCTAACTACAAAAGGATCTATAGTAAACTGGTAGGCAGCACCCACACCTCTCCCAATAAGTCCTGCAAGTTGAAAAAGTCACTTAAATTCAGTCCTCTCCTGGTAGAAATGCTATCTTTCGTATAATCCAAGTGTGGTTTGAAATAAACTTGGTTGTCAGTATAGCCCACTGGCAACCAATTACTGTATCTTTCCAAGCAAGTCCTGCAAACCCTGATTGACGCCTACAAGTACAGGAATCGTGATTCTCAAACTCGGGACACCAATTCACATGCCTCGATCGGCAGGATCTCAGAGCGCTGGGTGTGTGAAGTCGGCCAGGTGTGTCAAACCTAAGCAGCCAGTCGAGCTCAGAGGGACAGAACCTAAGCAGCCAGTCAAGCTCAGAGGGACAGAACCTAACCAGCCAGTCAAGCTCAGAGCGACAGAACCTAACCAGCCAGTCGAGCTCAGAGCGACAGAACCTAAGCAGCCAGTCGAGCTCAGAGCGACAGAACCTAAGCAGCCAGTCGAGCTCAGAGCGACAGAACCTAAGCAGCCAGTCGAGCTCAGAGGGACAGAACCTAAGCAGCCAGTCAAGCTCAGAGGGACAGAACCTAACCAGCCAGTCGAGCTCAGAGCGACAGAACCTAACCAGCCAGTCGAGCTCAGAGCGACAGAACCTAAGCAGCCAGTCGAGCTCAGAGGGACAGAACCTAAGCAGCCAGTCGAGCTCAGAGGGACATAACCTAACCAGCCAGTCGAGCTCAGAGGGACATAACCTAACCAGCCAGTCGAGCTCAGAGGGACAGAGGTGAGGAATGTGCTCGTAAGGCCCGCAGGCTTCTCAGATTCAGTAAGGTCTTCTCACCTGCAGGATGTATCTGCCGGGACACGCAGATGTGCAGCCATTTTATTCCCCTTACGCCCTGCAGTATCCAGCAGTGTTCTGTCTTGGTTACTCTTAGCTGCAGTATCCAGCAGTGTTCTGTCTTGGTTACTCTTAGCTGCAGTATCCAGCAGTGTTCTGTCTTGGTTACTCTTAGCTGCAGTATCCAGCAGTGTTCTGTCTTGGTTACTCTTAGCTGCAGTATCCAGCAGTGTTCTGTCTTGGTTACTCTTAGCACGGAAATTGAACATGAATACACACAATTTGTTGCAGTATCAGCTGTATGGCTGTCCTCACCTAATGAAATTTCCATTTTTTCTTTGTTCATTAGGCCTTGCCAGAGCAATTTAGAGAGAGTGGCATCAGTGGAGGACCAAAATGCGTGACTCATTACTTAGCCAATGAACAGCGCTACTTTTGGATGATAAAATAAAGCTGATAATGTACAATTTGATCAAAATAAAAAAAACTATTTCAAAGTACAACACAAGCTGTCCATTTTGCTGCAATTCGAGTCGACAGTGCTGCTTAATCCAGGACCTTACTTCCTGGAACTCTTGAGAGTAAAAAACTGGTCCATTGGAGTGAATGGAGATGTCGCGACTCTTCTATATACATGACTCTGGGCTTTGCCTTGGAGGCTCTTGATTCTATCACCAAATTTGGGGAAATACACACTTCTGATAGGGGGGAAAATAGCAGCTCATCTTATTCTGACTGCATCTTATTCTGGCACTGATGATTTGACTACAGAGATGTTTATGTCTCTTTTGCCATTCATTTTATGACATTTTTCAATTGCCAAGTTATGCTCTCTGTAGTGCTGTGCTAATCCACACGCAATAAGTCCCTTTCATATTGTCATGGTAACAGCTTCCATGTTGAGAAAACAGTGCGTCACAGCTTTTTCTGCGGTAACTTTCTTTTCTGTGACTTATTGACAAACCAATCCAAAAAAACATGAGTACTAGTAGTAGTAATAGTAATAATAATAATTGTAATTATAGCTGCTGCGCAGCAATGAGTCGTGGCCGGGCAAGTCTCAAGGCTTTGAGCTATTATGACATCAAAATTGCTCGAGTGACATCAGTGATGGCATCACAATTGCTTGAGTGACTGATGACATCACAAATACAACCTAATTGCCGTAGGTAATTAAGGCAATTAGGCTATACATGGGGGCAGAATTCAACGTTTTGATGCACTGTGGGCTCAATTTTTGACCAATCGAAAATCTGTTTGATACTTTTGTGTAGGACAGTCTAACGATGCAGATGCTGAAGTTTGGTGTCGTGTGAAGAAAAAATGTGGGAGGAGTAGGGTTTAATTAGTTTTACAGTTTTTGCAGTTCTGCGGTCTTTAGACTTCATAATTGGCCATAGGTTGCATCGTACAAAAGTTTCTCCTCATTTGGGCGCACATTTCGGTGAAAGTTGCAAAGCTGTAGCACGTATGCCTGATTTTTTATGAATTTTCAAAGTTTGAAAATGTAGACGGTCGCTGTAGTGCCACCGTTAGGACTATTGGTGCCAAATTTGCGTCAAAGACGTTTGGCATGGGACTGGACCTTTGTGCAAAGTTTGGTTAGTTTTCATGCATGGGAAGTCGAACTTCCCAGGAGAAGAAGAATAATACAGGCAAATACAATAAGTGGCCCTGCCGCTTCGCTGGCCCGGCCACTAATTATTGCAGCTGTAGGCAGTCCAAAAAAGCCGTGAGGGGCTAAACATGGGAGAAAACACTGTGACGCACATAGTAAAATAATTCAGTTCCACTCCAAAGATATGCGTTTGAACATTTAATCTTCTACTTCAAGAGCACATAAAACATACATCTGGTACAGTTACCGAGTCATAAATTAGCGTCCGTGAGTGCAGGCAACAGAAAATATCAACTCCCATGCTCCTCCACTCTCTCTGTCAATGCCCAAAGCAGGTGAAGGCAATCAATATATTAGTATATTTAGTACCATTTACACCCAAGCCCCTGTGACCACGCCCACCATCTACAATGCAATGAACAATACATGACCATAAACATAGAAAATACAGGAGACTTACATAGCTCCAACAGTAATGGTCACTAGCACTAGATACACACAGGCCATGTAATAATGTTATGCAAATGATGTGATGACTGCCAAGAGATGACAGCAGATGAGGAGAAACTGAAGCTAAAAGTCACCTTCATAATCAAAGATGGAGCTTTAGGTGAAGAACTTGTAGTTGTAGTCAATGAAAAGAGGTGCAAGTCTTAGAGTTACTTTTGAGCAGGTTCTGGAGCAATTTAGTGAAGGCCATAACTGGCAAAATACAGTTGTAATGAACATGTTTCTCAATGCAGAAGCTGTTACCATGATGATATAAAAAGGGCATATTTTGGTGATAATGACAGACATGTATTTATATACAGATTATCTTTAAGTATTTTATATTCTTACTGAGATTTTCTTTTGGCAGCTGAGTGTACGGTTCATTGGGATTTCTTCAAGCCAGTTTCAAATACATCTGGTTTATGATTTGGTTGTCGTTTGGGCAATTTATTTCTATCTCAGAAAGTAATATAGATTTATCTGACTGCACCACATGCAGCTGAATCTTTGGTACTATTATGCTGTATTGAAAAGGCCGTTGTTGGGCAAGTGCTGGCCTGTGAACATCTGTAAGCATTGTACAGACTGGAACATTTGTATTTCATTTTAATAGCAGTGGGCATTGTCTAACATTGACACCTTTTTTGGTGTTCTATCGAATAAGCAAGTGCTGTTTTTGACAGACAGCACTTTGGCTTTGTATCTGGGCAGCTCCAGCCTAAACTAGCCATAGTTAATAGTTTAAACTCAATGACATACTCCGCCGTGTAATCTCAAATGTCTTAGCTTGCATCATATTGAATGGCCTTAACTTCCTGTGTGTGTGTGCGGCGCACGCATGTTTTTGATTGTGTGTGTGTGTGTGTGTGTGTGTGTGTGTGTGTGTGTGTGTGTGTGTGTGTCTGTGTGTGTTTATACGTGCTCGTGTGTGTTTGCTGGTGCAGGGTCACGGAGCAGCAGGGGGTATCTGGGCGAGCGTATCGCTGCGTGGGAGGGTCAGAGGGGGCTGTCCTTCCTGCAGAATATGGAGCTGAGGGGAGGGGAGCTGCTGGTGCCGCGGCCTGGCCTCTACTACATCTACGCCCAGACATACTTCAGGCTCCCCTCCACCGGAGAGACCGAGGGTGAGACAGAGGGCGAGACGAGGGAGGAGGAAGGAGCACAGCTTGTCCAGTACATCTACAAGAAGGTGAGGCGTCTTTCTCCTGGGAAGTGATGCATTCACAAGTCGAGTCGAGTCGGATCCGCTCCAAAATGTAATGGGTTCTTCCTTGGCCCGTGCTACACTCTTCCACCAAGTTTCAGAAAAATCGGCCAAGTAGTTTTTCTGTAATCCTGCTAGCAGACGGACAGACGGACAGACAGACAGACAGACAGACAGACAAGACAAACGGCACCATAAACATAACCTCCTTAGTGGAGGTAATTAGGATTTATCGTTTCATCGTCAATTGTGCATCGTATTAACAAATGAAGAAATGACATGACAAAGAGCATCAGAACTAAATAAGCTGCCTTGATGATGGGGTTTTGACCAGTTGGTATTTTATGTTTTGGCCCGTAGATGAGTTCTTACCCGGTGCCCATCTTGCTGATGAAGTCATCTCGGAGCGCGTGCTGGCCCCGGGGTCAGGAGCCCGGCCTGTTCTCCCTGCACCAAGCCGGCACTGCCCACCTGCAGCCCGCCGACCGCCTCTTCATCACCGTGAGCAATGCCAGCACCATGGAGATGGATGGGAGGGCCAGCTACTTCGGGGCCTTTCTGGTGGGCTAAAGGGGGAACCTCAGGTAGAGGTGTTCGGTGCTGGCGCCTCACTGGAAATGGACATTGACAGAGAGAGGGAGACCCTAAGGTCAGGGGTCTGCTTGATAACGTGCTCGACCCATCCCTGCAGGGGCGGGGCTGTAGGGGACATATGGGCGTGTGAGCGGTGGAGAGGAGCTTCTTCAGGACCATAGAGACATGGCCGAACTGGGCTGCAGTAGCAGACTCACTGCACCCAACATGGTGAGGAAGATGAGCCAGTTGGGGTGTATTTACTCCAGTTAAGTCAATGAATTGGTCACTTTAACCTCACAAAGGATCTGACTTCTGTATGGGAGACATCACAATCTAAATATATGCTTTCAAGAATATATGATGGAGCAAACATGATTATCGCGGTGGATTTTCAGCTTGCAGATGAAGTGTTATACAGTGATGTGTGAGTGACTGGTATTGACTCTCAGGGTGAGCTCTTTGGCCTGCAGCGGCTCTGAACAGTCAACTGTTAAGTTGCAGCCCGCAGGAAAATACTGGTGTTGGACACATGATGCTTAACGCCTCTTTGTTTGATCAAAAGCTCCTATCTGAAAAGTGCCACAAGACAAAGATTTAATCAGGACTATATCTAATGTGAATTGTTTACAGCACTTTTGGTTGAATTTCCTCTTTGTGCAATGTCTTGAATGTGTTTGATAGACTGTTTCAACTTGATAGCAACATTCTAAATGGGCCCTAGTTTACTACCTGTTGCAGTGTTTGCTAATACAATAACTGACAGAGTCTAAACTGTTTCCTATCAACAGAATTCTGGTTAAACTGTTTATAGACGTCATGACAGCTTTAAATAGAAGCACTGATCTACTATGAGCGAGGAGCGCATGAGTACAGTATGAATTTAATGTGTTGTTGGGATTGGATAGGAACTGGCCTGCTTTTTTAGTACAGTGCACAGATTCAGTTTAAAAATTCCTTACTTCCTTATTTCCAATTTTCCAGGCCTTTATTTATTGACGGTTTTGGTTGGAGTTCACTATGATGAATGGAAATGATGACTAGGCAAAATGGCCACCACCTACACCACATTCTCATGCTTATTTTTCAGAATCCTCTCAGGATTATTCTTCATTGAATCATTGTGGGTTTACAGCGATATAAAATGGGTAGTGCAAACTTTTTCCACATTTTTGACTTTCAAAACTTTAAGAATAAATCACATTTAATTTTCCATATTTTTCCCAACTTGCACAAGAATAAATCCTATCTACTACAACCATAACTCTATCAATTTGCTGTTTGGAGTATCTATGTTTGCAGTTATGGTTCATAATTTTAAATATGTAACTCAACTGCAGCTGGTGTTGACCCAAACTGTCTGAACTGTGTGCCCTACCCACCAGCCACTTTAAATGAACAAGAAGTCCGATATCCCCATACACAAAAAGACACATAACTGAAAAAGTAAAAAACTATCATTTAATTCATGTATTACATGTTTCCATATTGTGGCAGTGAATGTTTCAGCAATAACAAGAATCTCTCCTGAAACAAGGAGCTTAGTTTTTACATAAAAAAACAATACCAAAAACTAATTAGGGTTCAAGTAATGCCCAAAAGAAATACATGATTCACACAAACACACAGACAGGCAGGTAGATCGTATTCGCTAATCATACCATAAATCCACCCACTACTTCCTGGTCTATGAATGGAGAGGCAAGGTGTTTGTTTGGTCAGTCCTCTGTCCTCCAATCTGTTTTTGGTCGCCATAACAGGACTGACAAACATGTTGTAGATACAGCTGAGACAGTAAACACAAACATGTTGTAGATACAGCTGAGACAGTAAACACAAACATGGACAATACACACCCTCTTGACTTATACAAGGGCTTCAAGGTGCTTTAACCAAAACACAGACATCCAAGAGAAAAATAAACATGGTGCCAAATCTCAAACGCTCAGTATCAAAAATAGTCTCCCGAGTTGGTCTCGGATCAGTTTGGGACACTACAACTGGGGAAAAACTGGACACGCAGATAATGTCTTGATAATGACAACGTATGGCTTCAGTTTATCCACACAAACAGTCGCATACAACCCCATAAGCAACACATGGTGGAGTGCTTTTGAAGACTGATAATTATAGACTATAAATGGCAATACTGTAAACAACTGTGTATAGGAGTCGGACTCAGAAGGCTCCTTGCTATGGGTTCAGCCTATGCTGCTGCTATTGCTATGGTAACCAAGGTTCCTGTAGTGATTTGGCCAATCAATCAGACTAAGTGCTTACATCCCCCCCTAGCCCCACATACACACATAGTGAAGCCAGCCAACTGTATCTATGCATCAGTCAAGTTCATTAAGACAATTCATAAGCTGTTGACAGTACTTGGATTGAGTGAGAGCCCAAAACAGAAATATACTGTGTGTGTGTGTGTGTGTATATATATATATATATATATATATAGAGAGAGAGAAGGCATAGAGTTTGGTCTGATACAGATGTCCACAGATTAGTCATGATTGAGATTAATTCACAATAAAAGCGTGAGTACATAAGATTAAGGATTAGTAAGGATCTTCCTGATACCAATGCACTTCTTAATCAAAACTTACATGGAATAATACTTAAATGAAGGAGAATGCTATTACAGTTGACTGAGATATGATGCAGATATTGTCTTCATTACACACCAAATATTGTCCAATACACACACACACACACACACACACACACTCGTGCAGTCTCACTAACAAACACAAAATCTGGAGTGGGTTCCTATTGCGTCTCGTGTGTAGTCTATAAAGAAGCACCTCTGAAGTACAGAACAGCCTGGGAACCAAATTCATGTGTTTTACTACAGACAGGCAACAACACACACCAGCACCCAGGCACAATACAGGAGGCTTTGGCACGACCATGCTAGTCTTACTACTCAGCATTCTCCAACACAGACCAGGGCAGATCACAACAGAACACGACAGACCCATAGCTGCCTTAGATTGCCTCTCTCATAGAAGAGAGGTACAGGTCATTTGACAGACATTGTCACATTCAAGCAGCACCAAGCTGTCTGTATTATCCCCCAATCAGGGGAGCAGGAGTCTCAGCCTCTCATCCAATCAGCAGCTCCAGGCTGTCCTCATAGACAGGTTCTTGTGGGGGGCTTGGGGACAGGAAGGCTGTGGCCACAGGGGCTCCTGTTGCCGTGGCGACGTTGAGGAGGGTGTTGCCGTGGATGCTGGTGGTTGCCGGGTTGCGGAGAGCTGCGGCTGCCGTGATGCTGGTGAGGTTAATGCCGAGTGTAAGCCGTGTCTGCTCCAAGGCTTTCTCTGGGACAGCGAAGGCCTCCAGCTTCTTCTCACCGTTTGCCATGTAGGAGTTCTGGCACCCACGGCAAATACAATCCAAGCACGCCTGGGGAAGACACCAGTAACCAATCAGATTCAATCGAGGGAACTAAAGTTTTATTCAAAATGGTTTGCTTTGTGCTAATGTCACAGCTCTTATAATGCAAAATACATTTGATTTCATCACGAGTCACTTTAAAATTAAAGTTATGACTAATTATGCATTGCATGGTTAATGCGTGACTACAGTGAATTGATCAGGAAGGAGGTATGTGGTGGTGGGCTACGATACTTGGCCAATGTAGACAGGAAATGTTTTTTGAGAAAATGTAGTAGGGAAATCCTGCTTTCAGTAGTGATTTTAATTGGCAAATACAGTGAAATCGTTGTGATAACACTAGACCATAATACATATTTACAACTGACAAAAATGTTGTCATTTGCATTGCTTCGTAATGCTTCTAGTGTATGATGGCTTTTAAGGTCTCAGGTCTCACCTTGCGGTTGGAGTAGCAGGGGCAGCGCTGCCCCCGGCAGGTCAGCACAGAGGGGTTCTGGGTAGCCCTGCCACACTTGCAGCCCTTCTTCTCCACAGGCTTCTTATATGGGGGCTTGGCAGGCGTGGGGGGCACCATGCAGCCGGACAGTAGCCGCTGGTCTTTGCTGCGGTCCTTGGGCTTGGAGCCTCCACTGCGGGCCTTGGCATGGGGCTTCTTGAGACCCTGGTCTACATATTTCCTGGGTCCCTTACTGTGGTTGGGCGTAGGGCGGCTGGGCTTTGGAGGTGCCCCGTTGGAAAAGGTTGAGTATGCATGTGCTGGTACAGTCGGTGAGGGTGTGGGCGTTTGCGTGTGCAGGGTGTTAAAGCGGGCAGGAGTGTGTAAATGTGAGGTGGAGCCCTGCAGGATGGAGGCGATGGGGAGGGGTTTCACCCTTTCCCTGTCACTCTCTGAATGAGACCGCTTGCGGTTCAGGCGGACTGGCGGGGGCTTAGGGGCTGGAGGAGGATCGAAGCAGGATGTGTGTATGTGAGCACCATGGCTTGCAACTGTGTTAGTCCTGTCTGTCTGGATCTGAGTGTAGTTGTGTGCCGTGTCAAGCTGTATATACATTTGAGTGCGTGCTCTGTCCATGGGTATGTGTGTGTGAGTGTGCGTCCTGTCTGTATGTGTGTGAGGGGAGTCTCTACTGGGCTGGAGGGGATCTAAAGTCTGTAACACCTCCTCCACGCTGAGGAGCAACACCTCCCCTTCCTCCAGCTCCCTGCTGCTAGATTCCCCATCCCTGAGTGAGCACAAAGTGCCTGGAGTTGGGGCTAAAGTTCCAGAGGCTAGTCTCAGTTCCAGTCCACCACAACCAGCATTGGACACAGAGAGACCTGCATGTGGGTGATCCTCTACCAGCTCACATACCTCCAGCTCCGGGGAAGAGGGAGCCAGGTCCTCCAGCACTGCCGTTCCATTGCATTCCTGCGGTCCATTGGAACAGGGGGGGTTAGAGAAAGAGTTCTGCGGATCGGCTGACAGTTCTGCAGGAGCGGGTGGTGCTTCTGTGGGGGTGAGGGACTCTGAGGCAGAGGGGTTCACCTCCTCCTCTGCTGGGCTTGGCTCCTCTGCCTCTATCTCCATCTCCTCTGGGTGTGACATTAGCACCTCTTCTAGCAAGGCCAAAACCTCTGGAGACCCTCCCACCTGGCTGCTGATTGGCTGCAGCAATGCGGAATGAGTAACATACAGGCAGAGCCTCCTATAGCACTGAACCAGTAAGGAGAGCTGTTTGTTCTCCTGGAAGCAGGCATAGTCCTTACACCAGCTGCATGCTGGCTTCATCTGCATCTTCTGGCCTTTACAGCCCAAGCAAACATAATGCTGACACTCTGAATTTGTGGGGGCAATGGGGTCCTGGAGCAGTTTACCTGAGACAAAAACAGGAGAAAGCTGTTAATCAGATGTTCATTCACTGTCAACAGAGTCAAAGTAGGTGAAGCGCACAACCAAAGTGATGAGGTGCCGGCCGATGAGAAACAATGATCAAAATAATAAAGATAGCCGCACACTCATAGCTCCGATGCAATGGTTTATTGAGACACTAACATAAGCAACGTTTATGTTATGTTAGTGTTTGACTGGAACCATAGTGTCTCATCCCTGGATCACTTCAAACTGGAGACTACACTTGCCTCTGAAGAGACAGCTATCAATAACGTCATATACATATACACCATGAGATCTCTGTCAATATTCAACTTGTTGAGGTAAGTTAATAAGTAGGATAGACATGTCTCTGCATCAGGTAACAGGAGACTCATCTGTCCTCTCCTCACGACAGTGCACAACAACAGGAGGCCAGCTGCTGCTTCTGCTCAACCTCGGTTGCCAAGGAGACCACGGCACTGAACATCATCATGTCACATCGTGTCAAAGGAAATACGCCGTCGTACTGATTTGACACAGTATGGAACATGAGTTTATCTTAGTTATGACAATTAAAGTGGCTGGCGGTATAAAATCCATGATAATCATTTAACCAGGTGGACAAATACATGGCAGTGAGTGAACTATATGCTTACCACAGACAAGGCATGCGAGGGACTGTCGGAAGAAGGGCAGTAGCTTGTACATCTCTGCAAAGGTGTGGGGCTGCCGCGGGTCACACTGCAGCACGGCCCGGCTGGCGGACACGTACAGAGCGGTTGCATTGACGGGGTTCATATCGGTAGTCGGTACTCCTCTCCGCAGCCTCGGGTAGACCAGGCCCGCCCGGAAAAAATCCAGCCGCTCACTGAGACAGAGAGCCAGCTCCTCCCAGGGTGGATGGAGAGAGAAACTGGCGTGGCTAAATCCAGTCACGGAGCAGAATCAGTCACCCGTTTGTGTCAATGAAGACAGATAAATAAATAATCAACTAGAACGAGCATAATGAAACGTTATCGGCGTTAAACGCGCAAAACGTTAGCTTAACGGGTAGCTAGCTGACGTTAGCATCATCGGTTCGTTCACGTCACTCTTCAACAACGTTGTATCCGATCACAACGTTATATTACATTAGCATGGACTAGACCCTCGGTTGCCTAGTTAGTCACATTATTCCAAACGTTACCCTAACACAAATTAGACGATCAAACGACCCATGATCAAAAGGTTATCCAGCTAGCGTTAGCTTGCGAAATAAATCAAGCGTTTCGCAGGAAAGATAGTCGGTGTAAGCTATCTAGCTTATTCAGCATCTAAATCCGTGTCATTGTCGATGCCTGGTATAATAATGAACTGCTGCTGAGAAAGCAAAATATCCTTAGTTATTAGATCCCACGCGCGCACTCGATGTAAACAAAGCTAGCCAGCTAAGGTTAGCGTTGCTAGCCAAATTAGCTAGCGAGATGTTGAGCCCCTAGGCCGTTATACCACACGCGTCGGAGTGAAATGTAAGATGTAAATTGAAACCCTGCGTTTTTTATACGTTTTGCTATAATACTTGGTGAACCTTGGCCGAAACATAGCTAGCTAGCCGTTTACCAAGGCATCAATCATTTGATTTTCCACTTTTCCTCATCAACCCCTCGACAGTTCAAGATCACGCGAGATCAGTTACCCTGGTTACAGGCTACAGGTAAACTATCCTAAAGGAAGGCATCTATCTGAGAATAAACTGCATTGATAAACATCTTGTTCACTCTCCTTCAAATTCAGGGAGAAAAGCCACTCATTTGCAGGATGAATTAAGCTTTAAAGCAGTACAGTTTTATGCTTGTACCGTATTCTAATTTTAAGATAGTTCACCCATATTGGGAAATGTAGTTTACTTCACTGACATTACAGCTCACCTCACGAGCATGCTTGATGTCCTAAAGTCCCGCCCTCGCAACGAGCTCATTCCTTCTGATTGGCTGTGGGTGGTCGCGCCCCTTTCGCCATTGGCCTAGCCTGCCGACTGTCACTGGAGAGAATACGATCAGCAATGGCGGCGTTCACTGTGGCACGGAGCAGCTGCGGGCTGGTAAACGGGTTGAGGGCATCTTTCAGGAGTTTGGCACAAGTCAAACATGTCAGACAGACGAGCCTGCTGCAGCAGCACCGCCGCTGGTACTCCGTCAGCCACCTGTCTGTGCAGGAGAGGATTGACAAGAAACGGAAGGCGGCGCTGGTCGGGGGAGGTCAGCACAGGATTGAAGCACAGCACAAAAAGGTAATGTTGTCAGCTTAACTAACGCTCATGTTCTGTCTCGTTGTTGGCAACCTCTATTAGTCCACACTAGAGACAGTCACCTCTTTTTCGACAAATGTGCCCCGCTTCTCATTCTGTTCACCCACAGTCCTCTGTGAACCACTCAGCAGCTCAACAGAGAAGTTGGGGTTAAAGGGACAGTTCACCCCAAAACCAAAAATACATATTTTTCCTCTTACCTGTAGTGCTATTATCCATCTAGATCGTTTTGGTGTGAGTTGCCGAGTTTTGGAGATATCAGCCATAGATAGGTCTTCCTTCTGTCAAATACAATGGGTGGTGCTCAAAACCCCAAAATAGATTTGAAAAACTCGTTCCAGAAATCATGACCCTGTTACTCAAGATAATCCACAGACCTTGTTGTGAGCAGTTTCGTGAAGGAACTATTTTCTTTAGACCAAACTACACAAGCCACACACACAAGCCCACTTGTCTAACTTAACCAGCTTGGTGGATTTGAGAAAGTAAAGTAGGGCCTTTTTTTGGAAATGAATGGATGGCTTAACACATTCACTGCCAACAGTTTTTTTTTTTTACTGTAGGTAGCTTCTGCCAAGTTTTTTTTTTTGAGGATTCTGGCTCATCTTTCAAGAGCCGAGGATTCTTTTCTGTTAGGATTTTGTGAACACAAAATATCTCAAAAGAACTAATAGAATGTGTGCTTTCTCTGTCTAAAAGAGTTAGTTTGTAGAGTTAGTAGTTATGTAGGCATTAGCAGTTGAATACAGCATGGTTTCAGCGTCTGAAAATGAAAGGTGAGAAAAATGCCTTTTTGTGAAATTCGATAGAACAGTCACTTTAACCATTTATTTTTGGCATCAGTAAGACGTCAGACATCTAAACAATAGTTTTGAACAGTAATTTCCTCCATAACAGCAGGAAACCCCCCTCTCCTTCAAACTCCTCCCTCCGTGTGTGTTCTCCTCCTCCCTCCGTGGCTGCAGCGGGTGTGTCACAAGCGAGTTTCTGCTGCCTGTCTGCTGCCTGGCTGCCCCTCGTCGGGCGAGTCTGGATGGGCTCGCTCGTTTCTTGGGGTTTCGGTTGAGAGCTTTGATGAAGCTTTTGCGATTCTGGGCTTTATGCTGCGTGTTTCAAAGTGTGTTCCACCCAGTCTATTTTTGGAACCCCCCACCGTTGTGCGCCACCGTTGTGCGCCAGCGCGAAAGCGTTTTCGCCAAACCATTCTACAGTATGAGAATGGTTTCCTCACGCTTTTCCCTGCAGTTTTGGCTCGCTTTCTCTAGTCTGGAGAGCACTGTCGCCACTTAGTGGGTCGGTGGAATGGGTTGTACACGTTCGGTGGCTCCCATATTTTTTATAGGAGACGTAAAAGGGTTTGATCCACGTCCCACCGTCATTTTTTTTTTTTTTTTTTTTTATGACGAGTTGACTCGTCATTGGCAGTCAACCGTTGGTTTCTGCTTGACGAGTTGACTCGTCAACGGCAGTGAACGTGTTAATTGAAAGTACTTGATATTTAATCAAAAAGAAAAATAGCACCCAAATTCATCAATATGCCTCAGCTCCCTCTATCTGAGAATCAACACTTCACAGCCTGAGGAAAACCCTGTGATGGTTACACCACAAAGTCTTTGAATTTGATTTCCAAGTTAACCCTGTGATGGGATGTTTGTTAACCCTGTGATGGGATGTTTCTCTGTTTTGCTGAGTGAAAGGGGGCATGGTCCATATGACTGCATATATACCAAATACAACAATGTATGTATACAACAATAATAATACAACAATATCAACTATTTATGTTGTAATAATATGTAACTTGGTGTATCTGCTGCAGGGCAAGCTGACAGCCAGGGAGCGAGTGGAGCTGCTGCTAGACACGGACTCCTTCGTGGAGTATGACATGTTTGTGGAGCATCGCTGCTCCGACTTCGGAATGGAGCAGGACCGAAACAAGGTAACCGGCAGCAGCATCCTAATGTCAGCGGAAATTAAATACCCTCCCTTCCTTGGGGTATTGAAATCTTTATTGTCATCACATTGTGTCTTTTCTCCCTCTCTCTCTTTCTCTCTCTCACTCTCCCCCTCTCTCTCCTAGTTCCCAGGTGACAGTGTTGTGACGGGACAAGGCAGAATCAACGGCAGGCTGGTCTATGTTTTCAGTCAGGTACAACATGTAACTAAATGATGGAGAATCATACATTTGGGCAATGCACAGCACCTTGGTTTAACTCCTATAATAGTCTCTCTGTCTGTTTCTCTCAGGACTTCACAGTGTTTGGAGGTAGTCTGTCTGGAGCGCACGCACAGAAGATCTGTAAGGTATTTTGGCAAAAGCATTAGCAATGTCATCATAGCAATTTCATAATGTGTATGCATGCATGTGAGTGGGGAGAATGCACCAGTTGTTTGACTTGTTGAATATCGTTTTGGCTGACATGCAACCCGTCAATCTTTCCTGATCAGATCATGGACCAGGCCATGATGGTGGGAGCCCCAGTCATCGGCCTGAATGACTCTGGAGGAGCACGGATCCAGGAGGGGGTGGAGTCTCTCGCTGGATATGCAGATATATTCCTGGTATAGAGACACTGCGGAGGGCGTCATCATTCAGAAACCATGCCCAACACAGGGGAAAACACAAAGGACCACTATACCATGCCAACTTCTAGCAAAATAAACCGCAGTTAACCGGGCGAACAAAGGAACTCTCGTCAGATACAGATAGTTCTACAGATATCTAGGAGGAACTAGCTAGTGTCAAATAATGAGATGTTGTGTGCCTTTACTTCATTTATTTGAACTGCGAACGAGACGTGAGCTGATCACATTTGTCTGCTGACTTTCTGCTTCCTGAAACTCCCCCCAATCCTGGCGTTCTCCTATGTCACGTGTTGCACACAAAGATCATATATACGGAAGATGAACACTCCAACTTACTTCATTGACAGCTAGATTCACATTTTTCTTCTCAACGGCGTCCTTGTTTTGCTCGGGAGTACAAAAAAACTTTAATTGGCGATTTTTTACACACAACAGCTTTTAGCTATGTGCAATTCAAGGAAAATGATGCTGGTGTATGGAAGTGAATGGAGAGCTTTCCCCCGTGATGGGCGTGGCCTATTCCGTGCAGTGTCTCCATAATTTGGTCTCTTTAGGCTCGTTTGAGATGAGCAAGTTCTGCGCAGATTCGACCAGCGCCTTGCTTGCCCCGTTGCATGATGGTTAGAAAAGTTGTCCGACTTGCTCCGCCTGCCCGACTGCGTGAGCCACAGGACTCTCGTGAGAGTGAGGCGGGCACAGATTTGGAGCGAGGCGCCGCAGGTGCTCTCCACCAACTGCGCCCGACTGCACAGCTCAGAGGATGACGAGAAACGCATCAAGCTGAGCGCCCATTGGTTCAACACAGGTGCATCACAAACCCACAGTGAAGTGTAGAAACTTCAATTCTATATCTATTCCAAGCTGTCCATATTTTACATAAATACCACCTGTAATGCCTACATTAAAAATAAAATAAGTAATCTGAAGGGCTGCGTCGTTTGTGCAGTGAGTGTGGGTGGCGCTAATGCATGTTTTAATTTGTTTACAAACCGCTGTTAAACAAAACTGTAGAAGAAGAAAAGCAGCAGTGAGTGTGCAGTCGGGGGTGTTCGACTTGTTGACGCCTCGCCTGACTGCACTCAGCTGCTCTCGTCTGCTTTCCAGGCGAGGCAGCAGTCACCAGCTTGTCGCATGACCGCTCATTTTATAACCACTGTTAATGTGAGAGAGCAGTGCAGAAGCATACAGAATAAAAAGTACCGTAAATTATATGTTGGTGAGATATTTACTAATCAAGCCTTTTAACGGTCTATGATCAACTGCGATTCATATGGGGCTGGGTACCAGGCTAGATGATATGTAGGTTCTACTTCGTGATTTGCGATATTTACTATGTATTAATCAAGATAGTATGCAAGTCTGAGTACAGATTTTTTTTCTGTGTGGTTGGTATGAAAAGTAAAAAAAGGGGGGGAAACTATTCTTTGTTTACAGAGGAATGTGATGGCGTCAGGCGTCGTCCCTCAGATCTCGCTCATCATGGGTCCCTGTGCAGGAGGGGCCGTCTACTCCCCCGCTCTGACAGACTTCACCTTCATGGTCAAGGTATGGAAGCCTGCTGGGTAGGGCTGCACACACAGTTATCACTAAAATGATCATCCCAAATATTTTGCTGAATATTATTAATTGCCATTATTTGTCCGAGAATTTCAGGATTTGTTTTTATTATGACACTTTTTGCATTAATCAATTTAATTTTAATTTTATCTTATTTAATTTAATTTTATCATCGTTAATTATAAATATCTAACAGCAGATATTGAAAATTAAATGTTTCAAAATTGTCAACATGCCAGTTTTTTACGATTATTGTGAATTTAAAGTCACAGTATATGATAATAGGCAAGGCAAGGCAAGGCAAATTTATTTCTATAGCACAATTCATACAGTACATGGATGCAATTCAAAATGCTTTACATGAAATAGCAAATACAAGTAATACAAAAAAGTAAAAGTAATAAAAGCAAATACAAAATAGCTATAATAATAGACTATTAAATACCCAGTCCTATATTCTGTGATTATTTGTTTATTTTGCACAGTATAAAAACAGAATAAAAAAAACACAATAATGACAATGCACAGTATAAAAACACAATAAAAAAACACAATAATAACAACTATACAGTAAGGACAATAATATACAGTGCAGGAAGAGGCAAAAAGCCCAGAAGGCTTATAAGAAGCCTCCACCTATATAACAAACATACGGCTACAGTATACATAAACTACATGTTCATGTATAGATCATCATCTATCATGTTATAGACTACATGACATGAAGTCACATTGAGTAAAAACCAAAAAGTTTAGATAGATTAATTCAAAAAAGAAAAGAAAAAACATTAGTTGAAAAGCACTATTACAATGCAATAATCAAATGTTCCTTCTACATTTTTTATACATTTTTATGGAAGGTTTTTTTCGCCAGATTATCATTCCATAATTTTACACCTCTATATTTGATAGAGAATTGACCTCTGCACATAAAAAATTTAGGAAGATGAAGATGTAAAGATTGACGTGTTGAGTATGAATGACACAAAGAATTGTTCTTAAAGTAAGCCTTGAACTGATGCACAGTAGCGTAACACTTAGTCTCTGCCCAGACTCAAAAATTACGTTGAATCGCTGCCCTCCGCATACCACATAAATGAGACTGTGCCACTTCACAGCCACTTCTGGGGTTTGAGGGCGGGTCTGGGGGGTTGAAACGGAATGAGTGACAGGTCGTAGCACCAATGAGAGAGCGGCTCGAAAAATGGGCTGGGCCTCCCCTGTCATCTGATCGCAAAGTCGTTACTGATTGGGGAAGACTAAATCCACCACTGGCCAATCACTGGCCAAGTGAACGGTTCACTTCCGACCCCAGCTGACTGAGGGAAAGTGTCCCAGACCCAGAGAGAGATCTGCAGCATGCAGTAACGTAGTGTATCAGCGTAAGAACTCTCATGGGTCTGGCGTTGAGACTACGTAACACTACACTGACGTAAACAAAACAAAAACAAAACAGATAGATATAGAGAAGAATGGTAATGTGCGTATATATGTGTGTGTGTGTGTGTGTGTGTGTGTGTGTGTGTGGGGGGGTGTGTGTGTGTGTGTGTGTGTGTGTGTGTGTGTGTGTGTGTGTGTGTGTGTGCGTGCGTAGGACACATCATATCTGTTCATCACAGGGCCCGATGTGGTGAAGTCCGTCACCAATGAGGATGTGACTCAGGAGGAGCTGGGAGGAGCCAAGACACACACCGCCGTGTCCGGTCAGTTAGTTGTTGTTGTTGTTGTGGTGGTTGTTGTTTCCTTCCACTGTCGTCTTGTGTCATTTAAGGGAGCGGGAGATCACTACTGATTCTGGTGCACATTATTTTCTCACTTAAATTGAAAAATAATCTTCATTGTGTTGAGTATTGTTTAGGATTTAGGGCTATTAAATCCTTGCAATATCCATTGTGTTTCCACTCAATATGTTATTACACTGCAATAGCCAGTTTGTCTCTCAGTCAGTGTCTGTCTGTTGCACATTCCTCCTCACTGTCTCTCCTTTGTCCCAGAGCAGACATATTTATAAAACCTTCAGAATAGTAAAGCGGATTCAGGATAACTGATCATATACTTGTGTAAACTTCACAATAATTTAGTAGGACATATAATCCCAGACCAGGAATCTAACTCAAAGAGACTAGAGTTATATAGAGAAATATTGGTGTCAATGTTTCTGATTCTATCTTATTTCTTGTTCTAGATCTATTCTCTCTTCTTATACAGTTTATTAGCTCTTTTTATTTTATTTTTTTGTTTATCCCATCCTGTATTTCTTATCTATTGTCTTATGTACCTTGTGTAAAGCCCTTTGAATTTCCTATATGTACGAAATGTGTGAAAACATTCCTTTCCTCTCCTTGTTCTCAGGTGTGGCCCACCGCGCATTTGAGAATGACATCGATGCACTGCTCAACCTCCGAGACTTCTTCAACTTCCTGCCGCTTAGCAATCAAGATCCCGCCCCTGTCACCGAGTGCCACGACCCCAGGTATCCAATCACACGACCTCTGCTGAACAGAACAACCAATCACATATCCCTGTGGAAGTGTGAGTATATCGTTCCTTTTATTTCAACTCTCGTCTGTCTCTTCTAGTGATCGTCTGGTACCTGGGTTGGATACTATCGTCCCGTTCGAAACGACGAAGGCCTATGACATGTTGGACATCGTTCACGGGGTATGACACCCACACACAAGCACACACACCACATGTAATTACATTTGTGCCAATTGTAAACGCCCCCTCTCTTCTTCATATAACCCTCCAGATAGTGGATGAGGGAGATTTCTTTGAGATCATGCCCAACTACGCCAAGAACATCGTGGTGGGATTTGCCCGCATGAACGGACGCACCGTGGGCATTGTGGGTAATCAGCCCAAAGTGGCATCTGGTGAGTGAAGGGTTTGAAGGGTCAAAGCTAAAAGGGATCACTTCCCCATGATATCATTATCTGCATTAAGGTTATTTTATGTACGGTAACTTGTATTATCCTTGCATTATGCATTTTGTTGTTTTTGTGTTGTCCCATTCTCTTCCTTGTCATTCTGATGCCCCCCCTCCCTCTTGGTGTGAGATGTTTTTATAATATCCGATGGGGTTCTTTGTCTCACTCCATTCTGATGTGTCTGTTGAGTCTAGTTATTCAGTGGCTTGTCTCTCTGTCTCTGTCTTCAGGTTGTTTGGACATCAACTCCTCAGTGAAAGGCGCTCGCTTCGTTCGATTCTGTGATGCTTTCAACATTCCCATCATCACCTTTGTGGATGTGCCGGGCTTCCTGCCAGGTATTCTCTACATCTCATAGTATATACACACCGCCTACAGTACGTGCTGCACAGGCTAATGGCCATATTCCAGTTACCATCTTATTTGGATTAAGCTGTTTCCATGAATAAACCAATTAACAGGCACACAGATAGAACAATTGCCTGCAAAAAAATGTGAAAAGCAGCCTATTGACTAAGCAGTAATGACTTCTAATATAGTAGAAAGGTCATACAAATAAGTCAAACACTGGCTTTGAAAGGAATAATCAAAAATGGAGACTTACTGATGCAAAATGTTATTCTTCTCATCATCTTTCAGCCATATTATGTGTTTTGGAACCTATGCAAAAGAGGCATACTTGTTTTTGGACTATTTATAAAGAGCTCAAAAAACACCATAGACTAATATAGGAGAAAGGAATGATGATCCTAGTAATAATAGCAAATACTGCTCAATGTTATGGGGTTTTTGCTGACATAAAAATGTACAATTGAAGTCTGCAAAAACACAAACTAAAATGAGTCTTTAGATACCATATTAAGCTGTTAAATATTGAAGGAAACCAGGCATTTTAACTGGGTTAGTTCTAACATTTGCATGCATTGACCCATACATGGAAATGTAGCCTCTGTCACACTGCTCACACTCACCACCATCTCTGATCACCTTCCACAGGAACGTCTCAGGAGTATGGAGGCATCATCAGACATGGAGCCAAACTGCTGTTTGCCTTTGCAGAGGCCACTGTCCCTAAAATCACCATCATCACCAGGAAGGTAGGTGTGGACTAAATGTCCTCACAAGGATAGAAAGTTAAGTATTAAAATCCTCTAAAGTGAGGACAGTTGAGCAGTCCTCCTTAAGACACTATTTTAGGTTAAGGTTAGGTGAGTAGTGGAGAGGGTTAGGGGTTAGTGAATGGAGTCAATGAAGGTCCTCACAGACATAGAAATATAAGAGTCTGTGTGTGTCCCCTAGGCTTACGGTGGAGCCTATGACGTCATGAGCTCCAAACACTTGAGAGGAGATGTGAACTACGCTTGGCCCTCCGCTGAGGTTGCTGTCATGGGTGCCAAGGTACAGAACAGATGCCATCATTCTCTGTTTGTATCCTTCACTCTGTCACTCCTGATTTGTTTTGACACTATGTATGTATGGTCTCTCTCTCTTTCAGGGTGTTTTGACACTATGTATGTATGGTCTCTCTCTCTTTCAGGGTGTTTTGACACTATGTATGTATGGTCTCTCTCTCTTTCAGGGTGTTTTGACACTATGTATGTATGGTCTCTCTCTCTTTCAGGGTGTTTTGACACTATGTATGTATGGTCTCTCTCTCTTTCAGGGTGTTTTGACACTATGTATGTATGTATGGTCTCTCTCTCTTTCAAGGTGTTTTGACACTATGTATGTATGGTCTCTCTCTCTTTCAGGGTGTTTTGACACTATGTATGTATGGTCTCTCTCTCTTTCAGGGTGTTTTGACACTATGTATGTATGTATGGTCTCTCTCTCTTTCAAGGTGTTTTGACACTATGTATGTATGGTCTCTCTCTCTTTCAGGGTGTTTTGACACTATGTATGTATGGTCTCTCTCTCTTTCAGGGTGTTTTGACACTATGTATGTATGGTCTCTCTCTCTTTCAGGGTGTTTTGACACTATGTATGTATGGTCTCTCTCTCTTTCAGGGTGTTTTGACACTATGTATGTATGGTCTCTCTCTCTTTCAGGGTGTTTTGACACTATGTATGTATGGTCTCTCTCTCTTTCAGGGTGTTTTGACACTATGTATGTATGGTCTCTCTCTCTTTCAGGGTGTTTTGACACTATGTATGTATGGTCTCTCTCTCTTTCAGGGTGTTTTGACACTATGTATGTATGGTCTCTCTCTCTTTCAGGGTGTTTTGACACTATGTATGTATGGTCTCTCTCTCTTTCAGGGTGTTTTGACACTATGTATGTATGGTCTCTCTCTCTTTCAGGGTGTTTTGACACTATGTATGTATGGTCTCTCTCTCTTTCAGGGTGTTTTGACACTATGTATGTATGGTCTCTCTCTCTTTCAGGGTGTTTTGACACTATAGCCGTTTTCCCACATGCGCCTTTTTACCGCTAAATGACCGGAACGCGGTCTAATGCCTTCATGTGTGAAAGTTGTTTTCCGGTATAAGCGCGACCCCGTCATCGCGGACATTTCACCAGTTTTGAGCCAGTCAGAAGAGCGGTATGCGCGATCAGGGACACAAGTGTGAAACGTGTCAAGTCATTTGCCGGTCCTTCTCATGGGCGAGGTGTACACACGTTGCTTAATGTTCCAGCGGGCATGATCGAATCATTCGCGCACATTAAAGCAAACTGGCGAAATTATCTTGTGATAATAAGAGCGGTATGTCAGCTTCATGTGTGAGCGTGCCGATTTCCCCCTCTCCCCTCTCTGCTGCCTGCTCGCTCTCTGGCCAGTCCTTCAGTCAGCAGCCCGACAGGGACACAGACAGCTCTGAGAGTCTTGCAAGCCGCCCAACGCTTGTTGAGAAAGCAAATGCACGAAGCGAAATGTGGAAGTATTTT
This sequence comes from Poromitra crassiceps, assembly GCF_964638095.1. Classification (NCBI taxonomy): domain Eukaryota; kingdom Metazoa; phylum Chordata; class Actinopteri; order Beryciformes; family Melamphaidae; genus Poromitra; species Poromitra crassiceps. The sequence continues at coordinate 53,504,415 of NC_139625.1, read as the reverse complement.
GCTTACGTTGCCGACAGCGAAGGCAAGCCCGGACACATCAAACGAAGCCAGTCTGTAAAAAGTGCTTCAACGCGACGCAGCTGAACGGATAAACATCGAACCAGCCAGGCTATTTCTCTCAGACACGGATCCCAACTTCTTCAAATATTTCAGTTCAAAGACTGGTTAGCGAATGTGAAGGATACAACATACCGTACATGCCCTCTTAAGACAAACGAGTGTGATTTATTGTGTGACAAGCAAACATATTTCACCATCGGAGTTTTGCCGACCCCCAAAATAAGGAGGATTCCCCATCCAAGTGCACACGTCACTCCCCACCCGCTCTGCAGTGCCGCCCCGCCCCCCAACATACAGGCAATTTCGCTGCTATATTCCCACATGCGAGCGCTCAGGTGTGAAGGGAAATTCCGGGAAATGTCCGATATTGACTTACAGGTAATTTTCCGGTACGCATGTGTGAAAACGGCTTATGTATGTATGGTCTCTCTCTCTTTCAGGGTGTTTTGACACTATGTATGTATGGTCTCTCTCTCTTTCAGGGTGTTTTGACACTATGTATGTATGGTCTCTCTCTCTTTCAGGGTGTTTTGACACTATGTATGTATGGTCTCTCTCTCTTTCAGGGTGTTTTGACACTAGGGCTGTGAATCTTCACTGGCCTCACGATTCGATTACGATTCAGAGGGCTACGATTCGATTACGATTATCGATGCATCTTAAATCGATGCATCACTTTTTCCCGCAATACATGATTTATTATTATTTTTTCTACTTTTAAAATAAAAGTGCATTTGGAATTGCATTGTATTATGAGCCATAATTAAAATAAACAACTGCATGTACTTCCATTATATTTTATTAGATTATAAAAAAAAATCGATTTTTGACATTTGTGAATCGATGCAGAATCGTGCACGTCCGCATCGCGATGCATCTTATAATCGATTATTTTTGACGCCCCTATTTGACACTATGTATGGTCTCTCTCTCTTTCAGGGTGTTTTGACACTATGTATGGTCTCTCTCTCTTTCAAGGTGTTTTGACACTATGTATGGTCTCTCGCTCTTTCAGGGTGGTTTGACACTATGTATGGTCTCTCTCTCTTTAAAGGTGTTTTGACACTATGTATGGTCTCTCTCTCTTTCAGGGTGCTGTTCAGATTATCTTCAGAGGAAAGGAGAACCAGGCTGAGGCAGAGGCTGAATACGTGGAGAAGTTCGCTAATCCCTTCCCTGCTGCTGTCAGAGGTAAACCCTCCTCCCTCTGAATCTCTGTCACCATCCTTACCTGTCTGTAATCAAAATCTGTGGGCGGTGTTATGACCCGGTCTAGGGGTTTTGACCACAACATAAACTTAGACACTGACAACAATGAAAAGGTACATGTGATTTTATTTTCACACATAAAAAAGGCTAACAGGGACACTGGACTCTCTACTCTCACATGCTAACAGAACAAGCTAACTTAAAGCCTGAGGAGTAGGCCGAAGCCAAGGCTAGAGCAGGCATTTGAAACAGCAGCTAATGCAGCAAGTTGAGTCCAGCATCACAACACCGGACAATATGTACCAAACAGATAACAATATAAATAGAATAAATACACTTACTGCAATGTGGCTAAGACAGAGCTACCAAGCTACCCAGTTTTCTAACCCCACAGACACAGAGACACAATGTGGCTAAAACAGAGCTACCAAGCTACCACAGCTTCCCAGTTGTCTTAAGCCCAAAAGTTAACACAAAATCACAGTGTGAAGGAGGAAGCATGGAGGGCCAGTGTTAGCACTGCTCAGCTAACACCAATCCCCCAATGCCATCTTGAAAGCACAGGAGTTATATAGGGGCCTGTCCCTAGAGTGTCCAATCCCCAGCGACGATGTCACCAGCCAATCTCCACTGGTCAGCCAATCCCCTACTGCAAACACACCTGCAGGGAATAAAGGTGCTCACACAGCAGAGTCATCTCACTCTCCCTCCCACAGAAGTGAGGTCTCACTCCACACAGTTACAGAAAAGCACAAGGAATAAAATACTACAATTACGGCCTAAGGCCGTAACAGGCGGCATGATCAAACTTATCAATAAGGATGCTGAATCTATCAATTTGTTTGTCCTTGTCCGAATATCTCTAGATAACAAGGAGGATGTGGGTAAAAAAAATAGGCCTCTCCATCATTTTCTTTTGAACCTTTAATCACATCAACCAGTTAATATACCCATATTATGCATTCAGAGAATACACGCCCAGAATATACCCCCTCTCTGACTTGACCATTATGTTTGTGTGCTTCAGGTTTTGTGGATGACATCATCGAGCCGACGACCACTCGCAAGAGGATCTGCAGAGATCTGGAGGTGCTGGCCAGCAAGAAGCAGGTCAACCCCTGGAAAAAACACGCCAACATTCCTCTTTAAAACGCACCCAAACTGTACATCCAAATACACTATTTAAAGGCACTCGGTGTGTCTCCCCCCCCCCAGTAAATCGACACCGCAGTCAACTGAATTGTGATCGGACCTATTGGTGCTGAGTTTGGTAGCCTCTAAGAGTAGCTTTATGTTGTCATATTTCACAATTTCTCCTTTCCGTTGCTGGTAAAATGTCATTCACCACTCCTCTGGAAAGCTAGCGTTCGAATAGGTCTTCACCACTGATATGACTGCAATAAGTCAAAATCCCGAACATATACTACCTTGATGGCAGAATATGATGGTGGGGCAAATATGAAATGATTAAGGAGTTCTCTGTCAAGGCAAGTACTCACACCCACTGAAATGACTGTGGACTGATTGGAGTCCAGACTGATACATACTGTAGAGTGAAACAATGTGAGATCACAAATCAGAATGGTTTTAATGAGGTTAACTGTTGAGCTCTATTGGTCATAAGAGAACAAGGTTGTATCTGAAAGGATTAACTAGTTATTGCCTAGATAGAATACAATTGGAAAAACAAACCCTGTAAGGTTCTACACTTAAAATGCCCACTAAATAGTATGTATGGGTTTTCAGACACACTCCTTGTATGCGATCATTTGATGTCCTTAGTTGTCCTCAGTCAAGCAAGTATCATCCTCACACCCTGGAACTGTGCCTTTTCTCCCTGGCAGGCTCTGTGCTGCCATTTTGTCATCATGGACTCTAAACCATTGTTTTATTTACTGTTACGTTCTTACTGAATGATGCCACAGCTTTTAATCTGGAGCTAATTTCCACTTTATTAGCTGTTGCAGTATTGTATAGTATAGTATGATTTGAAAAATATATAAATAATGCCGTCTCCAAAGTGTTGGTTTCATGAATAAAATAAGATGTTTCTGAGGTAAATGCTTGTCTATGTTTTCCAGTGTTGGGGAGTTAGTGAACTACCGGTACATGTAGTTGAACTACATAGTTGAACTACATTTTGCAGTAGTTTGCAGGTTTTGGTACATGTTCTCTCTTCCTCTCCAGCTTTATGTTGATTGACGGCTGAAATGTAACATTTCTTAAACCAGACAGGTCAAACTTTTTACAGCGGGATTTTGGCCTTACTCTGTTCTCTCTCTCTCTCATGTCTCTCACTCACATGAAAGCGAGGCTTCCTTCAGGTACATTCAGCTTGGAGGGTGGTGGTGGTGGTGGTTGCTTAAACTTGCACTAAACCTCTGGTGTCACTCCACATTTCGTCGCCTTGCTAAACTAATGGCCTAAGTCACTTTTTTACGAAAATGATATTTTTGCCTAAGTCAGCTCTTCAGGATGCTCCCCACCTCTGGTAAAACGGCCAACATCCTAATTGAAAAGAAAATGTTGTTTTTACCTCAATAATCTAATGGCCTAAATCAATTGTGTGACTAAATCAATCTAACTGTGACTTAGGCCATTTTATTTTTGCCTAAGTCACAAGACAATGCGACTTAGGCCATTTTACAAGCTTTTAAAATGGCATCTGCATCAAGGAAAAAGAAATACTTCAACATAAAGGAAGCTCTTTGTATGTACAAACTGCTAGTGGGTTGGTTACGGGTGTAGCCTCAGCAAGTGGGACACCAATTAGAATGAAGAGGGCCAGAGGAACATATGCCAAGGGTGTGTATTTAAAGCAGATCCCTTGATGCTGATGTACAGGCAGATGTACAAGCAGATGCAGATGTACAAGCAGATGCAGATATACAAGCAGATGATTTAGGCTTCAAATAATGCATCTGTACTGTACATGGCAATCAATAGGGAAGAACGAAAGCAGCCTCCTCCACTGCTGTCTGGAGCACACACTGAGTGTGAAGGCTCTTAGAGCCTCTTAAGTGCAGGTGTGTGGTGATCAGTCCAGAATTAGGTGCAGGTGTGCTTAGGGGAGGGAAAATGGCTGGAGGTGAGGGAGTGATGGGTTATGGGAATTGGAGTCCGAGAGTCACTTTTGTACAGCCGCCCCCATATTCACTAGTGAATATGTATACTAAGAAAAGTGACTAGAGGCAGAGGAATTGAAGGTAAGGAGAGTAAATGAGGCAAACCGTTCGGCTGTCATGGCCGCCCCATAGCAGGGTGAAATGGGGCAAGCTGCATGGCCGGTGGAAAAAGAGCCAAGACGGCCGGAGGCAGGGCTGAAGGGGCCATCTGGTCCGGAGGGCATCCAGGAGGCAGAGCAGACAGGTTGAGCAACCCCGGATGATGTCCCAGACACTGACGCCACAGACAGGACCTTTCCAGAGGCCGACCTGGATGCTGGTGACGCCGGCAGGTATACTCAGGGGGCCGGCCCAGATATTGTCGACTCCGACTGGACTGTTCTGGAGGGTGGCGCCGAGGGATGGGAGCCACTGAAGATTGGCACCGAGGGATGGGCGCCAAGGGAGCAGATGGAGGTGCGGGGGCCACCAGAGCAGGGGGTGCAGGGGGCACCGGGACTGTAGCTAGGGGGGCCACCAGGACTGACGGTGCGGGGGGCACCGGGACTGGCAGTGCGAGGGGCACTGGGACTGGCAGTGCGGGGGGCACTAGGACTGGAGCCAGGGGGGCCACCGGGACTGGCGGTGCGGGGGGCACCGGAACTGGCAGTGCGGGGGGCACTGGGACTGGTGGTGCAGGAGGCACCGGGACTGGCAGTGCGGGGGGGCACTGGGACTGGTGGTGCGGGGGGCACTGGGACTGGAGCCAGGGGGACCACCGGGACTGGCGGTGCGGGGGGCACTGGAACTGGCAGTGCGGGGGGCACTGGGACTGGCGGTGCGGGAGGCACCTGGACTGGCGATGCGGAAGGCACCAGGACTGGCAGTGTGGGGGGCACACAAGCCTCCTCAAGAGGTGTCTCAAATAGTCCATGGTGTCTCGTGCAGGTTGACCATGCTGCCGCTCAGGTGTAGGCCCAACTACATGGGGATGGTATCGTTGTGGGGGAGGGGGGTGCGATGGTGGATGATATCCCCACAACTGAAGGTATGGAGGTGCCCTTCTTCCCCCTACTGGCTGCTGGTTCCTCTGGTCCATTCCCACTTGCTGAGGCCCATCCGGGCTCGAAGGACCATGTACATGCAGCTGGATAGAACGCTCATCCGTAGGGACTTGAGACTTGACTTGGACTTGCCCCTCAAAGACTTGACTTGGACTTTCCCCTCAAAGACTTGACTTGGACTTGCCCCTCAAAGACTTGAGACTTGACTTGGACTTGCAAAAAATTGTGATACTTGTGAGCAGTGAAATTGTTTGAAATGTTAAAGGGTTAGTTAAAACCCAGCAAAGAGCTGGAGGAAGAAGTGAGGAGAGGCACATGCCTCCCCAGTGTTTGATTTAATTGACATTTGTTTGATTTAAGAATGATTTAAGTTTAAATTACAATTTGTTAAGAGTGACCCAGCAAAGAGCTGGAGGAACAAGTGAGGCACATGCCTCCTCAGTGTTTGATTTAACTGACATTGTTTGATTTAAGAAGGATTTAAGTTTAAGTTTAAATTACAATTTGTTAAGAGTGACCCAGTAAAGATGAGTTTGCTTTATTAAATGAAAGTCAAACTGCCCTCTGTCTCCTGAGTCTCTATCTATGTGCTCCACTAGCGTTTTAAACTGTTTGTGGTCACAGAAGTGTGAATAAAAGATGTGCATTGTTTTGCCTAAGTCAGGTTTAAAATTGCCTAAAATGCAACGGCATGTTCATAAATTGGCCTAAGTCATTTAATCCACTTATGCAACATGATTTAACATACAGCGTTATTTGTATGTTAATAGTCATATATTTTCATAACCTTTTTGTGTGAAATGATTAAGGAATATCATATACTCTCTATTTGGTTCAGTTTTTTGTGTCTCCTGAAAAACTTGAAAATATGACTTAGGCCATTAGTTTAGCAAGGCGACGATTTACTCTTTAGGCTTTAGGGCAAGGTGTCACAATAGTGTACTGGAAATGTCTTCGACCCAGTAATGTTGTTTCTTATTAACCTTTATGATTGAAATGGTAAAGGCAAATAATAGATACAACTGTGCTGTTATTGTGTGTAAGTAATAGGTGTCGCTTTGTGAGATGGCCTCTAGTTTCCCGGCTGGGTGGTGTTTAAACTTTCAAGCCAATCACGGTGCTTAAACACGGCAAACGCCACTCAAACGGGACACCAAGTGACTTTAAACAAACACACATTCAAATGAGAAGTGTGCAGTTTACTGAGCCGCAGAGCTGAGAGGTTATGTTGTGAAAACCTTGATGAAGAAGAAACTATACATTCTTTCCTATTTTCATCCCATTGTGAGTACAATGTGTGCAAGTGAATTCAACTTCTATGAAATAGCTCTGTTATGAGCAGAGCTAGCCTCCTGTTTTTCTGCCTCTCCCTCATGTTGATGTTGACTGTTTCAGACCATAGGGAACAATGTTAACATGATGAACATCATAGCACTTCCCATACACAGTGCAGCCCCTCCCTCCGCTGCCTGCGAGCGGAGGCTGTAGGTATCAAAATGCAAATACACCCTTTTCACGGGGGCCATTTTGTGTCAAAAACACAGGGTAAACACAGGTGCAAGCAAAACACTAATGAGAGTTTCCAACTTACATGATTGGAAGTTCAGTAATAAGTCAACATGCAATATTTATTTTAGCAAAATGCTTGTAGTTTGTACTTTGTAGTAAAAAAAAATCAGACATTTCCACTAATTTGTTAACCTTGCAAGACAGCTGGATTTGGGCGAGATCACCCCCAACTTCCACAGAGATATGATCAGGGGATTATGAGAGGAAACCAGACAGACAGCTTAACTTTTACCAACATTGAAATGATTTTGTGATGAAAAATGCACCACATGCGTCTCCTGGGCCAGGCGCAACTGGACTGATTAGTTGCATGCAGACGAGGGCAGAGATGTGGAGAGAGGAGAGGAACAGGGAAAACACCACAGGGAACACATACAGCCATAACACCATCCATAGTCTTTAACTTTGAAACTGCAGGACATTTTAGCATCATATTGAGGTCATTACCGGTGTACTAGCCTGATAGACTGAATTGTCACTTGTTACACTCCTCCAGTCCAGCAGCCAAAACGCAACTCTGGGGAGTGGACAGATTCAAAGGTCTGGACGCAATCGGTGTACGCTCTTACATTGTATTTTGAAAATGTTGACAGAAAGTACAAAATCCACATGACAAAAGTGAAGATTTGTGAATTTTCTACTTTAGATGTTACTACTGAAGATGTTATGAACAATGACGATACTAGTAAGAAACAAGGTCAAGGCACAGAAACACTGGTCGATTACAGATTTTATTTTATTAAAAAGAATTTAAGTTCACAGAAAAAAAAACAGGCTAGAGCATTTAAGGGCAAGTGATGTCAACTGCACCGGCGGAAAAGATCCAATTGTCTGTCTCTGATATTTACAGGACTGCCAAACCAGCCAATTGGAAAACTTGTGAATGATTGATAAACCCTCCAGCCAACCAACAGTGTGGGCTGCAACAGGTGGCTGGACACGTTCAAACCAGCTGAGAAATCCATCAGACAAGACAGCCACAAAGATCCATCGCTGTACTGGATATGAACATTGATAAACAACGATAAATCCTCAACTGGCTTGTTTTCTGGATGAGTTAACACTATTTGTGCGTGTAAAACTTAAAACGACTTGGTTTGACCAGTTAAAATGACCGGTCTTTCCTTAGGACCAAACTACAGCGGGTGACTGAACCTCACAGAGAATCTGCTGTTAACACTGAACTGTTCAACGACTACAATCAGACCATACAGTGCTTAAGCTGGTATCCCATAGCAACAGTCTTGGCTTGCTAACCGTTAGATATGAGTTACAGAGAGGGGGACCGGAATATAAGTATGTAGGCCACAATTTGGCAACGAACAAGATACATATTCAAGAAAGAGCTGTACAAACATCAGACAAAAACAAAAACACGCTTGATTTAAAATTTTCGTACTAAAGCTACAGAATTCAAAATATGTTTTATCTTTTTCTTTTCTTTTTTTGAACCTTTTTACTTGAAAAAGCCATGATTCGGTGGTGTGTGCAGTATGGTTTTGAGTTCTGAGAGTCGCGGGGTCTGAGGTCGAGGGTGGGGTGGGGCTCACTGCCTGGCTGTCAAATGACAACGTGTTTGCTTTTCTTTGACTTCACACACAAAACAATTACATCACTTCCTCCACGTCAGTCTAAAACCACTCACTTCTGTGTGTGTGTGTTCAACCATCATAACCAACACAGTTTACATGTCAAACACCACCACAGACAAGGACTCCAATGGCAAACAGAGAGAGGTGGGGTGGGGTTGGGGTTAATAAGAGCAAATATATATATATAACATTTAATATTGTATTGAGATCCTCTCTGTTGAAGGGAGTCAGACGGATCTGAGTGCGACACCAAAAGAAGGAGGGGGCTGTACAGAGTGTTGTGCTGCTCTGTAGGGGGGAGCGGAACCAAATAACTGTACATCTGTGTAACAGGGGACCGTAAAACCGGACGCACCGGGACAGGGGCACTTGTCGGCTGACTGCGCGATTAGCCAACAGAGCTAAACCAACGGGCTGAGGAGGAGGAAGAGCAGCAGGAGGAGGTAACCGTCTCTTTTGGATGGTCGTGACTCGTTTCCGTGAGAGATTGTGAGTGCTGGGCTGGATCCTCCGGTCAGCCTGAAAGAACAGAGCGGATCCCTGCTTGACGCTTCGGGGGCCAGAGCCAGCCGATCCGGGATCCATCACCGGATCCGCTCCGCAAAACATCCTCCCATCATGTCTTCTAGAAAGAGAAAAGTACTTCAACATTGTTTGTTTTTTCTTCTCAAGAGTTTGATTGGCAGGTGATTCGGGTTAGACATCCCAACCGCTCCTCCCTTTGCTCCTGATTGGGATCCTGGTCTCAGGGACTTTGCCTCTTCCCAGGTCAGAACATGGGCATGCTGAATCCCTGGAACAACAGAGGAGAGGGATTGTCAGGAACTCAGAAAGAAGAAACTAAGAACAATCTGCTGCAGCCTTGCAGTTTTCCCACGGTGCTTTAACTAAGTGGTGACATTTTGACTGAAACATTCAGCTACACTTGGAGAACAATAGAATACAGTTTTCATTATGAGATCAAGAGTTTCAGTGTCATTGGATGTTCACAAATCTAAATGCTGGAACCATAACTCAGATTTTCCTTGAGTTGAATGTCAAAGATTCAAATGATGATTAACCATGTTGCATGCTTTGGCAATATTGTTTGTAAACTGTCATGCCAATAAAGTACCTTGAATTGAATTGATGACTGAATAGCTAACCACAAAGAGTCAGTATCAATTAAATGTAAATACCAATAGCCCAATTTTATGGAAATGTGAGCACTGTTATTTTTGAGAACAATGACTTCTAGATTTCAATGTGCTTTGAAAATGTTTTTCTACACATAAAAATGGACTGCATACCAAATGTGAGGCAAAATGCTAAAATGTCTCGTTTTACTCACCGACTCGTCCTCGATCATCGCTGCAGAGTCAAAGAAATCCGGTCTCAACTCTGCTCTCTCGCGTCTGTTCCTCGACGGCGGCTGGGAAGGACAAAACACAAGAGTGAGGGACTGATCAAAGAAGAAGAAAAGGCCAAATGAGACACATGAACACACAAACAAACATGAACAAGCTCCATCTCTACTGCGGAATCTCAAGGTTCAAGTGCGGCGGCAGAAAAGGAAGTGACCTCACTAACCAGGTCGATCACCATGGTGTCCTCAAACTCCTCGTTCATGTCCTCCAGCTGGCCCCGCGATGACATCATTACGTCCTCGAAGATGGGCTCTGCGTCATCCTCCATCAGCCCGCGCCTGGGACAGAAACGGCATAGAGATTAGGAGGAAAAACACAAGCGCTGCACACACGTCTGTCATTTAAGGGCATAACAGAAGAGAGCATCATGAAACCAGGGTTCCCACACCTTCTTAAACACCAAATTCAAGGACTTTTCAAGGATTCAAATCCTTCAAATTCAAGGACCCAACACGGCATAGTTTGAGACACAGATCAAGGTTAATTACTGTTACAACAGAAGCTCAGACAACGAGAGATAAAGAGAGGCTTGAATGTGTGAACACCTATTTAGTAACGTTAAGAAGAATTAAGTTAGATTTCTATTCTTGCACAAAATATATAAATGCAATCACTTTCAATGACACATGTCTATTTATGTCTATTTCCAAGGACCCGTGGGAATATGGATGAGTCAGAGGCCACATTGTCACAAACGCACAGTGTGCGATGAAGTCTGCTAACACCAGGACCCTCTACATTTTAACTACAGTATGTGTGTAAAATATACAGACACACACACACACTTACACAGTCTGTCTGACGCCCTGGTTGCTGCGTGACTTGATGTAGTTCATGCCCGTCCGGTCCTTCCTGTTTACCTCCTCCATCTTCTGCTGGCCAAGCCATGACATCTGCATCTGAGGGCTGAGGACACACACGGGGTGAACACACTCCACTTTCATTTACACAAACTGAATACATTCTCTCTGAGTTGTCCTCTGGGGGAAAGAATGCGTGAACATGCATGGATGACTATCGTTTCGTATTCTAATGATAACAAAACACAAAAGACATGAATTACCACATCACAGTACCACACACGTCTACAAAAGAGAATTGTATACATTTGCACAGATGGTAGGTGTTGCCAGACACTCAGTCAGGATGTATTTGTGTGCATATGCACAAGTGTGTACTCACTTGTGTACAAAGTCGTTCTCCGACCCGGGCTCTGAGTCCGGGTCTGGCATGTGTTCTGCCGGTCTGTTCTCTCTGAGCACGGTGGATGTGAGCTGAGGGGTCGGCAGCGCCCCCGGTGTCTGCAGGGTGTCATTACGCATGCTTATCCATGAGCCCTCCACACTGCTCTCCTCTGGAAACGCACAGAGGGGAACGTCAGTGACACAAAACAAGGTAACAGCAAACGCATTGTCCTCTGCAAATGTTCTCATCTGGGCCAGTTAGCACCGAATATGTAACACCGTTTTCACCTGCAACTGTTAGCGCCATCCTTGGGTCAATTATTGTACTTTTGAAAATGCTGGATTGCAATGGTGAAATGCATTATATCCCCAAATTTAATCAAAATCCAATCATTGGTGTCTGAGCTATTGGATATTGTAACAGAGATACAAATGATTGAACGGAGCCAAACATGAGAACTCTTTTTGATATGATCACAATCATTCTCTGTCACTTAGTAAGCGCTAGTAAACCAACAATAAATAGATGCATGTTTTCATATAAGCTTGCTCATAACCATGTGTGGTTCTCTACTCACCGAGTGTTTACTGTAGAAATGTTATTTTTGTGAAGGTTGGAAGTCATTTGGGTTCTGAGACACACATTTGCTTCTGGGTCCATTCCAGGATTAGCTCCAGTTGCAGTTCAAGAGTGTCTCTTATTTGAACATTTATAATATTTATATTTATGAAGCAGGCAGAGTCATAAGACCAGATGGTGAAATTCACTTGCATTTACTTGGACTAGTCAGAGAAGCTGTTTTAATATATCACTTGGTAAATTGTGATGGGCATTTGTAATTATGTGTATAAACTAAATGGATAAATGATTAAGACTAGTGATGAATGGGGCTGGCGCTCTGCGTGTGCATGTGCCTGCTCACCCTCGATGCGTGCTTTCTTGTGCAGCGGCGGCCGGCCCTTCTTGCTGCGGAGCGAGCCGGTCTTGCTGCTGGAGCCTGAGGTGACGGACATGCGGTCCCCGTCCTCCCCGCCCGTCAGCAGGCTGTTCCTGTAGGAGATCAGCGGCAGCCACACGTCCTCCCGCCGCTCCGACATCCACTCCGACATGAACTTCTCCAGGTACGAGTGGCTGAGGAGAGACGGCACATATTTATATATATACTACTTACACTAGAGGGTTTTACTTCATTTAATGAGCATTTGAAAAGGAAAATAATGACTATCAATGCTATGGAAAGGATCAAGTGACATCATTTATGAGTTTTGGTCGAAGGAAAAGTACCTGAGAGAGTACTTACACTGTCTTTTTGTCTTGGCGGAGTAGTTTGGAGGAGAATTCGCTGAGGACCTCCAGGAAGGCTAGGTTGATGGGAGGAAACTCTGATCCTCGAGGATTCTGGTACTTAAACGCAAACTCTATTCCATCCCTGACAGACAAGAAAGAGAAAGAGAAAGAAAAAGAAAGAGTGAGGCAGATAGAGAAAAAATAAAGAAAAAGAGAACAAAAGAGAAGGAGAGAAGAAGCAGCGAGACGCAGAAAGAAAGAAAAGTGAAAGAGAAATGGAGAGGGAGAAAGAGCAGTAGGGACACAGAAAAAAACCCTGAGACAAACGTCAGGCATGAAAGGGCTTTACTTCCCAAGTAATTTTTTATGTCTTGGACGTCTCTATCTCACACCTATTTTGACGCAAACCTGTCCTGGTCTCAGCTACTATTGAATGTTCACTTGAGTTTTTCCTGCCTTTCTTAAAGTATAATTTTTTTGTAATTGTATTGATGTTTGTTTGGTTTGGGGATTTCACCTGTTGTATGCAACAGGTGAAACAGGTGCTAAAAATGCATTGATTAGTGACAGATTCACAGATAGATCTACATCTCTGTCCATCCTAGAAACTCCATCATCATTATTTTTGCATTTTGTACAGAAATGTACAAAGTTCTTTGCCTGTTTCGCTCTCTGTCTTGAATAGGACTCGATTTAATTCTGACTTGTCCTTTGGGCCCCTGGTCTTGGAATTGACCTGAGCTCTGCTAAGCTTGTCTCATCTTCGGCCCTGCCTGATGACCTACAGCGCCCCCTGCAGGTCAGAGCGGGCTCGGTCTTACTTGTGCAGCGTGGCGACGGCCTCCCTGGTCTTGATCTGGTCAAGGCCGAAGGTGAGGGCGAAGCGTCGGGCCAGCTCCTTGATGCCGCTGACGTGGGACGAGGTTCGGTCCAGGTTGGGACCCTGGTCCTGCAGCAGCTCGTTGAACAGCTGCAACACACACCGACATAATGAAGTGTGTGTGTGTGTGTGTGTGTGTGTGTTTGTTCAGTTCAGTTATGTTTATAGCCCCCTTATCACACAAGCATGTCTCAAAGGGTTTACATAGCATCATCACAGTATACTACAATCTTATATCTACAGACAACATAGGTTACATAGATCATATACCGTACATACTACACATTTTACTAGATTGCATTACGATACAACACAAAGACAGCATATATTTAGACTGAGGGAAGAAAGCCACGCAAACACGTGCAGAACATGCAAACTCCACACAAAGGACCAGGTTGGAGATTCAAACTCACGACCTTCTTGCTGTGAGGTGACAGTGCTAACCACTGAGACGGTGCTAACTACTGCGTGTCTGCATGTAAGCACTTATGTATGTATGTAACCTTTATAATAGTCTTTGTCGTTCTTTCTCACCTGCTGCAAACTGAGGATGAGTGTCTTGGCACACAGGATCTTGTCTGTCTGTCTGGTTTTACTCAGAGTCTCCTTGATGATGTCACCATAGTCATTATAGTACTGAGGGAGGGAAACAAAATGGTCAAAACATGCAAGACGCCATTCAGGTTCTTCAGTCTAAAGGTTGAATCTTTGAATAATCAAAACTGATGTGAATAAAAAATTTTTTTAGCTAAGGTGTTTTTAGTTTTCATCAGCTCCTTTTCCCCCCTCACTTTTTATTAGTATTTGTCAAGGGTAACTAATTTAACAAATTTTCATTAAAATGTTTTGAATCCAATTGTTATATATTTTATCATTTTTTTTTTTTTTTTTAGATTATGTTCAATAAAAAATATGTCAGGTAAAAGATTGGGAGCTGCCAAGTAGGGATTTTGGATGGAAGGTGGAACAGCCACCTTCATGTAGTGTTTGAAGATGTCGGCAGCAGCAGGCATGTCCACGATGTCGTAGATGATGAGTTTGCTGAAAGCGGCCAGCAGGTTCCTCCTCTTGTGGAGAGCCTCAATCTTGTTGGCCTCGTCCTCCTCGTCTCCTTCTACAGGCAGACACACAGAGACACACAGAGACACACAGAGACACACAGAGACATGGAGGGAAAAGGAGGAGGAAAAAACGGAATGAATGCAGCTGATTCATACAAGTTTTCCAAGTTATTCCAAGGTGATTTTGTCAATTATCAAACTGTGAGAAAGAAAATGTAAGACAAAGAACAGGTGTTGATGAGTGTGGGCATTATCATACATATGTGTCAGGATTTTTGGGCTGATGAAACTCTAACAGCCTAGCTGGGAAATGTACTAGTTCACAAATATGGAGGGAATTCACATGGAAATGCCTCATTAGATATTTTATTACACCATCTCAAGGAGAAAAGGCTTTCGCACACCTACGCGACAGGTGCGTCGGAGAAGGGCAAAACCCGACACAGTGAGAAAGAAGTAACTCCCGCACACTGTCTCCAAATGCAAACAAAAGTTTAATAGAAGAATAACGTTTCGGTCATCACGACCTTCATCAGATTCATTCAGAAATCTCACTATGATAATAACTCATCTTCTTGCTGGAGAAACTGTGGAAGTCAAATAGCACATCACTATCATGTCTTTTGGGACCGCCCCGTTATCATGGGTTATTGGAAACAGATTCATGAAGCTATACAGGATGTTTTCAAATGTGCAATACCCCTAGATAGTAAAACAATGTATTTTGGATGTATAGCTGAAGACTGGTTGAAAGAAGACAGATATTTGATTAATATATTGCTGGTAGCTGGTAAAAAAGCTCCCACCAGGAAGTGGTTATCACAGGAAAGCCCTAATGTGAAAGAATGGATGAATATTACGATGGATATACAGTATATAAGATGGAAAAACTAACTGCTGTTATCAACCATAAAGTAGAACAATTTACCTCAAGATGGGAATGCTGGGTTCAATATATAACACCCATTAGGCCAGATTTTATTTTTTTGGATCAAAGATGAATGTATAATGAAAAGTCGACTCCCTGTTTTGTTTGTTTTGTTTTGTTTGTTTTTTGTTTTTGTTTGTTTGTTTTGTTGTTGCTGTTGTTGTGGTTTTGTCTTTTCTTTTATCTCTCTTAAAAAAAAAACTATGGCAGTACCGTAAATTTCGGACTATAAGCCGCGGCTTTTCCCCCGTTTTTTGGCCCCTGCGGCTTATATAACGGTGCGGCTTATCTATGGATTTTTTCAGCAAAAAATAAAATAAAAAACGGAATTCTCTCTTCTTTAGCACTCTTTCTAACTATAAATCCACTTCTGTTTTAATTTCCTCTCTTGCCCTCTTTTCACCACACCGCGGACACTGTGTGCACTGTAAAAAAAAACACAGGTGGTGTTGTGTTATGTTGTTTTGTTGAAATGTTAATAAATGGGAGCTTCCTCAAACAGCCATCTCTTTCCCGACAATCCCCTCTGTGCACGAACCCTTACATATGGTAATTAAACATTAAAACACAATTAAAAAAAAAAAAAAAAAAACATTAAAACACCTGCGGCTTATAGTCCGGTGCGGCTTATATATGTAACAAACAGGCAATTTTGCTGCTGCGGCTTATACTCCGGTGCGGCTAATAGTGCGAAAATTACGGCATATCTACAAAGTAAAAAAAAAAAAAAAAAAAAAAAAAAGCCTAGCTGGGGGGAAGGGTTCTCAAGCAGAAAGAAAGTACTGTACAAGCATACATTTGATACACTTCTTAGTTACTAAAAAGTTGACATTTTGGGAGATGTGAGTTTTTCACATCCCAGCAGCAATAGGTCTCCCTCTCTACTTGTCTGTCACTCTACCTGTGTATCACTCTCTGTGTACCAGTCGCCCTCTCTCTCTTAAACATCCTTAAACAATGTCCTTGGAGCTAAAATGGGCCACATGCCTACTTCACAAGATCCCCACATGACAAGTCGAGGACCAATATTATTTAATTGTCCTATTTCCCTTAACGCATAGATTCCCATCAGAGTCCCTGAAACCTGAACATCTCTCTCACCCATGCTCTGGTTCTCGTCGTCCTGGTCGATGAAGACGTGGTCCAGGACAAAGTTGAGCAGCTCGTTCTGCAGCGTGCTGTCTGGGTTGAAGACCAGCGGCTGCAGCCCCTCCCTGCCACCAGAAACCAGCTGGTGACTGAAGATCATCAGCAGGTCGCACAGCAGCATGAACGCCTGAACACATGAGCGCAAATTAAAGAGTTACAAATAAAACATTAACTTGGATAAAAATCATCAACTGATGTTAATTTTTTGTCAATATTAAAAAAATAAAAATAAAAAAATAAAACAGATTGATACATCCTATAAAATGTTACTATTTTTAAGTGAAGGGTTAATAGTATGTAATAACTTTAATGATATTCAATCGTGAGTTTTACTTCTGTGTGTCTGTAGGTCTCAAGGATTTAAATGTCATTATTATCATCAAACTAACTGTTCTAGTTTAGAAAAAGGCAAACATGTTTCCTACACATTCATAATAATAAAAAAAAATCCGCTACTTTTATTAAACTTAATTTCTTTTCTATATTAAAAGATTTGAGTTGGTGTTAAATATGCTGGATGTTTATTGTGGCTGGGCAATATGAGTAGGCCCTATCAGCTGAAGCTTAGTCTTAACAGAAAACAACATCAATATGATAAATGATAGTGGAATATACAGAAAATATTACGTCACAATTCTTTCCATATTTTTCCAGACTATTTGAGCAATTTCAACACCCTTTCAAGACATTAAAACGATCGATTTCATTTTCCATACTTGTACAGATTTTCTAGAACTGTCAGACATTGTGCAGAGAGAACAAACACCTGCTATTTGAATTTTCACTAGAAACAAGAAAAACACCATTTCAAAGGTCTTTTTGAGAACCAAAACCAGGTTAAACCATCAAAAACAATGTTATAATGTCATCACCACCAGCATCCAGGCTGCTGTTGAAGTCAGAGAGGGTGAAGGTGAGCGGGTCACATCAGGTGTGTGTGTGTGTGTGTGTGTGTGTGTTACCTGTTCTTTGACCGGTGTGTTGACGTTCGACAGACACTGCTGGCACACTGCCAGGAAAGACTTCACCACTCTTCGAAGAGCCAACAGGTCATCCTGCACACACAATACACACATGATGAGCAAATTGCCACAAATGATCACAAATAATTAACACTCTAATAGTAATTATTTTTGCTGGAGTGTTATGCAGGTTATGTGACTTGCTGGGCTCTGGATAACCGGATCGATCCAACTTTAATGATTTTAAGCATCAATCATTTACTGCCTTAATTGAGGCAGGAGAATCAATACAGTCCTATTGCTGCCAGTTGGCTCTGTCAGCGGGCTCAGAGAGCAGTGTGGTACATACATAGAAGGCTGATCAACTAATTGATTTTATTTATTTATCTTTATGCTCAGTTTGTGCCCTTTGCTTTTGTAGGATTCGATCCTATAATAATACGATACAGTAACGTTTATGTTCATTTGCACATAATACATAAATACAGTAATCATTTAAAAATTAGAATATTGTGCAGGAGAAGAAGCCAAAAATGGCTTATAAAGGTACCTCCCCATATCAATACGAACAATTATAATTTAAAAAGGAAATACAATAAAAAAGAAAGAAGAAAAAAAATATTGGATAACAATAGTTTCACTCAGTCACAAATTAAATGAATGACTGATGTTGAGTAGTGTTGTTTAATGTATTTGTTTGTTTGCGTTCACACATGCACACATACACTCACTCCACTTGTCCCATACAAAGGACCACAATGGAAACAAGCCCTTGGGCTTTATTGTGTTTAATTCCTTTTGATCAATATTTTTTCTTGTATTGTCATGCACAATCATGTATTTATTGAATCAATAAAGATATCAATCAATCAATCAATCAATCAATCAATCAATCAAGACTAAGCAGTAAAATTGACAAAATCTAAAACTTACAAGGATTTTACACAACTCAAATTAAGAAGCACAACAAATGGGAAAAAATTACAGTAGAGTCCTTTTCAGATGTTTCTTGAATGATGATAATGTAGATATTGTTTTTAGTGTTGGAAGTAGATTGTTCCAAATAGATAGTCCTCTGTATTTCAATAAATGTTGGTTAAGGGAAGTCCAACAAAATGGAAGATGAAAGTCCTTAGAGTGTCTTGTGGAATATGAGTGTATGTCTGAAGAAACTTTAAAGAAATTCTGAAAAATGCTCGGTAAATCATGACTTAGGTGTACAAATGTATACATGAATACACAAGTCTGATATATGTTGGCATTAAAAATTGTCAGAAGTTTGCATTTACTGAAGAGAGGAGCAGATGAGTTGCAACGTTACTACAGCTTTCCACAGTGCACTTGACTCCAACTACAGTTTTTTGACTGACCCCTTGGCTGTTGGCAATATAATTTTAGAGTGGATCTTGGTGAATAATGAAGAATATAATGCGATACTTTAATATTGATCCTTGTCAATAAATTGTTTTGTGTTGTTAGGTCAGAGCACAGGCTCAGCTACAGAACAGCAACCCTGGAGCTGGTAAGGATTCAGTGTTTTGCTCAAGGACACAGTTGCTGAAACGGGGGCTTGAACCCGGGTCCTCTGGTTGAAGTATGAAACGGGGGCTTGAACCCGGGTCCTCTGGTTGAAGTATGGTCTCCTTACTCACTAGTTCAGCCTGTCTGAAATGCAAAACGGGAGGCTGTTTGCCACAGCAGTGGATCAGGAAGTCTCTTGGAAGTTTGGGCTTGGGTCCACAGCCAAATAGCACTCAAGACTTGGGATCTGATGACTCTGCTTGGCACACGCCGTGTTAAAGAGATGGATCGAAGGTAAGCCACTGCAAAGAGCTGGTGTTCTGTCATGTGGCAAAGTGGATTTGTACCTAAGCTGCTTCCACACTACAGAGATGGGAGATCATCTCTTGCCCTTCTGCGCTCACAAGATGCATATTTAAATCTGAGCCTCCGATTCAGGATAACCCTAGGATTTGTGAAAGCACCATCTATGACAGTGGTTCTCAAACATCTTCACGTCAAGGACCCCTAAACTGACACAAATTAGACCACAGACAACCCCCCCAGTGTCCCAGGGTCCCCCATAATTTTTTTGTTGTTGCTTTGAGATGTTTTATTACAGGAAGTGTATAAAACCCATGACCAAAATAGTCATACATTCTGTCATTGTGTTACTTATGGATGGAATTATAGTGAAAATAAATGATTTCCCTTTTTGCTGGGGACCCGCTGAAAGCCCCTCAAGGACCCCACTTTGAGAACCACTAGTCTATGGGATGAGTGGGGTGTGCGGCACCTTGCTGGGAGCTCCCTCGGTGATCTTGACCAGCTGCCAGAGGATGGAGTAGTGGGAGCACTGCAGCGCCTGGACGGCGATCTGCTCCGGCATGGAGCCCTGCTCGATGCCTGCCTTCAGCAGCCGGTAGCAGTTCCCAAACAGATCCCACCGCGTCAGGTCATGGGCACTGAGTTAGGAGACAGCAGTGACACACGTTAGGTTTCTCTCAGTAAGGTCCATCAAGTGCTCATCAAGTAGTTCAACCATAACAATATACCCTTCGGCTGAAGCTTTCATCCACATAACATTATAAACATATTTCTACACAGGTCTGGGATTGATGAATGGACTAATCTGGATGGGTGGATGGACATATAGAAATGAGGTGAAGAGAGCGTCTTACTTGTGGAAGGCTGTGAGTCTCTTGAGGGTGGACAGGACATTGTAAATATCGTCGTCATCAGCCTCCTCAGCCTGCAATACAACATACGCAGGTTGGTACATTATAAAGAATTCCGATTGGCTTGCATTTCCTATTCCTACAAATAGGGATGTAACAATACATCGTGAGACAGTTAAAAATGGATACAAATGTGTGAAGATTCCAATCAGTGAGATGGAAAATGTATCGCAATGCTTCCCCCCCTCCCCCAGTTTTTCTTTTACAAAGAAAGGGAGATGTGCATTCATGACAAAGTTTGTGTTTTGCAGTTATACCCTACCTCAGATATAAAAAGGGATTATTTAATTTGATAAAGAAAATATCTGAAAAAACATAGATTTTGTGGTTTCTGTCTGAAATAATTAAAGGAATATTGTTCAGTCATAATTGATCTGCAATCTCATTTTGTTAACAAAATTGTGAGAAAATCATATCGTGAACTCAGTATCGTGAATCGTATCGAATTGTGAGTTGAGTGTATTGTTACATCCTTACCTACAGTACAAATAAAGTATATTATAACGAGGTGATGTACTTTCCGGACTTTTATTCGTGTGGGGACATTCGTACCCAACAAGACGGTAAAAACATGAATCAACCCTTCATATAATAAATGGATCCAGCCTGTGTGATTGGTTAGCGGAGGCGTCACTGACTACATGATCTCACAATTCTGCCTAGTGTATTGACACAAGGCATTCCTGGCACAGCTGGCTTGGACCAAAGATGATGTAATTGCAGGAAATGTTGGGCTACTGGCCTATTTTTAGTAGATTATTTGAACTACAAATATGATCAAATGTATGGGTTCCAACTGTGGCCCTCATCTAACATTCCTTAACTTTTTCACAACTTCCCATAACTACTACAGTGCTTCCATGACCTAAAAAGGGTATTCCTTCGCGGTTGTGTTTTCCTAAAGGAGTAATCAGTCTGGTTTCTACTACAGCTGGGCTAGCTGTGTGGAGAAACTGCCAAAACCCTTTTCTAATACAATGAATGTCTGAAACAAGTTGTAAAATACATTCTGGTACATTCCAATAAAGTGTAAAATTCTCTCATATTCCCAGAATTCCCAAGATATTTGATCACACTCCCTGACTAATATTAACTCACTAACATGCATTTACCAGCATTAGATTTGCATACGTGTGTTGTGGCCACTTCTTCAACCTTTCCCTGTGTGTTAACAATGGGGGTTTCAAAGACATGGACCCTTTTCACACCGTGGATCACACACACACACCCACTCACTCACTCTCTCACCCATCCCAAAACCTATCCCTGCCCCCTCGACGCACCTCCTGCAGCAGCTCCTCGACGGAGTGCGCAAAGCGGTCGGTCATCTCGTCGATGAGCTGCGAGCGGGCGATGTCCACGCGGTTCATGATGGTGTACTCCTCGGAGCACAGGATGCTGTAGGTCTTGCTGCAGGCCTCCAGCACGTCCGGCTCGATGTGCTTCTCCACCACCAGGCGGATCTGCTTCAGCAGCGCGTCCAGGTGCTTCTCCATGCGCCCGGCGCTGTACACGTCCAGGTCAAAGAACTGGGGGATCTGCAGCAGGTTGGCTACCTTCTCCGAATCCGCCTGGTACTGTGCAGAGGGACCGAGGATACAGAGAGAAAAGGGAGGGACGGAGAGACAGACAAGTAGTGAGACAGAGGCAGGAAGAGAGAAAAGAATGCACAGAAAACAGTCAATAGGTCATTATTTCTGTTGGCAGATTCCTTCCGTTTCTCATTCTCAAGTGTTTGTATTTGTTCCATCAGTCAATCAATTGGTCAATTACAGTTTAGACAAGTGACATACAGTCAATCCATAACACTTGTCATAGTCTATCCAAAGCTAGGCAACACATGTAAAACATCAATCAACAATTGAGCCAAACAAATCAATCAATGATTAAAGAGTGTAGTCCATGCTGCTGTGCAGCCTGGAGCTCTGGCTGATCTTACCTTGGACAGCAGCATGGGCAGGGCCATGATGAAGTGCTCCGTCAGTTTGTTCTTGTCGTCTATCTGGGTCTTCCTCTCCTTTGCCGTCAGCACCTGGACCAACACACACACAGAGACGTTAAAGCCACATGTAGTGATCAGGAGCAACAGCAGACAGGGAAAGAGAGAGTAAAAGAGATTTCTCTTAAGAAATCAATGAAAATGGAAAGTCTTTTGTGATTAGGGGCGGTGTCTCTAACCACTACGTCACCTGGTTGTACTGCCACACCTTATACTTATTTATCACTCAAAATGAGCGCTCTACGAGGAGTGTTTGTGATGAAGTGTGTGTGTGTGTGTGTGTGTGTTTGACCTACTCGTTTGCCAGTGCCTCTCCCAACGGGTGGATGTGCCTCCGCTGCTTGTCGTATGGTACACACCATGAGCTCTATCAGCGCACTCTCCTGTCTGTCTGACAATACTGCACACACAGAGAGAGAGAGAGAGAGAGAGAGAGAGAGAGAGAGAGAGAGAGAGAGAGAGAGAGAAAGGGAAACGGAGAGAGAGAGAGAGAGAGAGAGAGAGAGAGAGAGAGAGAAAGGGAAACGGAGAGAGAGAGAGAGAGAGAGAGAGAGAGAGAAAGGGAAACGGAGAGAGAGAGAGAGAGAGAGAGAGAGAGAGAGAGAGAGAGAGATTCAAACCCTGGTCACCAAGACAGTTTCAAGGAACCAGATTTGATGATCTCTTCTTACTGGATTTCAAATGATGTGATGTGTTTGGTATGGAGTAGCCTCAAGCCTTTTCTAAGAGAAATTGAGCAAAAGATAAGTGTGTGAGATCTTACCCTCCTCTCCCTGCACAGGTTCCTCCAGCAGTAGTTCGGTCATACACTCCCAGTCCTTCAGCAGCTCCTGAGAGCTTTCCCACAATGAGTCCACAAGGTAGGCTGCATGCTCGTGGAGCTGCAGCACACACGCACAAATACAGTACATACAGGTTTAGGTTTGGAGGTATTGCTATAATTAGAATTGTATGAATACTTAAATATATTATAAATAAATTTGCGTATGTGTAGACACCCTCCATCTTGTGTATGTGTGGTATTAGGTTTTTGTCATTTGTGTGCATCATGTGTAGTGTGTGTAGTGTGTGTGTGTGTGTGTGTGTGTGTGTGTGTGTGTGTGTGTGTGTGTGTGTGTGTGTGTGTGTGTGTGTGTGTGTGTGTGTGTTTTACCTCGCTCTCCAGGAAGAAGAGCACCAGCATGCGGATGAGGTTTCCGTTGGGACTGCTCCTCCCTCTGCGCTTAGCCAGTGCTTCTTCTGCCTGCGGGTCATGACGACTGAACAATCTGACAGATAGAGAGAGACATAGACAGAGAGAGAGAGAGAGAGAGAGGAGAGCAATCGGGGAAATGGGGAAAGAGGAGAAGTAAGAGAGAGAAAAAGGGAATGAGAAAGACAGATAAGAGAGACATAGGCAAAGAGATGACAAATGATGGTTATAACACAGCAAATGGGTGATATCAGATCAGGAAAAGCATGAGAGCCAGTCAATTCAACAACAGGACAGATGTAAAAAGATTTAAGATGGACTTACTTCCTGTGGAGGAACTCTCCAGCGGCGACAGCAACTGGCCGGTGGGCGGAGTAAACCAGGTGGTACACATTCTCACAGTCCTCATTGGACAAGGCGTCTTCGCTCCCCCTGGAACAGCCAATCAGAAAGCTTTGCATTTCATATAAAGATTCCTGAATAATCAATCCAATCTAAGTCTAAACAAGATAGAGCTGAAATACTGTTGTGACACCCCCACCCCACAGGACAAAAAATAATATCATGTTTTAATGTCCCAATTTACCTACCTAAATTGAGGCCGCAAAACAGCCCTGGTCAAGCGTACAATGCTCAGTGTGACTTGCTTTTTACATGAGATGAACCCAAACAAGCATACTATAATATTTCTGGGTTTTGTGTGTGTGTGTGTCTGAAAAAACTAGAGAAAGTTCCAAGAGCTACTTACTGCAGGATGAGTGTGACGAGTCTGATGGCCTCCACAGCCACGTCGTATTCCTTGTCCAGAGTCATCGATACGATCCGATCCTGTCAAAACAAATACAAACGGGGAAATTATCACCATGCTGGCCGTAAAAAAAAACAGAATTTGAGAATGTGGAACCTTAGATTCTGTCTAACAAGGAAATACCGACAAGAGGCACTAAGATGTTCAGTGAGATGTGATGGTGGAATTGCATTAGGAATCGAAGATTACAGCTAAAATGATAAACACCATTATTTTACTAGATATTAATCATAACTATGAAGCACAATAATCAGTGATTATAATTATACAATAATTTGGGGGAACAAAAATGATTGAATCACGTATTGTGCATCTTCTGTCAACATCTCCACTATGTCAAGAAACATAAAAACTTGGTTTCCAACTCCAACAGTTGCACTGCCACTGAATGAAATGAAATGCAATGTTTCGACATCTACAATTAAAATTTGAATTTATTTGGGGTTCTTTGTTCTCTCACCAACATTTGAGGTAAAGTGTCATTGAAAAGAAAAGTTATCAGCATCATCATCATCATCATTATTATCATTATTAATTCTGGTGTTACCTTGAAGCGGTTGGTGAAGAGCTCTAGCTTGGGGAACAGTTCTCTGTTGGTGTACAGGTTCTGCAAAGCCTTCAGGCACTTCAGACGCACTTCTCCTTGCTACAAGAGAGAGAGACAGGTGGAGTTAAGCGAGAGACACAAAAAAACGGGCCTAAAGGCCTGACTTTGTGTCGTTTGTCTGTGTACAAATCAGTGCATCTCCTGCATTATTCATTCAGTAGTGGTGAGCCACCACAGCAACAAAACTGCCACCGCATCTTACCAACTTGAGAA
Source organism: Poromitra crassiceps (assembly GCF_964638095.1). NCBI lineage: Eukaryota > Metazoa > Chordata > Actinopteri > Beryciformes > Melamphaidae > Poromitra > Poromitra crassiceps. The sequence goes on along the minus strand of NC_139625.1, from coordinate 53,479,402 downwards.
GCAAATCTAAGAACCGCAAGTTACACTAACTCAAAATTATAGAGCAAACAATGATGTGTGTGTGTGCTCATGTGTGTGTGTGTGTGTGTGTGTGCTCACCCTATCGTGCAGCGTCCAGCCTACATATTTCAGGTAGCTGTCATTAAGGAAGGCATCACTGTACATCTTCATCCACACTCCGATCTCCTCAATACAGATGGCTCTGATCTCAGCAATCGCATCCCTGACAAACAAGATGCGTACAATCATCATCATCATCATCATCACCATCCTCACAGACATGGCTCTGAACTCTGCAAAGAAGTAAGACATTGAGCATTTGGCTAAGGTACAGTGTTCCACAATTAATTGTAAAGAATGTCATTACCTTCACCATTAAAAGGCAAACACTGAACTCTTAACAAAACAGAAAAAGGACATTTGGCAACTGGAGTATCATTATCTTATATCAAACAAACAGGCAGTGATGACTCAGCAACATTACTGCATTCATTAGCCAGGTGGTATGAGAAGGTACCTGTAGCGATGCACAAAGATACCCTTGAAGATGGAGTTCATCATGTTCTCTATCTCATCCTGGTTTTCCTGGAGCTGCACAGAGAAGAGAACCAGTTACAGCCAGACAGTCTCTCTCTCTCTCACTCACACTCACACACACACACACACACACACACACACACACACACACACACACACACACACACACACACACACACACACACTAGACTATTTATAGAGATATTTGACAGACATTCTGATATTTAGCACAATATGAGCTGCGTAATTAGAGCTGAACTGCTGTTGTGATCACAACTGTTAATCATGATTCTTGATCTTTATGTTTTGAGGAACCAAATTATTTTTTGCACAATTATTTTCTGGCATCTTCTAGAAACATCTTGAGTACCGGTATTTGCAAATACAGTAGACCTTCTAAAATAAATAAAATGTATTACAATGTTACAATATATTCTTAAAATGTGATCAATTACCGTAAATTCCGGACTATAAGCCGCGGCTTTTTTCCCGTTTTTTGGCCTTTTTTGCCCCCTGCGGCTTATATAACGGTGCGGCTTATCTATGGATTTTTCCAGCAAACGGCCACTCGGGAACCTCCAAAATCTATGGATGTTGGTATGAGGCAGAACGAGAGCAAGACAGACATTATGAGAGCGAGACCCTGATTGGATGATGTTGCAAAAAATGTGCCTCGCGACCTGATTGGAGCACTGTGCCACTACTCTCTCTCAGCCACTACGGTAAAACACCCTCCCTCCTCCCTCGCTCCGGGGGGAAAAAGGCAGCGATTGAGCCTGAAAGACAGTCTGAATGAAATTGAATGTAACATTCCCAATTCTATGTATTACATTCTAAAAAACTAACAGCAACATTTTGGAAGGCTAAGCCACACAACTAGCTCGTTGTAATCTAACATCATGCTTCAAAAGATGGAGAACTGGCTGTGTTACGACGATGGCGGCGATTGAGCCTGAAAGCCATGTCTGAGACAGTAGCGAGACAGGAACAACAACAGCAGCAGCAGCAAAGGATCATGCACAAACCCGAGACGAAAGGGACTGTCCGTCAGGGCGCGGACGACTGTGTCAGCAACTCCCTCCCGACTACCAGGAGAAAATTACAAACTTCGGCGAATTCACACAAAGAAAGATCAAGGAATATTCCATCGGACCGGAGCAGATCATAAATATGGATGAAGTGCCTTTGACGTTCGACCTGCCTCTCACTAGGACTGTTAACAAGAAAGGTGAATCGTCCATCACGTTGAGAACCACAGGTCACGAGAGAACGAATTTCACTTGTGTTCTTGGCTGCACAGCATCTGGAGTAAAGCTCCCGCCGATGGTGATTTTTAAGCATCTCACAATGTGTGATTTTGTCTGGGGATTAGTGACCTGACTTTTGTTTTGTTGAAATGTTAATAAATGGGAGCTTCCCCAAACAGCCATCTCTTTCCCGACAATCCCCTCTGTGCACGAAGCCTTACATATGGTAATTAAACATCAAAACACCCGCGGCTTATAGACCGGTGCGGCTTATATATGTAAAAAACAGTCAACTCTGCAGGTGCGGCTTATACACCGGTGCGCCTTATAGTCCGGAATTTACGGTATACACTAAGTGGAGCAATCTTTTCAGCTTCAGTCATGAAATTTCTGTGTAGCATTTCAAACTCTTGTCCTTGCAAAAGCCTTCCATCAAATTATCACAAGTCAAAAGTCAAATTGCCCCCTAGCTCACCTCCTTCCTCTTCTGTAGCAGCAGTTCCAGCTTCTCATTGGCTCGTTTTCCAGCCATCTTGTTCCTCTCGGTCTCATACTGTCTCTGGGTGTTGTCCTGGTGAATGCTCAGGTTCAGAGCCACGTTCACCAGCGCGGTCATCAGCTTCATCGCTGCAGACAGAAGCACACACATAAACACACGCACATACGACTCAGTTGTTTTTGATTTGACCTTGCTTCCTAACTCTGTAAAAGACTCCGGGCCCTATCTTCCCAAAAGCGGTAATTTGCGCTCGTTTAACGCCGTACGCCTGTTATAATTGTACTGGGTATAGGCATGCCACATGCCAAAGCAGGCGTTTCAGCGCTAAAATGTGGGGATAGATGGCATTATCCTATCGTCAGCAGCACGCAATTACTTCGCGCTTAGAGCTTTGAAAAGGACCTCTTAAGCGATAATACCTCGCTGCGGTGGGAGCGCACCGTAATCTCCGTGCAGCATAGCGCAGTGCAAAGTAAAATTCCTTTTGGATATGTCATTACGCGCAGCCTTGCCACGCCAGGACATCAAATTATGCTGCTAAAATTGAGTATTAGCAGATAATTCAGTGAGGCACTCAACTATAACTCACTGAGAAACTTTTATCACATCGCAAAGAGGGAAATGAATTGAGAAAACTTGTTGGACAATGGACATAGGCTATTTACCTTCATAACCCGGAGGGTCGTTGGCACCACAGACGATCTGTCCACTCTATTACGCATGGAGAGAATTACAGCATATTGCATGCCTCGCGCAAACAGCCATTGCGAGACGGGAATCTGATTGGTTTTAATTGACGTAATGCCCAGCATTGCCTGGCCACACCCGTGAATAATTCTGGTAGTTAAGACCGCCCAAATCCCGTTTGCTCAGGCATTTTGGGGCGCAGATGTTTTTGGCACGGCTCTAATTTGCGCCTGCGACACGTGAACGTTTCCGCATCCCCGCCGAGAATTGCATCCCCAACATATTGCTGTTTTAACTTAGAAATCACAGAGGTCACGTCTACCAGACAATTATATCACTTTTAAACAGTTACATTTCTGTATAAATTATACAATTATGCTCCCGTGAGGTGGGGATGCTTTTTTTTATGCTGGGCGGGGGTGCAAAACTCGGCATAACACCTGGACAGCGGACTGCAATCTTCCCTGCTTTGAGGCAAGCGCTAATACGGGATAGCGCCTGTATGAAGAAGATAGGGCCCTCCAGCTTCTACTCAAGTCTAGATAAACTATCCAATATCAAAAGGAAGACTACCGTAAATTCCGGACTATAAGACGCACCGGTCTATAAGCCGCAGCACCAAAATTGACTATTTTTTTCTTCTATAAGCCGCACCGGACTATAAGCCGCGGGTGTTTTGATGTTTAATTACCATATGAAAGGGTTCGTGCACAGAGAGGAATGTCGGGAAAGAGATCGCTGTTTGGGGAAGCTCCCATTTATTAACATTTCAACAAAACAAAACAAAAGTCAGGTCACTAATCCCCAGACAAAATCACACAACAATAGGCTACCGTATATGTGCAGCAAACCTGTAACCAGAGAAGTCAAGTCACTAATCCTCGTCTTCCTCTTCTTCCTGCGTACTGAAACCACCAAAGTCCTCATCTTCAGTGTCGGAAACGAACAGGTTCAGGGTGGCTTCGTCAACCACTCTCCTCTCTCCTTCATTGTCACTCAAAACCAACGAACTCCTCTTCATCACTGTCGGCATCGAACAGCCTCTGAAGCCTCTGACGGCCCTCAGCGCCAGCTGTGGCGGCGTCATCCTTTTCATCCCGCAGCAGTCCAGCGTTTTGGAACCCGTTGGTGATTGTGGATGTTTTCACACTCCTATAATATTCCGTGATCTTCCTTTGTGTGAATTCGCCGAAGTTTGTGATTTTCTCCTGGTAGTCGGGAGGGAGTTGTTCAGTAGTTCTCCCCCGGACGGACAGTCCCTTTCGTCTCATGAATCGGTAGCACCAAGATGGCCCACCTCTGAAATGTTCAATTTTCATCTCGGTGGCGATTGTTTTGGCCTTCAGTCGGATCTGCACCGTGGAAACGCCTCGGCCGTCTCCTCTCTGGGTCAACACCCAGTCCTCAAGGGAATCTTCAAGTTCCGGCCATCTGCTTTTGTGGCCTCTGAAGGACTTTTTTGTCTTATTACACTGAGACAGTTCCTCCTGCTGCAGCTTCCAACGTCTCACCATTGACTCATCGACGCCCAGGGTACGCGCTGCTGCTCTGTTTGTTTCTTTTAGTGCGAGTTCGACTGCTTTCAGCTTGAAAGCTGCGTCGTGTGACTTTCTGCGTACCTTCCCCATGGTAAGTGAGAGAGAGACTGCTTGTCTTGTTGTGATTCCGGGCTGATGAACTTTGCTTACCGTAATTACCATATGTAAGGGTTCACGCACAGAGGGGATTGTTGGCTGTTTGAGGAAGCTCCCATTTACCGTATTACCGTAACATTTCAACAAAACAACATAACACAACACCTTTGTTTATTTCGACAGTGCACACAGTGTCCGCGGTGTGGTGAAAAGAGGGCAACAGAGGAAATTAAAACAGAAGTGGATTTATAGGTAGAAAGAGTGCTAAAAAAGAGAGATTTTATTTGTATTTGAAAATTTTTTTCTGAAAAAATCCATAGATAAGACGCACCGTTATATAAGCCGCAGGGGCCAAAAAACGGGAAAAAAGCCGCGGCTTATAGTCCGGAATTTACGGTACTCCTAAATTCTGTTTTATGATGAACTTCATATTTTTTTATTAACACAAAATACTCACAAACAGTGGAGTGGAGCAGTCGTCTCACAAATTGATAATCAGATCAAGCAAAACACTGCAAGTCACAAACTTGCAACTGTTTATCTCATTGGCTTTTAGGTTGCTTTATTGTCTTCAAAGCCCTTTGGAACTTTTTTGAAAAGGCTGTGCAAAAATACTGTCATTACCTGCCACTATGCAGGTGTCTGTAACACACTTAATGACTATTTTGCAAAGTACTGCACAAATAAACGTACTGTCATTACTGCAAAGCACCTAATAACCATTTTGCAAATTGTTGTATAAATAAACTTCTTGTCATTACTGTAATGCAGGTAATAACAGTTTTGGAAAGTGCTGCACAAATAACCATGGTGTAATTACCTGCCAAGGAAGTGTCTGCAATGCTCGTAGTGTTTTGAAAAGTGCGCCATTACCTGCTAGTGTGGAGGTGTGCCTGAAGGCTCGGACTTGGGAGTCAGACAGGCCGGTGAGGAGGGAGATGACCGTGTCCATCATGTACTCATCGTAGATGATGCTGTACTGACACTGGCGGATCAGAACGCAGATGAACTCGCAGAAGTTGTAGCGGAACTTCTTCCATAGCGGCCCCGGCATGGTGAGAGGGTAATCCCCACTGTCCTGTTGACACAAACATGCAGGTGATGTGATGTGGTAGGATCTGGGTTCGAGAGCATGTGTGTCAATGGTATCAATATAAAGCATCAGATCGTTCGTTCGAGACATGAAAGTAGCAAAACAGGTTTGAAGCCTTTCAGTGCATAATTATTTCTCCTCTAACGGGAACCTGTGCACACTGCATGCATCTACATATCAGTGATATATTTACCTATCTAATAATTGATCTGTACCCATATGGCAAACAGTCTAGTCCGTACACACATTCATTCAAGTAATCATAGAGCATTATTTTCACTAGAACATTAATTATTAGCTGATAAACCTGAATGGCAGTTACCTCGTCAAACTCCTCTGTCATCTTGCGGATGATCTCGGCATTCTGCATGTTCCTGAACATCTCAATCCTCACCGTGCCTGACCACAAAACAATAATCAAGATAGCATCAGGATTTAAATCAGATTTAGATAAGTTATTGTTGTGAGTTTACACATTGCACCCAGACAGAGCAACAACGATGATTTTGATTACATCGAGTTGTGATCGTTTCAGAAGTCCTACCTTTGCACCCCGAGCACTGGATGAAGAAATTGATGAGGTCCAGCAGAGCAATGTCTCGGTCCTGTTTGTACGACTCGATCCAATCATCCACCACAGACTGTGGACAGGAACACACACACACACACACACACACACACACACACACACACACACACACACACACACACACAATTTAAATAATTAAATCAACAGTCTTGATCTCCATCTATCAAGTCTACTTGTCGCACATAAGGATGACTCTCACAAATAATGGACGTTTCGAGAAGTAGGTATACATTTTCATAGCCACTTTAAATAATGCATTATTACATATTGTTCCTGTTTCCAGGTACACCATTTATATAGAGGTTAGGGTTATATATGTATTTATTTTTTATAACAGTTACAGTTTGACTTACAACAGCATTGTTTTTCAATATCATCATATTTGAAAATTGTATACCAACTTTAGAAACAAACTATATTGCATTATTGCCTATATGGGGGATATTATAGCCGTACATAACTACCAAAAACATCTATCTTGAGTTACAACCTCCTATACAGAAGATGCACCTGGATCCAACAACAGGAGCAGAGGTGCAAACACAAATATGGTCTGTAAGTACCAAATTAATGGGTGCCACAGTCTCTCCACTAAAACAAATGTTTATTTTTATTACAGAATATTAAAAAGACAACGTTTCGGCCAAGAAGGCCTCCATAAGACAAACTCAAACATATTCTAGGGAGCTAACACGAACAGAAGTTTGCATAGTGAAAAGTCATCAAACTACTGATTTATTCAAATAAAAATCTCAGTCGGACAGGTAGCAGCAACAGAATGATTTATTGAATATATTTAGGAATTTTGTATTTCATGGACAATTGTGCTGAACTAGGAAAAACAGAAGCCAAGTCTGTTTCCCACTGTGGTTCATTCAATTATATCCCACAAACAAAAGGGTGGTAAAAGTATACACACCTGCATGGCGCTCTTGCCCAGTTTGACCACTTCGAACAGTGTCACAGGGTCTCCGCCCTCGCCGTTGTGCTGAGCCACACCATTGGCTTTCCCTCGCCCTCTGGCCACGCCCCCACCCTTGTCTGTCGGTGACTTCCGAGGCTTCTTGGGTGCCTGGTGGGAGGGGTCGGGAGAAGTAAATACACACAAAATCTAACGCATACAAACACACACAGAGACAGACAAAGCCTGGTTGTTGCTTTTTTCACTTTTCCCCTCTTTCTCAACACACACACACACACGTATGCACACTAGGGGTGGGAATCACCAGATGCCCCATGATATGGTATTATCATGATACTTAAGTCACGATACGATAGTATTGCAATATGCTAGTATTGCAATATATTGAGTATTGCGATATTGCAATATATTGTGTTTTCTTACCTTTTTTCGACTGCAAATGATGTCCCCAAAGGAAAAAACTTTGTCAACATCTGTTTTATCTAATGAAATAAAGTTTCCAGTCTGTTCATCTCACTTCAATCATTTTTATTGCAGCAAAATATGATTGTCAAGCTGACAGACTGACCAACACTGTCATAAAAACCTTCCATAAAGGTTGCATGCACTTGACATTTTGGATAATAAAATATCATGATACTTGGCATTCAATATGATACGATATATTGCCCACAAAATATCGCGATACTATGCTGTATCGATTTCCCCCCACCCCTAATGCACACACACGTGCACACACACACACACGTATGCACATGCACACACACACACACACACACACACACACACACACACACACGTATGCACGCACGCACACACGCACGCACACACACACGTATGCACAAGCACATGCACACACACACTCCCACACACACACACACACCTACACACACACACACACACACACACACACACACACACACACACCTACCGGGGTTTGTTTCCCTGGTCTCCCCCTCTTCTTCTTGCCTTTGGCCTCGGGGTCTTCCACCTCGCTCATGCTCATACTCAAGCCCACTGTGTCCGTTGCCCCAGACTCGTTGGATGAGTCCCTGAGAGAGTTGCAACAAACACACAGGATCATTCAAACACTGTCACCCAATGCACTCATTCAGCCGCCCAGTCAATGGGGGGGTTTATTCCAGAATGAGAGAAAACGCTTTTCAAAAACGTGACGCGATGGGGGGATGAAAAGCAAATGCTATTGATTGGTAAACTCAGCCTGGTATATTGCAGTCATACTAACATGTTGTTGTTTTTTACTCAAATAGGAACATTTTAGATGATGCAGTCGGTGATGTTTTTGAAATACTGAGCAACATCAGTTTTGAAGTGAAACCCTTCAGATTTAACCAACAGAGGCTGTGATAGGGATACTTCTAATCACATTAGCCTTTATTTGGACAATCACTAGTTAATATATTCATAGACATTTTCATTTAAGTTACACATAGTTAGACTGGCATTCATGTGATACGATATATTGCCACACAAAATATCGATACCATGCTGTATCGATCCCCCCCCCACCCCTAGCAGATTGTGTCGGCTGCTAAATGTTTCACTTTGAGACAACATGACATGTGCCACAGAGAAGATGTCACCCGGAAGCGCCACAGATAATCCATACTCACTGTAGGACCGGGAGCTCCGAGGTGATCATCCTGATCGGTGAGGGTGGCGACGAGGTGTGCAAGTGTGTGTGTGTGTGTGTGTGTGTGTGTGTGTGTGTGTGTGTGTGTGTCTTCAGGACGGAGGGTGCCTGTGAGGTGCGACGGCAGAGGCACAGGACGGCAGCTCTGATAGGGTAAGGTCTCCAGGGGCAGAGAGGAGACGCTCCAGGACTGACCACTCAAAACTCTGCAGCCCCTGGACAGCAACAGAGAGAAACACAAAGAAAGCATGATAAATACACACATTTAAAAACTAGTAAGCTAGTAACAACAAGTAATTACAACTTAAGTCGTTCATTCGCACACAAAAACTCTGATGCAGCTATTCCTTGTGCTATAGTTAGAGGGTAAACACTATAAGCAGACACCTTGTTTGAATTAAGTTTCGATGCGCCTCAAATCAATAATGTTAAGTCCCCACAAACAACTGCTCAACATGTCTCTAACGTTTATCTCACACTCACAGTTTGTTTGAGTGTCCAAAAACGGGAAGAAAATCATAAATTGTCAAACTAAGCTCAGAGACAGTTCAATCTTTCACTCTGGAGGAACAGGACTGCTCAGAGGAGGGAAATGGGGAGAGGAAGACACCAACTGGTCACTTTGAGAACTACAACAGCAAAATATTGTGGGACACATGTTCAGTGGATCTGCTCACAGGAGTGTCAAATAATTTCACTAAAACCCCTGGGACATGTTCAAAATATATCACACTCCATCAAAATGTTGGAACTTCCTTTACTGAATTAACAGCAAAATCAACTCAAAACGTCTAAGTGAATTTGTGCCATAATGACAAATTTAAAGTTGGAGAAAGCAGGGAGATGCAGAAGGGAGAGGAGTGCTATGATTCAATCAAAATCTTGCCCTCAGGTAAAACAGTCATTGTTTGAGGAAGTTTGGAGGTAAATATGATTTCAAGTAAATGGCCTGCATTTATATATATATATATATGGTTCAAGTAGTGGAAAATCCCTGGAGCTAAAGATGATGTAGATGTAACTAAACATGCCATGGTGCCTTTTTAGCCAGAGCTCAGCCTGTGCAAATGCTCATTAAGAGGACTGGCAGCTCAATTAATTAAAACATTTGAATAACTACCTGTTAATATGCTAATGAGAGCCAAGAGCTAAGGCAGCGCAGTACCGCACTCAACCACCAGAGGCAGTATGATCCACAAAGTCCTCTGCCCTAAGTCTATCTCCAAACTGCTTAATTGGGTTTTAACAGGGGAAAGTGGACTTAGAAAAATTAACCTAATTCATAATTAACTCGGGGATGACTTTCACTTGGGTTTTGTTGATGTTCAAAGTGTTTTAGGAGTGTATTTCCACCGGAGTGTGCATGAGTGTGTACGTGTGTGTTTGAAACTGGGTCTGGGCAACAGTAGGGGGCAGGCTAAGAGAGTGTGTATTTAAATACTCTCTTCCACACAGTGTTTGTACTGAGGAATAGCACTGGCAAGGAGAGCCTCTGTTTCACCACACTACACACACACACACACACACACACACACACACACACACACACACACACACACACACACACACACACAGACACACACACACACACACACACACACACACACACACACACACACACACACACACACACACACACACACACAATCACCTCTGTCTGGCTCGGTGCTCTCAGACAGCCGGTGTCTGAACAAACCGCAAGGCAGTGAGGGAAAGACACTCAAGATTTCAGTCAATATTAAATACAGGCATGTAGTGTATTTGTGATAGTAATCAGGTATGGGGTTAGTTTGTTGTAATACATTTGAATAAAATGAGCAGTTGGTCACTTCCAAACTCAAGTGAAACTTGGATGTGGGAGCTGGTCAGCTACAGATGGATCGATGCAGGCACTTGATATTCCCACAGCACTGATATAAGACCCCGGAAAGGATAACAAGGGCCAATTGTGCTGACAGGGCTGCACAGATAGTCGTAGTGTAAAAACTCCTGGTGGCCAGGGCAGCAAGTTGAATACAGATAGAGTTTGGATGGATAGTGCAAAAAGGGCAGGAAGCCATGGCATGATAAAAAAGAAAAATTCTCAGCATTTCTTTTTGCCTTAAAAAAAATCGAGAGCTAGTTGTCTGCACATTAGGGCTGCAACTGCCGATTATTTTCATAATCGATTAATCTGCCGATTAATCTGCCGATTTATTTTAGTTGTTTGGATAAATAAAATGACAGAAAATGGTAGCAAATGACGATCGGTGTTTCCCAAAGCCCAAGATGATGCTCTCAAAAGTTTTGTTTTGTCCACAACTCAAAGATAATATCAGTTTACTGTCATACAGGAGTAAGGAAACCAGAAAATCTTCACATTTAAGAAGCTGGAATCTGGAAGCTGGAACCTTTTCTCTTAAATTGTACTCAAAACGATTATCAAAATAGTTGTCGATTAATTTTCTGTCAATCGATTAATCGTTGCAGCTCTACTGCACATGTACTATAGGCTCTGAAGTGGAAAACCCACTAATAGGACAGAGTGGGAATGTAATATGCAAAAATTGACACCCAGGGAAATAAACCCCAGGAAATAAAGCCGGCCTAAACACCCCTAACCCAGTTCCCCCCAAAGTACAGCACACCTATATAGACTGAAATAGGAATGTTGCCTTCACCCCTGGGGGGTGGGAGGGGGACAAATCCCTGGTAAATAGCATGTAACAAATAACATTTTAACACGTTCACTGCCAATGACGAGTTGACTCGTCAAACACAATCCAGCCGTTCACTGCCAATGACGAGTTGACTCGTCAAAAAATAAAAACATTTTTTTTTGACGGTGCTACGTGGATCAATGCCCCCCACGTCTCCTATAAAAATATTGGAAGTATTGAATTAGTATAATCTATTTTACCGACCAACTAAGTGGCGACAGTGCTCTCCCGACAGAGAGAATGCCAACCAAAAACAGCCGCGGGAGAAAGCCATTCTCAAGGAAATGGCTTGGCGATTTTACAGTCATCAGTCACCAGACTCGCCGAGAGCGGCCGCGCCAGCAGAGCAGCACACCGAGAGCGGAGAGCGGTGCTGGCGTGGGGGATTGCAAATTTGCATAATAGATTATGGGTGAAACACACTTTGAAACACCCGCAGAAAGGAAATCGCACGCATTCCGAAAACCCAGAAACGAACGAGCCTCATTCTGTAGGCGAAAACGCTTTCACGCTGCTGCACACGGGCGCACAAGGGTGGGGGGTTCCAAAAATAGATTGGGTGGGCAGCATAAAGCCTAGAATCGCACAAAGCTTCATCAAAGCTCTCAACCGAAAATCCAAGAAACGATTGAGTCCCATCCACAGTCCACACTCGCCACACTCGCCGACGAGGGGCCGCCAGAGAGGGAGGCTGCTCACTGCTCAGACAGGCAGGAGAAACTGGCTTGTGACAAACGCCACCAGACACGCCCACGGAGGGAGGAGTTTAAGGGAGAGGGTGTTCAGAACTATATTGTTCAGATGTCTGATCTCTCACTGATGCCAAAAATAAATGGTTAAAGTGACTGTTCTGCCTGTTTGATTGAATTTCACAAAACTGCGATTATCTCAGCTTCCTGTCTCAGACACTGAAACCATGCTGTACTCAACGGCTAATATCTACATAACTACTAACTCTACAAACTAACTCTTTTAGACAGAGAAAGCACACATTCTATTAGTACTTTTGTGAACTTCGTGTTCACAAAGTCCAAGCAGAAAATTATCCTCGGCTCTTGTAAAATGAGCCAGAATCCTCAAAAAACGGCTTGGCAGAAGCTACCTACAGTAAAAAAAAAATGGCTGGCAGTGAATGTGTTAAATGAAATGTTGATTTGACAGTACGAAGAGTTCATATGTTTTGCATAGTTGGCCTGAGAGGAAATCACAGCCTCAACACTGGCTGTGTTGTAGCCTACACAATCTGTCCATTGAGCTACACGGGCAACACATGTTTAGTACATATAAGCTAATATATATATAATATAAATAATATATATAATATATATATAATATATATGTTTAGTACATATAAGCTGGGGGGAGAGAAGAAGAAAAAAGGGAAGATAATCATTTTTAAAAGCACATGGTAAACGTAGCCTAAAAGTCCTCCCCGCTGTGTGGAATTGTGAATTGAATGAAGATGGGTGAACCTGGCTGTGATTGACAGGGCAAGGTGTTATTATTACATCATCAGTGTGTGGAATGGTCCAGAGTGCTTTGACTTTGCAGTTAATCACACCGCACGCTAAAAATAGTCCAGACGGTGACGAGAAGACAGCAAATCATCCGACTACGACTGGATTCTAGCTGCCGCCTTGCAGCCGCATGTGAATGACAGCGCAAAGGACAGAGGAGGCGGGACTGGCCTTATTATGTAATTTAACCCCGCCCCCACCCCCCTTCCCTGTTATCTCAGCTGCTGGCCTCAATGCACTTTCATTTCTCTGTCCCGCTCATCAGCATGCGTCTCTCTCTCCAAAGGGACTTCATTTGAATCAGTTTTTGTGTTTTATATGTGTTTCTTTGCTTCAGTGTGAGGGGGGGGGGGGGGGGGGGGGGGGTGTGTGTGTGTGGAAAATAATCCTCAATGAACAGCAGCTTTCCTCATTTTTTTCTACACACTGGCATCTCTCCCTCTCACACACACATGTGCGCACGCGCACACACACACACACACACACGCACACAAATAGAGCATAGCAGCTTCGACAGGAGGCTATGAATAATTTGCAGCATGTCTCCTGAACTATCCCTCAATTTTGGATAAGAGAGAAGCTGCCTACTGTATTCACTTTGCAACCCCCCCCCCCTCTCTCTCTCTCTCTCTCTCACACACACACACACACACACACACACACACACACACACACACACACACACACACACACACACACACACACACACACACACACACACACACACACACACACACACACACACACCTGCTGACATACTGAGCTTAATTCTGGCAGCAGAAGGCAGTGAGTTGTAAGTGAAGACCAGTGTGGCTGGTTGGAGGGCAGCAGACTTCTCATAAGGCTTGCTCGCCCTGACATTCCAGGTGGTGCGACGGAATGTGTGCGCGCACGCGTGTATGTGTGTGTGTGCGAGCGTGTGTGTGTGTGTTTGTGTGTGTGTGCGAGCGCGTGTGTGTGTAAGCATATCCTGTCTCAGAAGGTGTCAGACAGGATCAAGATAGTTTATTTTCCATCTGTACTGTAATAAAAGTGTTAGGAAACATTGCCTGGGTTTGCATGTAGGGGTGTGCCATATCGTATCGACAGCACTTGCAGGAACCCATGTTAAGGGCTTGCCCAGGGTGGAGCAGGATTCGATCCGCTGACCTCCAGCTTCCAAAGCTCACGTGCTAATCACTATGCCAAAAGAGCTAGCTCCCTTGGCGCAGCTGGTTAACAGGCCTTTATACTGGGGAGAGTGAGTTTAACCAACCCACTCGCTACCACTCGGGCAGGACTCACAAGGACTCACAGTCATTCGGTTACACCAGTACAACTCATATTCATATTGCCAAAACAATTCCTAACTGCAGGTTAGCAAGCAAAAGCCAGGGGCCGGTTGCACCAACTGGTCTTACACTGGTCTTAAGCTAAGTTGGTCGTAACTTTACGACCTAACAGCTACGCCGGTTGCACCAAGACGACTTAAGCCTTATTTTCACTAAGACCAGGCGTAACTCCTACGCCTCGTCAGGAGGAGGCGTAGAGCCTGCCTGTAACAGAGATCTCCGCGGAGACCTTTTTGACCGTCATCGTCGTAACACCGCCAGTTCGCCGTCTTTGAAAGCACGACGTTAGATTATAACTAACTAGTTAACCTAACCCGCCTTCCAAAATGTTGCCGTTAGTTTTTTAGAAGTTAATACATAGAATTGGGAACGTTACATTCAATTTCATTCAGACTGACTCTGTCTGCTCAATAGCCGCCATTTTTCCCCCGGAGCGAGGGAGGATGGGAGGAGGGAGGGTGTTTTACAGTAGTGGCTGAGAGAGCGTAGTGGCACAGTGCTCCAAGCAGGTCGCGAGGCACATTTTTTGCAACATCATCCAATCAGGGGGCATTCCCTGGCAATTCACATGGACGCGCATTGCTACGACCAGCATAGTTAAGACCAGACATAAGCCGTGTTGGTGCAACAGGCGTAAGTCCATGGTCTTAACTAAGACCGACGTAGGAGTTACGACCAGGCATAGTTAAGACCAGTTGGTGCAACCGGCCCCAGGAAGTTAGGCATAGCAAATTAGGCTAAAACAGGAAGTTGGGTTGTTCTGCCTTCAGAGTAAAAGCATAAATTGTCACTTGTGGAAAAAAAAGAGCTCTGCACTGTCTGCAGGGCAACAAATGTTTAGAGAAGTATAATAGTATAAAAAAAATCGAAATCGAAATCGAAAATCGAGTTTTGAGAGAAACAATCGTCAATTTTATTTTTAGGCAAAATCGAACAGCCCTACTGCAGGAAAAGTATGCATGCAAGTACTGCATGCAAGTATGGCACACCATTATGCTGCGTATGACGTACGTTACGTGCGTAACTTACAGACAGCAACAACAAGCATGGCTGACAGTGACTCCACGGTGGAGCTTGCCCCTCCCTCATTACCACCACTGAGGTGCCCTTGAGCAAGGGCCTTAACCCCAACCACTCCAGTGGAGCCGCTCAGTGGCCAACAGATCACACTGTGGTTGTACTGGTCAGCCTCCAGGTGTGAATGTGCATGTGAAGGTGAACAGGGAACTCCTGAAATGAGAGCATTGCTCTCAGTGAGACTCCCCCGAATAAATAAATAAATAAACAAACAAACAAACAAACAAACAAACAAACAATCCATAAAGGTGAGTGGTTTGGTTACAAAAGACCATGTCCAAAGAAACTGTAATATTTGAAGGCATATTTGCATATTTGAAGGCAATCTGTTATGTTTATGCTGACATATAAAACTATAACACTTTTGCTGCAATTGTATGTTTTTTAAATTAATAACACAATATTTTTCAGTACTAAAGTATCAGCCCTCGAAACCCTAGGCTGCCGCACACAGCTCGGCCACTGCGCGGGCTCGCCCGCAGCTCGGCTGCTGAGTGGCCTTGCCTGCCCTATTGGCATGTGCAGCACACAATCACAATGCCTATGATATCACCGATGATGTCACAATGCCTATGACAACATCAGTGCCTATGACATCATCAGTGATGTCATAAGATGATTTTGGTCAATAATGATGTTACTGATGATGTCATAGACATTGTCTATCAGTGGGACAACAATTGAAACAGTCAGACAAAGCCCACTTGTTCCCTTTTATATAATAAAGGAGGATTGTGTCATATTGTGAAGGACATTGTTATCGCAGAAATACCCTGAAATATTGTGATATTATTTTAGGGCCATATCGCCCACCCCAATTTCATGGACCCTAATATTCCCGTAGCAATCCCTATTATGAGCCATATCAGAATAAAATGTGTCATGTGAATACATAAAAGGAAAGGCCTAGCCAACTGAAATTCCACTGACTGGAAATCCGTTGAAAAGGAAAATATTAGCAGCAAATTGGCATAAACTCACAAAGTGACTTTCTTTGGTTGGAATACATCGTATTCTGCACATGTTCATCCACTTTGAGAAAAGTGATGGCAACAAGTTTCTGTGAATTGGTAAAACATGGATGGTGAAAAAACGGGCTTGCTGGAAACGAAGAAAGATTTAAGATTGGTTGAAAACATTGATAGTTAATAAGATCTGGATAAAGCGAGCTGATTGGTATATGATAGGAGAAAGTGAGGCTTGAATCTCCCGCTTCCTGCTCATCGTTGATTGGTTGAATAGAGTAATTCTACACGGAAGTACTTCGAGAGGGGGCGGCTGCCCCTAGCGGCTGCCGGGGGAGTTTCCGAATTTGCCCTGTCTCTCTTATCGCCGTAATGCATTATGGGTAGTCAGCTACTTTGGCTAATGCTAGCGGCTAACGCTACTTACTTTACATTGCAGTAAAACGCCACTGAATGACCAAATTGATTTAACTTTTAACCATTTCGAGTAACACTGTTTCCATACGGACCCCCAGCGTTGGTTAGTTGTTTATAACGTGACTATATTTATAACATTTATAACGTACTCCGGTTTCTGGGCTGAATCCAATGGTCTGAATACAGAGAAGGCTTAAGGCTTTATCTAACGGTATAGATAACGTTAAATGGTCCGCCATGTTATGAACGTTAGATGTATGGTATCTATATAGTTATGTGTGTCTATTAACATTATTAAAATATCATAAAGTAATGCTATTTTCTGATAATTTGCTTAACTATTACTTGCTACCTGATGCCTTGCGGCACATTGCTGCCTCTACCGGTCGGAAGTATTACTGTTCTTATTATCCGATGTTTGTCATCAATTTTCCTCGAAATGGGGCTATAATTTGGAAAACGGAGCACGTTGGAGCATGAAAAAGACTTGAAATTGTTTTTTCAGACCATATACTCATTTGGAAAGTGTTTATTTAAGACATAGACCGAGAGAGAAGTTGGCTCGTTTCCCATAGAGTTGAATGGATGTTCCCGGGGAGTGCTACACAAACTGCGCCCCCCACTGGCCATTTGAAAGAATGCAATTTCTGCATTGGCTTCAAAAATAGGGAGGCTGAATTGGGGACTGGTTGAAAACCTCGATGATTGACTGGCCCAAAACAATGATTTTTTTCTTTCTTTTTTTACATGTGTGGTTGAATAATTCTGTCATGATTGGTGGAAGAATATCCTGCTGATGAGAATATTCTGCTGCTCAATTCTAAAGAAGCGCAAAAATGCAAACATTGTGCATATCAGACGATGCATGCTCATCTTGCTAGATGGTGGGATTACTCAACTCAACTACACAACAACGTTTTATTTTGATGACATGTAACACCTTATCAAATCATTACATGTAACACCTTATCAAATCATTACATCTAACACCTTATCAAATCATTACATGTAACACCTTATCAAATCACCTTTTGCGTTCTTCACAACAGCTCATTTGGAAACGTCTATCATAACAAATTCATTCAGAATGATAACATATTCTTTTATTTTATTTGGGGGTTTCTCCCATTTTCTCCCCAAATGGCCAATTCCCCCTGCTGTCTGTGTCTGTAGGAATGTCTGACCAAGCCGGAAGTACCGCTAATGAGAATTTAACCCGGGTCTCAACGGTGGTAAGCCAGTGCTTTTACCTCTACAATACCCAGACGCCCCGTGATAAGATATTCTGAGTGTAACTGTAGTCCCTCATTCCCAAACACACACACACACACAAACATGCACACACACCCAAGGGCAGGCAGTGTAGTTATGAGTGCAGCTTCAGAAACATTAAAACAAACCCTCATGTTTACCATCTGTGGTCTGCCAAGTCACTTCATCCTGTGTGTGTACTTAAAGAGAGAGAGACACAGAGAGAGAGACAGACAGAGAGAGACAGAGAGTAAGAGAGAGACAACGAGCGAGCATCCAAGAACCACTTAACATGCATGACATGTTCTCTGGGAGGCAGGCCTGCGTTGCTATAGCAACTGGTGTGGGTCATAAGCCCGGTGGTGACGGCATATTTGATTGGCTGAGTGCAGACAGGAGGGTGCAGACAGGAGGGACCATACTGAGGGCGGAAAGCAGAAGAGAAGGGGGCCAGTTACAGAGTATATAGACCCAATCAGGCCTCGGCGGAGTATGCCCTAAACAGCACGCCGCAGCATTATGGCTGCAATGATAGTCCTGATTGTTTTGTTAGATTGTTATGATCACAATTGCTACTAGCATTGATGATTTGAGGAAAAACAACTTTTATTACTGCGCTTTTTATACTTCACTGAGCCCCATAATAGGGCTGCACAATTAATAAAGAAAAAACAATACAAGAAAAAGAAAATGGCAACATGAACTACTTCAATTTCCAAACTGCAAGACGAAGAAGTTGCAACCATTTTTATCACAATTTGGTGGTGGGTGCTCAAAATTAATTCCTAAACATGGTTTTCTGGCCCTGAGCCTAATTAATTATAAATTACATTGCACAATATAACAAAAATAATAATCAGAGACATTTCTGAAAATGTTTCTTGCTTGCTGAACAATCTAGAATAGTGAAAAAACAGGCCGTGGTATATATGCTCATTATACCACACTTCGTACACCCTTACGTGTCTGAAGTGATCTATTGCTTTTATAAAATGGTTACCAAGTATGGCAATATGAAAATCATTATTATTATTATTATTATTTAAATGTCTTAAATCAGTGTTTAAAAAATTAGAAGAGCAAAAATGACATGAGCTGTTTGGCTTTATAAAGCCCCCCTGGCCCTGACCCAAGTGGTGCTACAAGTAGTGCTCCAATTTGCTTCACACAGTGAGTGGCTCTAGCTGTGGTATATTGACTGTGGTATGCTCATTATACCATGGCTGTGAGCCAATCAGATTGCTCGATCGTTTTATAAATGCTCATTAAACCACACCTACGGCGAAGGGCGAAAACACCCTTAGGTCTGGTATAATGAGCATATACAGCCTGAAGTGATCTATTGCTTTATGCAATATGAAAGGAATAAACAACAACAATTTAAATTCCTGTTATTCAGAAATCATACTCTTGGCTCCCTGCACAGAGCCGACGCAGTTGCTGAACAATGTCAGATAGCAACACAGGCTTGGTAACAAACAAACAGCTAATGTTAGTGTGGTGTGTTCTATGTTGTTTAATTCTATGTGTGAGTAAAGTGCAAATTATGCTCGAGCGATATGACGGCGCTGACTGCACCGAGGGGGTCGCCGCAGCTGGGCGTCGTATCGGCGCAGCTCGGCGTAGGGGGCGTGCAGCTCCTCGAAAATGTGACTCCGCGGCATCAACTCCTTGTTGTGAGGAATGAGGAAATGCCATTTCCTCATTTAACAGTGCTTGTCCCTCATCTAGCAAAGCCTTCTGCAGGCTCACCAGAATGAGTTTTGAAATGGAGGGACAATAAAATGTCCCCCCACCGACATGATTGCAAGTTCTTGGTAAACGACACGATAACGTTTTGGATGAGTTACGTTCGAGTATGCACAGTCTCGCTGTCGCTGCTCATCGGCGGCAAGGCTCCAAGTCGAGGCTGCGCAGAACCATGCCGGGCGCTTAACAAGAAGCCTTGTGGAAGGGAGCCTATAGGCTGCTGGGGGTGGGTTGTTATGCTTGATTTACTTCCTAGAGCTACAGAGTTGACATGCTACGCTAAATAAATAGACTTGATCATAGTTCAGTTTGTCTCACGTTGCTTCTTTTTGAATGTAACAACAGTTAGCTAGCTAACTTGGGCTAATGCTTGTGCTAACGTTAGTTAACGCTAATAGTTCCATTTCAGTAGGCAGCAAGCGAACGTTGTTAGCTAGCAAACGGCTAACTAACTGTCATATACTGATGACGTCCCTAGCACTAGCAGGAGACAACAGTAAACACTAGCGCAAGGCACTCTGGGTATTGTGGTGTGGAGCTCTCGTTTGTGAGGCTAGAAGGCCAGCTAGCTACCATGTGTTTTCTCCGTTTTCAGTTTTCTCATAACTGTGGTATATTAGTGTGGTATACGCTAAATATACCACAGCTGTGAGCTAATCAGATTGCTTGATTTGAGAGAGCCATTTTATAATGCAATTTATATCACAATTGCAGCAATTCAGCAAAGTAGCCTAATCATAATATGATTATTTGCACAGTATCATCATGCAGCCCTTTCCACTCACCCCCCTCTGCAGAGGTCAGACGGTGAACAGTCAGCTACACATTCACTGTCTTGCTCAAAGACACTTCAGCAGGGCAGCTGCCTGCAGACATGGGGGCTTGAACCTGCACCCTCTGGCTGAAGGAGAGACGCCCTACTCAACTTGCTACCCTGCTGCTCCCATCACCCTTCTCATTGCATCTTATATCAACATTTTTGCTATTTTCAACTACAGAAGACTGAAAGTAAATCTTTCAATGTTGCCAATATTCCACTACTCTATAATTATAACTGATGGATGTACACATCAGTTATGAAGAATTGTGCAGCCTACGGCTGTCACTTTTCATTCGAAATTCGAATGCAACTTCGAATGTGGGGGAGGGGTTCGTGTTCGATATGTACCGTAAATTGACTTGTAACCCACATTAGTTTTACCACTTAAACTAACTTGCATTACACTACACTTACAACCTGAGCGTTCCCATTCTCACCAGTAGAGGTGCTATGCGCACCGCAGCTTCTTTAGACGCCCATTCTTCTTCTCTCGCATTCCAGAGAACATTCCAGAATGCAGAGACGCGCTGAATTTAACGTTACACGCAGCTGAAAGAATCAACGTGGTGAAACCTCTACCTCAGAAAGCATAATCCTTTGGATTTTTTGCCTTAAGGACGATTCAGACTCCCACCAGCATTTTCTTTTCACTAGTGAGCGATTCTTCGGTGAGTTCACTCTGGCTGAAACATGTTGTATCACCCTAGCTAATGCTAACGGTAGCTAACGTAGCTTCGTTGTAGTGAATAGCTATTTGGTGAATACTGAATGTGCCATGATATGCTTCCTCATGTGTGTATCTTCGAGATTTAATGCTAAAAACCAATCGGAGACAGACTGAATGTATGAATCTATGTGATTTCACCGTGAATGTTGTAGCCAATGTTGCTGTGTTATGTGGTATTGCTTGATAGCCTATGTCATTGAGTTGGGCTAGTTCATGTGCGTGTAGGCTACACAGCAAATGCATTGTGTTACTCATCGACATTTAATTCACATTTTGGATAGAAAATATACTGTACAGTACAGATTTTAATTTAGAACAACTACTGCTATATGCAGGTTGGTTTTTTTGATTGCCTTAAAAGACCAGAGCCATAGATGGCGAGCCAAATCCCAGCAAGCATCGTGGAGTGGAGTGTGGGCCAGCACTCGTGGAGGGTGTGACGTCCTGCTGCTTCTTTCTCCATCTTGTCCAGTGAAAGGGAGCAACTCAACTGTCCATCATCTGTTCTCACACTCAGCTAAGATCTTCTTCTCCCCCCCCCCCTTTCCAAAGACACAAAATCATACTACCCGGGTAGATGGACACTGACTAAAACAAAACACTGAACACTGACTGGAAACAAAGACAGACAAACTTTATATTTTCTTATTGGCCAAAGTTTATTTTTGTCGTTTACATGTTATATGTTACAAGTGCACTTTACTTTATTCTAAGGAAGAATATGTTTACCTGAATACTTACCTGAATACTTACCTGTTGGGAAAACAATAATCCTATGCACTGAAAATAATTCTATACCTTGAAGAGTTCTACATTTATTACATTTATTATGTAATAAACCTGTGTTTACATTTTTTCTTAAACCTTTGTCCTTGTTCATTCAATTTATCCTCCCTGAGCGTACCTAACGTTACCATTGCCAATAGATACAGCCTAATCAGAATTTGCATTTCTTGATATTATATTGTGCTATCCTAAGCTACAGTATAACGGCCCATAAGTGTTACATCCTATTTTGTGGCGAGCCCAGCCAGGAGGATTTAAAGTGACCACGGACAAGGTTTTAAATCTATTTGCTTTGATGTTTACAAACAGAAACTGTAATTTTGCATCTTTTCTTGTATTCCAGTCAAAGTGAAACTCTTCTTATATTCCGGTCAAATTGAAACCCTGAAACAGAAAAAAATATAGATTATTATTACATATAGTTCAAATAAATACAGAACACCATACAAAATACAATATGGATTACATTGAACAGACGTACGGTATTAATGCAAAGCGGTCCATTTGCATAGCCGGTTTGACCAAAACAGATACTAATGACGATATCATAGCTTCTCTACAGTCGTATGGAATTGTAGCTAAAGTAGTGCGGCTTCCAAGCACAGAACAAGAGGATGACAGTACAGTCATCGTAGAGTTTGCTTCAGAAATGCCGTTGGAAGTGCTTGAGTTAAACCTTCCCTTTGAGCTCCCAAACACAAACGATACCACAGTCACATGGTACGTAGACAGTCTTAAAGTACTTGCACATACTTTAGCTCGTCCCCAAGATAATTCCTCTGACTCAAGCAATAGCAGTGACTCCTCTGAGGACAGTGCTGCTCACTCTGACCATAGCACTACGCCTCTCATACGAAGTTCCAAGAATAAGAAGCTTGACCTAGCGAAGCCCATCCCACTTCAGCTAAGTCCTGAAACAGACAACAGGGCTCAAGTACCAAACAGGAAACAGGGCCAATCCGCAGTACGGAGGAAAACGATCAAAGCTAAAACATTGAAACTGGGAAATGATTACTTGAACCCACCTGAAGTGCAACGCATTGTGGTTGAGCACATCATCAGAAATGACACCTCCACGTCCCAAAGCCAATCCAAATGGCTACGCTCCTTCTCCGGCAAGATGCCAAAACCTCCAGGTGAGGCTGACTTTGAAACATGGTGCCTCCATGTTGACCTGATGTTTCAAGATGGAGTCCCAGTGGATGTTCAGCGTAGGAAAATATTGGAGAGTCTGCTTCCTCCAGCTTCGGACGTCGTCAAGCAGCTAGGCTTTTCCGCCCACCCCAGAGCATATGTGAAGCTGTTGGATTCCGCTTATGGTCTCGTGGAGGATGGTGATGAAATCTTCGCAAGGTTCCTGAACACCAATCAAAACTCAGGAGAGAGGGCATCAGATTTTCTACAGAGGCTCCAGGTGCTGTTGAGCATTGCTGTGAAGAGGAATGGAGTCAGTCAGTCTGCTGCAAGCAATCACCTACTAAAACAGTTCAAACGCGGCTGTTGGGACCACACACTCATACTGCAGTTGGAGCTGAAACATGAGGCATCTCTTGACTTTGCAGAACTGCTGTTACAATTGCGGACAGAAGAGGATAGGAGGGCGACTAAACTGGATCGGATGCACCGCCATTTTGGAACCTCTAAACCAAAGGCTGCTATGAATGTGCACTCTGTACCTGACATGTCTCCTTACACTGATCCCAATGCAAGTGTGTTACAGGCATATATCTCCGAGACAGAGACCTTGAAGAAGCAGCTCGCCGAATTGCAGCTGCAACTTAACACCAAGACGTCTAAGAAACTGAGAAAACACGAGACAGAGGCAGCAGAAGGCCAAGAACCGCCCACACATCGAGCCGAGGCACAAGCTCACCAGGTGACACCCAAACCTCAACCTAGGGCTTGGTTCTGCTTCAGGTGTGGTGATGATGGCCACATAGCTAGGACATGTGAGAACCCTATCAACAAAGCAGCTGTTGACCAAAAGTACAAAGAATTAAAAGCAAGACAAGATGAATGGAGAGCCAAACAAGGTCTGCCTTTAAACTGGACCGGCTTCCACTAGAGGGACATATTGGAGCCACAAACAGAAATGAGAGTCCCAAGATAAAACAGAAACAAAGAAAAGCCAAATGTGCACAGATAGAGTCCACTGAAGACAAGCTCCTCAGCAGCTTAGTTGGCCCAAAAACCACTGCTGTCGTCACCATTGAAGGAATCCAGTGTAATTCACTTCTTGATTCAGGCTCACAAGTCACTACAATTTCTAAGTCATTTCATGATACTCACCTGTCCACTCTGCCGATCCTGCCTCTCAATGACATCCTTGAAGTGGAGGGCGCTGGAGGTCAAGTTGTGCCATACCTAGGCTACGTCGAGGTCAACATGCTGTTCCCAGAGAGCATTGCAGGCAAATCTGAGCTTGTCAGCACCTTAGCCCTCATTGTTCCAGATTGCAGGTCCAACACAGAGGTTCCTGTCCTCATAGGCACCAATGTACCCCTTGTCCGAAACCTGTGCAACATAAATAACATCGAACAAAACAAAGGCAAGGTGAGGAAAGTCAAGCTGCAATGCAAGAAAGCCATCGTAATCCCAGCTGGTGAGAAGATGGTGTTGAATGGCTACACCAGAAAGGTGCCCACGGGTACAGGAGTCCCTCTCTTAGTGGAGCCTCCCACTCAATCAAGGCTACCCAGTGGTCTGTTCTTCTGTAGCTACGTCATGTCAAGCCCTCGACAGACATCCTTCAAAGTCCCTGTCCTGCTCAAGAATGAAACAGCACATAACATAACGGTGCCAGCGAACCGCAGTATAGCAGAGCTCTCCATTCCACTCACTCTCTCCCCACTGCCGACCTCATCAAACAAAGCTGATGAACAAAAAGTGTCACAACCGCCTGCTGAATGTATGGCTACCAGCACAACAAGCCACGAAAACGCAATCACTTTTGACTTCAGTGATTCCCCTCTCCCAGAGGAGTGGAAAGAGCGGATCACAACAAAGCTGAATTCCATCCCTGAAGTATTTGCAATGGGTGACCTCGACTACGGTCACACAACTGCAGTCAAGCATAAGATCCGCCTCTCTGATCCAACACCTTTCAAGCAGAGGGCGAGGCCCATTCACCCATCAGATTATGAAGCTGTAAGACTCCACCTGAAAGAGCTGTTGGATGCTGACATCATAAGAGAATCAGAAAGTCCCTTCGCTTCACCGATAGTGGTCGTCAAGAAGAAGAACGGCGCCATCCGCCTATGCATCGACTACAGGAAGTTGAACAACCAGACCATAAAGGATGCGTACGCTTTACCCAACATCGAGGAAACATTTGCTTCTCTCACAGGATCCAAGTGGTTCTCCGTCATGGATTTAAAGTCAGGCTACTACCAGGTGGAAATGGCTGAAGAGGACAAACACAAAACAGCTTTCGTCACACCCATGGGGTTCTGGGAATTCAACAGGATGCCCCAGGGGGTCACAAATGCTCCATCAACCTTCCAGCGAGTCATGGAGAAATGCATGGGCTCTCTCAACCTCAAAGAAGTCCTTGTGTTCCTCGATGATCTCATCGTATTTTCCGACACACTTGAAGAACATGAACAGCGCCTTATGCATGTTCTCGACAGGCTTAAGGAGTTCGGTCTCAAGTTATCACCTGAAAAATGTCACTTCTTCAAGAAGTCAGTCAAATACTTGGGCCATATAGTCTCGGAGAACGGAGTGGAAACGGACCCTGAGAAAATCACCCCTCTGACAACCTGGCCCAGGCCAAACAACATCAGTGAGCTGAAATCCTTCTTAGGATTCACCGGATATTACAGGAGGTTCGTCAAGGATTACTCAAAAATCGCCAAACCTCTCAACGCTCTAACCGCTGGTTACCTTCCACCCCGGAAGAAGTCAAAAACTTCTAAATTCTTCTCAAACTCTGACCTGAAACGGCCATTTGATGGAAAATGGACTTCAGAATGTGAACACTCATTCAAAACACTCATAGAGAAGTTGACAACCGCTCCAGTCCTTGGCTTTGCCAACCCCAGGCAGCCATATGTCTTACATACTGATGCCAGTCTGCATGGGCTCGGGGCAGCTCTCTATCAAGAACAAGACGGCGAAATGAGAGTCATCGCCTATGCGAGTAGAGGCCTCTCCAACTGTGAGCGACGTTACCCCACCCACAAGCTTGAATTCCTAGCGCTCAAGTGGGCTGTAACAGACAAATTCCTCGATTACCTCTACGGCGCTGAGTTCACCATCATGACGGACAACAATCCACTGACCTACGTCTTGACGTCTGCCAAGCTCGACGCTGCAGGGCACCGGTGGCTTGCTGCCCTGTCAACCTTCAACTTCAACATACAGTACAGAGCTGGCAAGAGAAATGCTGATGCCGATGGGTTATCCAGACGTCCCCATGATAGGGCTGAACCTGATCAGAGCACCCAAGTCGAAGACGACAGAGTGAAACAATTCATTTCAAAGTTCATGAATGAAGGAGGTGAACCCATTTTCCCTAAAGAGGCTGTCAAAGCGGTTTGCCAAAGACATGAGCTAGACATAGCTCCAGACACTGAAGAGGGCAGCCACTCGCCTGTCATCGTCGAGTGTCTTGCCATTGATGTGAGTGCTATCCCAGCAGAGTTCTCTCAAGCTGACCTACTGCCTGGATCCAGCACCTTGCCTAGGATGTCGCAGCAAGACTGGGCTGCAGAGCAACAAAACGATCCCCTGATCAGCAGAGTCATGGACATTGTCAACACGGGGAGACGTCTCACCTACCGTGTTCGCCAACAGGAAGCCAGAGAAGTCCAACTCATGCTTCGAGTGATGGATCAGCTTGTACTAAACAATGGCGTTCTGTACAGGAAACGCATGAACAGAGGAGAGCCTTTCTACCAGCTCGTTCTTCCCTCGAAGTACAGAGAAATGGCACTTGAAGGTCTTCACGACACAGTCGGTCACATGGGAATGGACAGAACATTGGATCTCGTTCGCACCCGCTTCTATTGGCCAAGGATGTTCATGGATGTTGAAAAGAAAGTCAGAACCTGTGAGAGATGTATCCGCCGTAAGGCCAAAGCCGAGAAAACTGCCCGTCTTGTGAACATCCAGACCAGTCGACCACTCGAGTTAGTCTGCATAGACTACTTGTCTTTGGAACCTGATGGACGTGGAACGAAAAACATCTTGGTCATAACCGACCATTTCACCAAGTACGCCGTCGCTGTCCCCACCGCTGATCAGAAGGCAAAGACAGTAGCCAAGACCCTGTGGAACAATTTCTTTGTCCACTACGGCCTGCCTGAACGACTTCACAGCGATCAGGGTCGTGATTTTGAGTCCACCCTCATCAAAGACCTTTGCCAGCTGTTGGGGATAAAGAAAACAAGGACAACCCCCTACCACCCACGTGGTAACCCCGTTGAACGATTCAACCGGACACTTCTGGAGATGCTGGGGACTCTCCAGGAGGAAGACAAGGTCAAGTGGCGTGATTTCGTGCAGCCGTTAGTTCACTCATACAACTGCACTAAAAATGACACGACTGGATTCTCTCCTTACCAGTTAATGTTTGGGAGACAGCCAAACCTCCCCATTGACGTGGCGTTTGGACTCAATCCAGAAGGGCAGAAGAAAGTCACTCACACCGACTATGTGAAGAAACTGAGAGAAAATCTGCAAGAAAACTACAGGCTTGCAATTGAACACAGTGAAAAGACTGCTCAACGCAACAAGCAGAGGTATGACCTCAAAGTCAGAGAGTCTATCCTTGAAGAAGGAGACCGTGTCCTCGTCAAAAATGTCTCAATACGAGGTAAACACAAGATCGCAGACAGATGGAGCAGTACTGTGTACAAAGTTGTAAAGCACATAGCAGATTCCCCAGTCTACGTTGTAGCTCCAGTAAAGTCGGACGGTCCAGAGAGGACACTGCACCGAGACTTGCTGTTGCCCTGCGGGTTTCTAGCTCCCTCCATTCAAGATGAAGTGGAACAAGTAAAGGAAAAGAGAGGAAAAGCTCAAACTCCTCAGGAAAGCAAATCACCTCAAGAGGAAGGGGAACCAGAGCAACAGTGTGAAACTGAAGCGGAAGTGGAGCACTTCTATCCACACACCACTCAGGAGAATATCACAATTCCAACAGTAACCATTGTCCATGAAATCCCTCAAGCACAAGTAAACTCAAATACAGAGGATAACCAAGATGGAATGAGCACTGAAAAGTCAAATCTGAACCCAGAGGCCGATGCATTCCAGCCCATGGGAAACCTGGAAAGGGAAAATCTGGAAGAGGAAAAAGACGTAGCTGTTGAAAGAAACTCACCTGTTGAAAGAAACTCACCTGTTGAAGATGGTCCAGGAGTCAAAGGTGACATAGTCCAAGATGAATCTGAAAGAGAAAACACAGTTGATACAAATGAAGGAAATATCGAGGAAAGTGATGATATGGAAGAAGTGGAACTTGAAGAGGAATCTGGAATGGAGGAACGGGATGCAAATCAGTCTTCAGATGTCGAAGAGGATCCTGTTCGGGAAGAAACAGAGGTCAGAAGATCAACAAGACAAAGAGCAGAGCCTAACAGACTAAAATACACCACACTAGGCAATCCCTTCGTCTTAGTTATGCACTCTCTTCTTAACAGCCTAGACCAAGTCTTTACACAAGCTCTGGATTTTACTCCTACCCCTGACATTAGTCAACTTACGCCTATGTAAATGTCAACATGCAGAGACGCATGTAGATTCAGGAGGGGAGGATGTAACCCACATTAGTTTTACCACTTAAACTAACTTGCATTACACTACACTTACAACCTGAGCGTTCCCATTCTCACCAGTAGAGGTGCTATGCGCACCGCAGCTTCTTTAGACGCCCATTCTTCTTCTCTCGCATTCCAGAGAACATTCCAGAATGCAGAGACGCGCTGAATTTAACGTTACACGCAGCTGAAAGAATCAACGTGGTGAAACCTCTACCTCAGAAAGCATAATCCTTTGGATTTTTTGCCTTAAGGACGATTCAGACTCCCACCAGCATTTTCTTTTCACTAGTGAGCGATTCTTCGGTGAGTTCACTCTGGCTGAAACATGTTGTATCACCCTAGCTAATGCTAACGGTAGCTAACGTAGCTTCGTTGTAGTGAATAGCTATTTGGTGAATACTGAATGTGCCATGATATGCTTCCTCATGTGTGTATCTTCGAGATTTAATGCTAAAAACCAATCGGAGACAGACTGAATGTATGAATCTATGTGATTTCACCGTGAATGTTGTAGCCAATGTTGCTGTGTTATGTGGTATTGCTTGATAGCCTATGTCATTGAGTTGGGCTAGTTCATGTGCGTGTAGGCTACACAGCAAATGCATTGTGTTACTCATCGACATTTAATTCACATTTTGGATAGAAAATATACTGTACAGTACAGATTTTAATTTAGAACAACTACTGCTATATGCAGGTTGGTTTTTTTGATTGCCTTAAAAGACCAGAGCCATAGATGGCGAGCCAAATCCCAGCAAGCATCGTGGAGTGGAGTGTGGGCCAGCACTCGTGGAGGGTGTGACGTCCTGCTGCTTCTTTCTCCATCTTGTCCAGTGAAAGGGAGCAACTCAACTGTCCATCATCTGTTCTCACACTCAGCTAAGATCTTCTTCTCCCCCCCCCCCTTTCCAAAGACACAAAATCATACTACCCGGGTAGATGGACACTGACTAAAACAAAACACTGAACACTGACTGGAAACAAAGACAGACAAACTTTATATTTTCTTATTGGCCAAAGTTTATTTTTGTCGTTTACATGTTATATGTTACAAGTGCACTTTACTTTATTCTAAGGAAGAATATGTTTACCTGAATACTTACCTGAATACTTACCTGTTGGGAAAACAATAATCCTATGCACTGAAAATAATTCTATACCTTGAAGAGTTCTACATTTATTACATTTATTATGTAATAAACCTGTGTTTACATTTTTTCTTAAACCTTTGTCCTTGTTCATTCAATTTATCCTCCCTGAGCGTACCTAACGTTACCATTGCCAATAGATACAGCCTAATCAGAATTTGCATTTCTTGATATTATATTGTGCTATCCTAAGCTACAGTATAACGGCCCATAAGTGTTACAGACTGTTCGATTTTTTTTTTTTTTTTTTTTTATGAACCAAAATTAACCAACTGCTGCTTGCTGGTAATGTTAATCCCATGTCAGAAAAAGTCTCCAGATTTGTCGCGTTAGTCTCTTCTGAGAAAGATTGTCTCCAGGGTCTGAAAAGTTGTCTCGAGTTGGATGCAGCCAAGTTTGTGAGGCAGTGTTGTGACTGTGAGCGTCCAAGCTAACACGTCGGGCTGATGCCCGGTGGCCTGCAGTGGGTTGCACCAGCTGTGCGTAAGTTGAAACGTAAGCTAGTTTGAACGTAAAGTCTCACTAAGTCCGAGTTTACGCACTACTAAAAATATTTGGGTTGCACCAAGTGAAATAGTTACAACGTAGGCATAAGTTAGAACTTACAATTTACACCTACGTCTTAGGTGTAAAGTCCTCCGTAAAATAGCAGTTGGCACGGATTGCAACTTGGCACCGTGGCGCATCGTTGTTTTGCGTCCGCAACGCGCTCTCCGTGATAAATGACACCCTTTGATATTTATGACTCACGCTTTTGTTTCCCACAAGCTGCAGCACTGCATACAAATTAAAATAACCGCAACAATTTAGCGAGGCAGGATGGTGGTATAGCCTACTATACTGATGAAGAGCTCACAGATAAACGTTAACAGTAATATGAACCTAAACGAACGTTACTCAATAACGTTCTCATTTGATTAGTGTTGATGAAATATGAAAGCACTAATTTGCGGTGGGCAACATGTCCTGTTTTCACTCCACTTACTTAAACAACCGTAAATAAACACCGTTTCCACTGTGCTTTTCACTGATTGGTCACAGATACTGTACACGTCATTGTCTGCGACACTATTTTGGTTAGTATGGACTTTAGGGTCTACTAGTTAAAGGAACACTCTGCCCATTTTCAACCAGCTTTGTATCATTAGAACATCAGGAGTATATCAGAAAACTGTAAACTGTTTTGAAGTCTGTCATTTAATTTGACAGTTATTGAGTGTTAAAGTGTGGACCAGTGACATCACTGGTCCACACTAACTCAAATGAATAACTCATGAACTCAAATAAACTCTCAATAACTGTCAAACTAGATGAATGATGAATAGTTTGACAGTTATTGAGATTGATTTGAGTTAATGAGTTATTCATTTGAGTTAGTGTGGACCAGTGATGTCACTGGTCCACACTTTAACACTCAATAACTGTCAAATTAAATGACAGACTTCAAAACCGTTTACAGTTTTCTGATATACTACTGATGTTCTAATGATACAAAGCTGGTTGAAAATGGGCGGAGTGTTCCTTTAAGATGTACCGTAAATTCCGCACTATAAGCCGCACCGGAGTATAAGCCGCAGCAGCAAAATTGCCTGTTTGTTACATATATAAGCCGCACCGGACTATAAGCCGCAGGTGTTTTAATGTTTTTTTTTGTTTTTTTTTTTTAATTGTGTTTTAATGTTTAATTACCATATGTAAGGGTTCATGCACAGAGGGGATTGTCGGGAAAGAGATGGCTGTTTGAGGAAGCTCCCATTTATTAACATTTCAACAAAACAACATAACACAACACCACCTGTGTTGTTTTTTACAGTGCACACAGTGTCCGCGGTGTGGTGAAAAGAGGGCAAGAGAGGAAATTAAAACAGAAGTGGATTTATAGTTAGAAAGAGTGCTAAAAAAGAGAGATTTTTTTTTTTTTGGAAAAAATCCATAGATAAGCCGCACCGTTATATAAGCCGCAGGGCCAAAAAACGGGGGAAAAGCCGCGGCTTATAGTCCGAAATTTACGGTACCTTACGTCTCCGTGGTGCAACCAAACAAAGACACAACTTTAGTGTCAAACTAACTAGTTTGAACGTAGCAGTTAGTGTGGACTTTACACCCTAACTTAAGACAGAACTTACGTTCAGCTGGTGCAACAGGCTGCTGGACTGGATTTTTTTTTTTTTTTTTAATTAACCAAAAAACTTCGAATATATTCAAACGAATTTCGGGCAATTAAAGTTCGTTCGAATTTTATTTTGGGAAAAAGTGACAGCCCTAGTGCAGCCCTAACCAAATGTACAGATTAGGAACACTCTAATATTTAGTTGTGCCTCCAACTGTTTCAAGTCTTAAAAGCCCCACAAGTGCTGGAGAGGATTTAAAAGGTGAAAACAATAAGGTGATCATCGCTTTCAATGGATTCACCTGCTCAGTCTTTTTCATGGAAGAGCTGGTGTTAATATTATGTACAGTCAGTGTGTCGTATGCATGCACACACACACACACACGCACACACACGCGATCCCTATTGGCTGATTCTTCCAACAAGTATAACCTGTAATGCATCTGCTATAATTGGCCATTATCTCCAGAGACAGAGTGTAGTGAGCCCATGTTTTCAACAGAAACGGCACCTTCGAGACACAGAAACACAACACTGGATCCACCACCAAGATCAGCATCACAAACATAAGGAGAGAAAGAGAAAAGACTTAGACAAAGGGCAGCAGCTCAGATACATGTTCTATACTGCAATCAATAAGGACCATCCAGGCTCACTTGTTATTTCGGTCTCAATTCACTCAAGTTGATCTCAAGGCTAAGCTATGATATTTCAGGATATGAGGTAGTGGTCTTATATTGCCGAGTGGGTAAAGCTATAGGGCTGTTGAAACGAATTTCGGTATTCGAATATGATTCGATTTGCATAAATATTAATAAACTTGGATTATTAATTGTTTTGGAAAACAAATATCATTATTATTAGTATTAGTATTAGTATTATTATTAGTATTTAATACGGCGAATCCCGTCTGTCTCGCCTTGGCCAACCAGCATGTGAAAACAAATCCTTTTGTCACATGTGATGAACTGTTAACACATTCACTGCCAGCCTTTTTTTTTTACTGTAGGTAGCTTTTGCCAGAGGGTTTTTTTGAGGATTCTGGCTCATTTTACAAGAGCCAAGGATAATTTTCTGCTTGGAGTTTGTCAACACAAAGTTCACAAAAGTACTAATAGAATGTGTGCTTTCTCTGTCTAAAAGAGTTAGTTTGTAGAGTTAGTAGTTATGTAGATATTAGCCGTTGAGTACAGCATGGTTTCAGCGTCTGAGACAAAAAGCTGAGATAATCGCAGTTTTGTGAAATTCAATATCAAACAGTCACTTTAACCATTTATTTTTGGCATCAGTGAGACATCAGACATAAACAATATAGTTCTGAACAGTAATTTCCTCCATAGCAGCACCCGCACCCCCTCTCCTTACAACTCCTCCCTCCGTGGGCGTGTCTGGTGGATTTCAGCAGCGTTTGTCAGTCACAAGCCAGTCTCTCCTGCCTGTCTGAGCAGTGAGCAGCAGCCTCCCTGTCTGGCGGCCCCTCGTCGGCGAGCGTGGATGTGGCTTAATCCGTTCTTGGATTTTCGGTTGAGAGCTTTGACGAAGCCTTGTGTGACTCTAGGCTTTATGCTGCGCGCTTCAAAGTGTGCTTTCCACCCAGTCCACCTTTGGAACCCCCCACCGCCGTGCGCCCGTGTGAAAGGTTTTCGCCTACAGTATGAGAATGAGGCTCGTTCGCTTCTGGGTCCTCGGTTGAGCTCAGCTGGAATGCGTGCGTTTCTGGCCAAACAACACTCAATAGTCTGAGCACCGTCGCCACTCAGTGGGTCGGCGGAATGGATTGCACACGCCCGGCGGCTCTAACAGTATAATAGAAGATGCAAAAGGGCCAGATCAACGATCCACCGTCAAAAAAAAAAAAAACTATTTTTTTGACGTATCAATACGTCGCTGGCAGTCAACGGTTGGATTCTGCTTGACGTATCAATACGTCGTTGGCAGTTAACGTGTTAAAGTCGAGCTGAACCCAAGAATGACTTTTCTTTTCTTTTAGTTCAAATACCTGGGTATGCAGTGCACCTATTTAATAATGTATGCAAAACAAATCACAACAATCTAATTTCTTTAGTTTTTCACACTTTTTCACATCAAAAGTTCGTTTTTCAAGATTTAATTGATAACAGTAATTTACAGTTTGCCGACGTCACCTTGTACTATCATATTTCTACCCCATTTCAACCAATCATATCACGAAATGCAGCTGTCAATCAAATCAAATCAAAATTTCTGGATAATTTTATCTTCAAAATGAAGTCGAAAATGGCGCCTATAGTGCCTGTCATCTGCCAGAATTCCTATCCCATAAACTAACTACTAACTTGGCCAATTGTTAGAAACATGAACAAAAAACAGTATAATCTCTAAGAATGCAAAGAAATGTAACTGGCTCGTTAAAACGCTCATTCCAGGGATATCGTATCGTTACAGCAGCGATAATGGCACGCGCATCTGAGAGCTTGGTTGTCAGGTTCTTGTTACTATTTATCTTGAAAAAACTAAAAGAAAAAAAAGAAAAATTTTGCTTAGTTTCCACAATATGGTTGTTGTTTTACATCCCTGCACTACACCACTTCAATCAAGATTTGCAGTACGCCCAGAAAAGATGTGAATCCACGAAATTTAGAGTGTTCTCCCGTTGAGTTACTATTTAGAGAGGCTGATTATAGGGGCCCGCGCTACCGCAGCTGACCACTGCGAGGCGCATTCTGTTTCCAAAAATGGCCGGAGTGTCGTCTCTTTCCTTCCATGCTCGTTGGTTACGTGGCTGGATTATTTGGAAGAGAGCCAAATTGGTGACTAAACAAGTAAAAATGTAATGGTTTCTTTTCCCCACATCTGCCAGTTTGAAAATGCAACAAGGAGATGATAGGCTATTGGGTGATAAGTGCCCGCTATTAACGTTCACGTAGGCTATTAATTAATCGTTCGCGCGATCGTGCATATCAAATTAAACGAGCAAACTCACGGGTTCCTCAAGTGCTGCAAACGACTTTAATGGTTTTCTTTTCCTCCAGACCTGTCTGTCTTGTATGTGAAAATGCAAGAGGGTAATAGTGTTGCATTATATATTCGAGACATATAGCCTAACTTTTGTAGGGAGAAATAATTGAAAAAAGGTCAGATATGACTCGAACGCCACTTGTAAAATCATCCACCGTTTAACGTTAGTGCGGCCACTATTTTGACTGGCGGCTTTTGGGCAAAGGTAAGCGCTCACTTTTTGGCACATTTGGCACCCCACACGTTATCGCCTGAATGCATCGGGAACTTCGCAGTGAGACGTGCGTTATGGAGTAGTGGAGAAAAGTGTTGGGCATGTGTTGTGGATTCAGTGTATGGAGAGACCTGGGCGCGCGTCACCACTTCTGTGCAGCACACATCCCCATCCCCGCCTCCCCCGGCCGCTCTACTCAGCCAAAAAACACAGACCTTTTCCTTATGTATAGAAACAACGATCACTCATATCTAGAGGGATAAAACAGGTAAATACCCTGCCCTGATATACCGGCCATGGTCCAGACTTCATGTATAGAAATGGCTAAAGATTGACAGCCCTATAGACCAATTATACGCCTACGTCACAATGACAACAAGCAGCGTCAGATGCGCAAGACGGAGGCAGAAAGACAGACTCCGCGCAGCCCTGTCAAGTAGTTTTCCAGTCGCCCGAAAACTATTCGAGCTAGATATGTCTTCGTGTTGTACAGTGGGATGCCAGAATCGGAAAGCTATTGTAGCAGAGTATTCGGGTCCGCCTATTCACACTTGGTTAATAAAATAATAAACGATAGAGCCAGGCTGTAACGTTATAATTCACCAAATTCTCCCCACATATCCTGTTCTACGCAACTCGAGGGAACATACACAGCCTCGCACACACGCAATATAACACAACACAACACTGAACAGTCTGTTACACTATCAACAAAGCAAGGACTAAAGTTTTACCGAATCCCGTCAACTCATACTGCTTTTAATGCTAACCGTAAGTGTCTTTGGTTGCAAGCCGAAAGAGGAAATCGTTAAAAATGCCCGACTTTGCAGTGCTCGCTCATTTCATATCAGGTAAACTGTAGTAGGCTGCAGCCACATCGCTCGGTTAGTTAACAACCAAGTAACGTTAAATAATGTCATTATTGAGTTGAACTGATTGGAACGAGGACATCATTAAAAATGACCGACTTTGTAGTGCTCTTCATAATCAGGTAAGCTGCCTGAAACTGTAGGCTGCTCAGCCACATCGCTCGGTTAGTTAACGACCAAGTAACGTTACATAATGTCATTATTGAGTTGTGTGCATTATCAACATAACAATATATCTTTGCAAGTTACAGAATAATTATCTACGCTATCCCCAGTTATAAAGGAATGCACGATATGTATTGCTGGCCATAGGCTTGGCCAATTGACAGCGCCAGTGCGTATGGGTCTGTAAGACATATCCCATTAAACAACGTTAATTTCGATGCATAACATTGCTTATCACTAGGTGATAAGCTGTGGTAGTAAGCCGAGAACTGCATTTTAAAACTAAAATCTAACTGTGTGTCGCAGATGAGCACAGAGCAGTCCTGACAGCGGGGCTTTCATACAGTTTTCACTGTCTGTCAATGCGGGGCTGACGTTTTTTTGCCTACACGATGCGCGCGCAGCTCAATGTTGACAAGCTGTATAAGGGGTCTATAAAGCTAAGTACTAACACTGGCAGGGCATTCCCACTGGGGCCATCTATACTTAGACATATTTATGATGATGTAGATAGATAAATAGATAGATAGATAGATAGATAGATAGATAGAGTACTTTATTCATCCCCATAGGGAAATTCTGGCATTACAGCAGCAGTAGCATCAATGACATCAACAAATAATTAAACAATAAA
Source organism: Poromitra crassiceps (assembly GCF_964638095.1). NCBI lineage: Eukaryota > Metazoa > Chordata > Actinopteri > Beryciformes > Melamphaidae > Poromitra > Poromitra crassiceps. Next base: position 53,442,297 of record NC_139625.1, on the reverse strand, counting down.
AAGTTACACAAATTCCCATAGGTAAGGTGCAGAGCAAAAACAGCAGTATCAACATATTGCTAGAAAGTAGGGATGGGCATCGAATTTGGAATTTTCGAATAATCGTTGTATTATCAAGGTCGACTTTTATTATTGAAAGTCGAAATTCGAAAAAAAATAAAAAAAAATATATTTTTTTTTTTTGTGAGTGAAATGTTGCATTGTCTCCCTTGATTCTAAGTATAGTCGAATCGCTTGGTTTGAGCAAGTAAAACAATTTTTATAAGCATTTTAAGCAAGGTTTATGGAAAAATGAATGGCGGATGAAATCCCATGAAGAGGGAGAGGGGGTGACTTTGGCACCCCTTTGGCACTCAGCCCTGAGCCTACTAAATATTTAATGAACCACTCATGATTGTCAAAACTGTTTTTTATTTTCGAAAATGTCAATGTCATGTAACATGTTCTTTACTTCAGTGGTGCAATGCTTGTTTGAGCTAAAAATCCACAGCAGAAGCTTTTTCTATTAATTAATAAAGCCTTAGACTTAGAATCAGGGGAGACAATGCAACATTTCACTCACAAAAAAAATAAATAAATTTTTTATTTTTTTTACATTTTTATTTTTATTTTCGAATTTCGATTAAGTCGACTTTGGCCAGCGAATTTCGAATAGTGTTTTTGCTAGAAATGCCCATCCCTACTAGAAAGAAGCAATAAACAATACAATACGTAAATATGCAAACTAGAATATATACAACTTTACTTCCACCGCCGTTACATCTTTTGTTTCCCGGAAACTGTAAGTATATTAAATAATACTATTATTTCTATGACTAAAGCTGTACACTGTTTGATTATTTATATTATAATTGCAATGACTATGCCGTACCCTGTATGGCGTATTGTATTACATGGTAATCTAGCTATGACTATGCATTGTGAGTGTGCAAAGTGCAACGTGTGCATTAGTGTGCACTGTGCATGTGCAGTATGGATTCAACATTCAGGAGGGTCATTATAGGAGGGTGGGAGGGGAGGGGGGGGGGGGGTGGGAGAGAGGGAGGGGTAGGGAGAGGAGGGCCCTCCTCTCTCGACGTGCCCAGGAGTTATTGTATATTGTTATTGCGGTGGGCACGAAAGACCTCCTGTAACGGTCCTTGCTGCAGGGGAGCTGACGGAGCCTCTGACTGAAACCGCTCCGTTGTCCAGCCAGCGTGTAGGGGGTGTGTCTTGTCATCCATGATTTTGAGTATTTTTTGTAGCATCCTTCCCTCCACAACCACCTCCAGGGGCTCCACAGTGGTCCCCAGCACAGAGCCTGCTCTCCTAAAAAGTTTGTTCAGTTTGTTAGAGTCGCCGGCTCTGATGCAGTTGCCCCAGCAGGTGGCTGCGAAGAGAATTGCACTTGCTACCACAGACTGGTAAATACGTTGAAGGATCTGAGCCTCCTCAGGAAATAGAGTCTACTCTGCCCCTTCTTGTAGACAGCCTCGGTATTGCATCTCCAGTCCAGTTTTTTGTCCAGGTGAACGCCCAGGTATTTGTAGCTGTCCACACTCACCACCTCCTCACCCCCGATGGAAATAGGGTTCGGCTCCGTGCTGGTCCTCCTGAAGTCCACAACCATCTCCCTGGTTTTGGACACGTTAAGGAGGAGGTGGTTTTCTCCGCACCAGTCCACAAAGCGGCCCACCAGTTCCCTGTACTCTGCCTTCTCTCCATCCCTGACACACCCCACAACTACAGACTCATCTGAATATTTCTGCAGATGACAGGATACTGAGTTGTATTGGAAGTCCGAGGTGTATAGGGTGAAGAGCAAAGGTGAGAAAACAGTCCCCTGCGGCACTCCTGTGCTACTGACCACCCGGTCGGACACACATCCCCTCATGTGATTAGGATGGAGAAAAGTAGAAAACCCAAATAAACCCAAATCTCCCAACAACTGAACAGGAGGGACGTTTTAAAAGAATGAAATCATAGTGAACAACCCTGAGGGGGGATCACATCCCTGTATAATGTATTGTCCATTTGCATGGAGATGACATGTAACATTGGAAATACAAATGAATAACACAAGATAATGTGACAGAGACTGATGCAGCCTTATGCTGCAGTCCATTAAGTGGTATTAATATGATTGGTGTTGCGCTGCGCCAGAGTCTACAGGCAGAGGGAACACAGCTGGCCTGTGGTGTATTTTAGAAGCATTTATCAGGCAGTTATAGGCTGTTGGCGGGTCAATTGCTTTACTGTCAAGTCAATGAAGAGATAATTGGACAGTTTGAACAGTGTTTGTGTCACCTCAGGTGGAGAGAGGACAGCAGGGCTTCAAAGGCAGCTGCTGGTGAAAACATGGAGGGGTTTAAACTAGGGATGCACACAATTAATCAAAGCTCGATTACTCGCTCGTTAAGGATTTACTCGAGCATGTGAAAATTGACTTGATCAAAACAAAAAGCAACGTGCATTCTGTCAGTAGAACGTGTTTTCAAATCATTTCAATTATCCTCCAGAGGGCGCAATTATATCACTGTAACGGACTGTTCAGTGTGTATGCGAGGCTCTGTGGATGTCCCCTCAGAGTTGCCGTAGAACAGGAAGTGGGGGACTTGCTGTTGTTGACAAGAGCCGGTGTTGACTAGTGTGCTAACACTAGGCGCTAGATGTCCGAGAATAAATGTGGAAGCATGTTATAACGTTACAGCCTGACTCTCTCGTTTATTGTTTTATTAACAAAGTGTAAGTAATAGGCGGACCCGGACACTCGGCTACATCACTATAGCCCTTTTCAGACAAGTCATAAGATGCTCTACTTGAACAGTGTTCAGTTGGATAAATTGGCTGGCTCCTCTTCCTCAAACCTGGAGCAACCCACCATCAGCGAGGAAGAGGAAGAGTTGCGAGGGACGTACAACAACAATCACTTGAACAATGTTAATTCGGATCTAGACTGGAGCTGAGCAACTTGGCATCAGCGTTTAAGAGCTGCGATGGCTGCGACGCACTGCGAGCAGAAAAAATAATCTGCGGTAAGTGAGCCCCTGCCTAGTAGGCCGTGGCAGGGATTCTGGGCAAATGTCTAAAAGTTATGCCTCTACATTTTTATGTGTTTCATAGCGTAGCGTAGGCTATGCAATGCTGTGAGAAATATATATACAATAAGTTGCTGCTGTATAAATATACGCATTTGGTATGGTTTGGATTAATTTTTTATTTTTATTACAATTACTCAATTGATTGCTCGTTAAAGTTACCAATGATCGATCTCGGAATTTGTGGAAAATGTGCATCCCTAATTCAAACCCCAGAAGAAGACAAAGAGTGTCAGGGTTTCATTTAGTTACAAATGCAGGGAAGCACACATAACCAACTAGAGATGACACGTTATGAACATTTCATAGCAGGATTATAGTGACCAAAAATGATCACGGTTCTTCTATTATTACAGAATTAGTATTATCGCGGTATTGTTGAAACTAGAAAGCGCCCCTCACTGGCTCGCCCGCTGAACTGCCAGCGCTCGTTGGTTTGCCCTCGAGGTCTCGCCCATGGCGCAGTTGAGCAATTGCAGCGGGACTGGCCGCACAATTATATTAGTAAGATGTGCTTAAAATGTTCAAAAGTACTGATACACCTAAGGCGTTTTCACACATGCGCTTTTTACCGTTAAATGACCGGAAAGCGGTCTAATGCCTTGGAGTGTGAAAGTTGTTTTCTGGTATAAGCGCGACCCCGTCATCGCGGACTTTTCACCAGTTTCTAGGTTGTCATGAGAGCGGTATGGCTGCTTCATGTGTGGGCGTGCTCCCCCCCCCCCCCCTCTCTGCTCGCTCTCTGGCCAGAGTCCTTCAGTCCAGCCCGACAGGGACACAGACAGCCAAAATGGCAAAGGCTTGTTCGAGTCTTGCAAGCCGCCCAACGCTTGTAAGCAGATGCACGAAGCGAAATGTGGAAGTATTTTGCTTACGTTGCTGACAGCGAAGGCAAGCCCGGACACATCAAACGAAGCCAGTCTGTAAAAAGTGCTTCAACGCGACGCAGGTGAACGGATAAACATCGAACCAGCCAGCCGATTTCTCTCAGACACGGATCCCAACTTCTTCAAAGATTTCAGTTCAAAGACTGGTTAGCGAATGTGAAGGATACAACTTACATGCCCTCTTAAGTCAAACGAGTGTGATTTATTGTGTGACAAGCGAACTTATTATTTCACCATCAGAGTTTTGCCGACCCCCAAAATAAGCCCCCCCGCCCCCCGCCCCCCAACATACAGGCTATTTGACGACTATATTCACACATGCGAGCGCTCAGGTGTGAAGGGAAATTCCGGGAAATGGCCGATATTGATTTACAGGTAATTTTCCTGTACGCATGTGTGAAAACGGCTCTACTGAAAGTCTGGGAGATGTTGCTAACTTTGTCTGATGATGGATAGCATTTACCACCACCACCATCAAAGCACGGTAATCAAACACGGTTTTAATGATAATAAAAAATTTAAATGTTAATAATTACTAACTGTCAGGAATTTCATCATGGTTTATCATTAAACTGGTAATCGTTTCATCTCTATAAAAAGCAACTAAAGGTTGTATGCATTCATACCCACAGAGCAGGGATAGGCAGTGCTACCATTTTAGCAAAATACACTCCCAAAACCCAAAACGGAAAAAGGAGCAAAAATACATTTTGTGCTTCAGTCTTACTTATTTTCACAGGTAATTAAATTTCTGTGCTGCTGAATGATTTCAAAATTGCACAACACTACACATGCTCCTTGGAACAAAACATCTGTCTGCTTGGCTTAGTGAAAAATAAGCTTTCTTCAATCACAATGAAAAATTATTTCCTGAAATCTAATGGAATTGATCTAAAGCTACAGAGACAAATTAGAAAAGCCAAACTGGAAAAATTTGCATTTTCAGGGTAAGATGTGTGGGTTCTTTCACAAGACAGAAACAAGTATTTCTCTAGCCACAGCTTCTATTGCCTCAAGAGCCAACAAGATGGCTAATAATTATGTGAAAATGGTTCTGGCACCGTTTTACCCAAAATTGTCCCCGAGCGGCTCCGACTGGAAGATGCAGGACAGAGAGAAGAGACCAGAGGGAGGCTGGACGATGCAGGACAGAGAGAAGAGACCAGACCGAGGCTGGAAGATGCAGGACAGAGAGGAGAGACCAGAGGGAGGCTGGAAGATGCAGGACAGAGAGGAGAGATCAGACTGAAGCTGGAAGATGCAGGACAGAGAGGAGAGACCAGAGGGAGGCTGGAAGATGCAGGACAGAGAGAAGAGACCAGAGGGAGGCTGGACGATGCAGGACAGAGAGAAGAGACCAGACCGAGGCTGGAAGATGCAGGACAGAGAGGAGAGACCAGACGGAGGCTGGAAGATGCAGGACAGAGAGGAGAGATCAGACCGAGGCTGGAAGATGCAGGACAGAGGGGAGAGACCACAGGGATTTTTGATGGATTCCCACATGACAAGAGCGTTACTCTCTGCTTTCATGAGCTGGTGTCACAGGGAGACACTATATTTAGTCGGTGTGGGTTCTGCACAGAAAATGCTGACTTTCTCTAGCTATAGACTTTTGTTTGTATGCAGGTTTGCATGAGAGTAAATATGTTTGACACAAAGCGATTGTAATGAGCTGCTAAATCTTTTGCTGTGGCTGATAGGTTTGGACACCCCTCCAGTCACTTTGGCAGGTAACCAACCATCGCTCACAGGACCTTTTGTTTTCAAAGAACCTAGTTGGCTGGTAAAGTAGTGACAACGATTCAGAGACTTACCATCCAAACACTGCATACATTCAGGGCATGCCTTGTCATAGACGCGGCATAGCCAGGGTGCGTGGTTAGTGTGGGGGAAACCACCTGACTCTCACGAGAGTGAGAGTCCCCTTTCTGCCAGTCCGGAAATGCTGGGTTTTTAAACCTTAAACTTGCATGCTAACATCAAAGAAGTGTTATGTCTTCTTCTTTTTGCTGTTTAATAGCAGAAGCAACCAGCCTTAAGGTGCCTTTACTGCCCCCCCTACAACTCACCGTTTCCCCCCATGGCCCTAAACAGTAGTGGGCCTTCCCACACAGACCGACTGTATCTATTGTAGGCATGGGCATTTCTAGCAAAAACACTATTAGAAATTCACTGGGAACTATTCAACCATTATTGACTAAGTAAAACTATTTTTATAAGCATTTTACGAAATGTCTGGAAAAATGAATGGCGGATTAAATCTCTTGGTGTGGATACGAACCCAGGAGAGGGCGTGACTTTGGCACTCTATTGGCATTAGGCAGCCAGACTACGTTAGCCACCTCGATGGATGTTAGCATCATTAGCATAGCTTCCTGACCGTAGTCGAGATGGCCCAGGGAATAGTAGACAGAATATCAGTTTTTCTTCATGCAGTAACAAGCCATGAAATATTTTCCCTGTGGCTGAGTGTTGTTTTATTGCAATAATATATACAGTTTAACACAATTCCTCCTAATGTACGTTTCAAGCAAGGAGCTGGGTGCTGATATCACTATGACTTCACTTTAGCTCTCAGTTGTCTTTTGGTTATCTTAATTTTTCAGAAAGCATTAACGTCGACTTGAACGTATTATCGTCAGTCTGAGTAATTATTTCCTAGCAGCAATTCTCTGACATATTAACAGTGGGTTTAAGGTAAAAAAAATCTAATCTCTTGATCAAAATGTTCTTCCTGTATACATGATATGGCTTTGCTCTTCCTACCCCCACAGTTGGAAAGAAACATGGGGAAACACTGCTGCTGAGTAGGATCTAACATCCATAGTCTATTCACAGGAGACTAAAAGGAAAAGCCAGCGTGGGCAGAGAGAAGAATGGCCAGTTTATTACTTAATAAACTGTTGACAGGACCATAATTCAAGTTAGCACTTTGGTTGAGCCCAACTGAACATAATACAAGTGGGAGAAAGTGAGAGGCATTACAGCCACAAGCTTAGCAAATGTCCTGCTCTGCGGAGCTCTCATTGACTGGCAGTGGCACAAGCTAAAGCTACTTAACTGCGTCTCTCCTGTCTGCATCTAGCTCCAACTGAAGCGGATTAACCCTACGCAATCTAGACAGCTATCTCTCTCTCTCTCTCTGAATGTTCAAAAGTGGTGGGTAGGGTATACAAAGTTAGTGGACTCAATATTACAAACTTCCTATCTGCAGACATAGCTGATGGTCAGTGTTAGGAAATTAGCAGGGGGCAGGGGCAAAAACGCATGGGTAAATTTCAGAATGCGTCCTAAAAACAGTGGTCAAGGGGCAAAAATTGCCCCCAAGATTTGGATCATTTTATTTTAAATTCAACTCATATCATTTTTATTTCCATCTCTAACACACACTCAGCACCTGCAAGCTGGTTACCAGAAGCACACTCACACAAACAGCCCTGTTGTTCACTACGCTACGCAACTTTATGCACTAATTAAAAAAACAAAATTAAGTGCCCCCCAAATTTTGTAAATGCCCCCATTTTTTTTTTTACGGTGGGGGCAACTTATGCCCTCCCCCCCTACACTGCCTATGGGTGTTGTTAACCCCCGCAAAGCACTCCTCTCTAGGGCTGTCACCGTAGCAACCAATCAAGCACAGACGTAAAATGAAGTCATTTTCCCTCAACAGTCATTTGCCACTTTGTTTTCTCACACACCGTTGGTCACGGCACACTCTGGTCTTGCGTTATGACGGTGTTATGATGTCAGCAGGGAGAGGCAGAGTGACGCATCTCTACTCTTCCTCCTCTCTGGTTTATCCCTGAAGGCTAGGCTACTAGAGAAGTGTCAGGGGTGACATCTGGGTGATGGAGGGCAGTGGACTAGCTTAGCCTGGATTGTTTTAAATGGACCCATTACCCTTTTGCTCAGCTGGTCCTAGGGATCAGCCCATGACTGGAAGGCTCACAAGATGACTTCCAACTTCAACACTAACCCATAAAGTGCTTAACTCTCATGCCAGCAGTCAATAAGGGAGAGTGGGTGTACATTTTTCTGTAACTGGTGGATATTTCAGTTTGGAAGAAAACTTTTCATATAGGTGTGTCTGTGTCTCATTAGGTTTTTGTTTGTTTTTTGTTGTTGTTGTTGTTGTTTGGGGATGGGGGGTAATTACATAGTGTGTAATATAGTGTCAAGTGATTCCAAATTGAAAAACAAACATAAAAACTAAAATTGGATTGTTGGTGTCTGCCAAAACAGAACTGGCTGCTTCCCATAAACGCTCGAGGCCCCACCCATCTTACATTCCAAGGAGGCAAAGGAAAACAACTCAAAATAAACAAGGATGTGTGTATTTGTCTAAAGCACCTGGTTAGACGCAACACAGCCACACAGACCTCCAGACATACAGCCACACAGCTACACAGACACAACGACACACAGCTACACAGACACACAGCTACACAGACACAAAGACACACAGCTACACAGACACACAGACACACAGCTACACAGACACAAAGACACACAGCTACACAGACACAAAGACACACAGCTACACAGACACAAAGACACACAGCTACACAGACACAAAGACACACAGCTACACAGAGACAAAGACACACAGCTACACAGAGACAAAGACACACAGCTACACAGAGACAAAGACACACAGCTACACAGAGACAAAGACACACAGCTACACAGAGACAAAGACACACAGCTACACAGACACAAAGACACACAGCTACACAGACACACAGCTACACAGACACAAAGACACACAGCTACACAGACACAAAGACACACAGCTACACAGACACAAAGACACACAGCTACACAGACACAAAGACACACAGCTACACAGAGACAAAGACACACAGCTACACAGACACTAGAGCTGTTTTCACACATACAGACAGGGAAATTACCTGTAAATCAAGACTGGCTATTTCCCGGAATTTCCCTTCACACCTGAGGATCACATGTGTGAAAATAGCAGCTAAAGTACCTGTATTTGAGGGGGGCCGTGGGGGGGGGGGGCACTGCAGAGCGGGTGGGGAGTGACGTGTGCACTTGGATGGGGAATCGTCCTTATTTTATCCCTATCATATCAACCGTGGTCATTAGGGACAGTTCGTCAATAAAATCATAGGCAATGCAAGGCGGGCATCATGCACGTGACAAAATTAGGCAAAGCACACAAACTGCTCGACTTGCACTATAAGCTGTCAGACAATTTAACGTTATCCACCTTATTTTTGTGAGGCTCCCGCTGTAAAATAATTCTGGGAGCAATATCCGGTCTAGAACGTGAGCAGCTGTGTTTACGCTGGCTTGACGCTGCCTGGATACTACTCTGCACTGCAGCCCATGACTGCAGCGAATGCCTCCTCGCATCGCATTTCCTTGTCGAACTCCGACGTTAAACGTTTGCTCGTCACAAAATAACACTCGTTTTGGGAATGTAGCCTAATGATGTTATCTATCACATCCGCTAACCTGTTGCTCGTTGAACAAGTCGGCATTTATCAGCTCAGCTGCTATTGTTTCATGTTAATTTTGGATGATTTAACATTGGCTGCAAGGTAATTTAACTGTTGCACGCTGTGCTGTGCAGCAGGCATGGGGAGGAGGAGGTAGGGCAGAGGAGACGAGAAGATAATTTCGCCAGTTTGCTTTTGATGTGCGCGAATGATTAGATGATGCACGCTGGAAGTGAACGTTAAGCAACGTGTGTACACCTCGCCCATGAGAGAAGGACCGGCAAATGACTTGACACGTTTCACACTTGATTCGCTCTGCCAGCATACCGGTCCTGTCACTACCGAGGAGCTAGTAAAAGATCAGCGATCGCGGGGGCGCGCTTCTGCCGGAAAACAATTTTCACACATGAAAGGCATAGACCACTTTCTGGTCATTTCCCGGTATAAAGCGCATGTGTGAAAACGGCTAAAGACACACAGACACAAAGACATACAGCCACACAGACACACAGCTACACAGACACACAGCTACACAGACACAAAGACACACAGCTACACAGACACACAGCTACATAGACACACAGCTACACAGACACAAAGACACACAGCTACACAGACACAAAGACACACAGCTACACAGACACACAGCTAAACAGACACACAGCTACACAGACACAGATACACACAGCTACACAAACACAAAGACACACAGACACAAAGACACACAGCTACACAGACACACAGCTACACAGACACACAGCTACACAGACACAAAGACACACAGCTACACAGACACAAAGACACACAGCTACACAGACACACAGCTACACAGACACAAAGACACACAGCTACACAGACACAAAGACACACAGCTACACAGACACACAGCTAAACAGACACACAGCTACACAGACACAGATACACACAGCTACACAAACACAAAGACACACAGCTACACAGACACAGATACACACAGCTACACAAACACAAAGACACACAGCTACACAGACACAGATACACACAGCTACACAAACACAAAGACACACAGCTACACAGACAAAGACACACAGCTACACAGACAAAGACATACAGCCACACAGCTACACAGACACACAGGCCTCCAGAGTGACATACAGCATCACTACAGCAGGATGAAGATAAATAGCCTACAGTCAAGCTAGGTTGCCTCAGCTGTACTGTAGTTCTGGGAGAACAGAACAAACAAGGAGTTTCATCACAGCCAGTGCCCAGATCTGACTGCTCAGGACAGTGATGGCCTCTCATTCTCAAGTCGGAAGTGTCTTGCCAACACCAAGAGTCTTGAAGCTACTGTCGTTTTTTATGGTTGCTGTTGTTTTGGATAAATGTCTCATTCAACCTGTTGGCGTCTTGAGAGACAGCAGCATGTTCAGGGTTTGTGACATTCATAAGTGATGCAGAATGGAATTGAACAGCTGAAAGGTCAACAGTGCACTTGAAGAAAACCACTTGAGATTAGGGATGTAACGATAACCGGTTTTTAATGATAACAGTGATAAAATTCCTTACGATAACCGTACCGTTTCAAATTTTCATTATCATTAAAACCGTGGTACCGTGATTACCATGGTACCGTCATTACAGTGCTTTGAAAAACATGGTGAATACTGTCCTCCATCAACCAAAGTTGGCAACTATCTCCCAGATGTAAACGTGCAGCCTTTGAGAAATGATTTCAGTGAGTGTATCAATCCTTTTTGGGTCTGAGTTTTCAATATAAAACTTGGTGAAATGATTTCTGTGAGTGTATTAGTACTTTTTGAAGATTTTCAGCACATTTTAACAAACCGTGATAATACTGATAACCGTGAAAATTTTGGTCACTATAATCGTGATATGAAATTTTCATATGGTTCCATCTCTACTTGAGATCAGAAACAGACCCAGGAGTTGTTAGAAGTCATCTTAAATGAATGTAACATACAGTACCTCTGCAGAGCCCCACCACACAAAGAGGAAGGTAGCTCTGCTCTGGTACTATCAGCATGTTTTGACTGTAACAGAGAAGTAGCAGAGCATAGGTCAGTGTGCGTGCGTGTGTGTGTGTGTGTGTGTGTGTGTGTGTGTGTGTGTGTGTGCGTGCGTGCGTGCGTGCGTGTGTGTGTGTGTGCGCGTCTGTGTGTTGGATTTATGTGTGTATTTATGATTAATAACTACTTACTACCGTAAATTCCGGACTATAAGACGCACCGGTGTATAAGCCGCGGGACCAAAATTGACTATTTTTTTCTTCTATAAGCCGCACCGGACTATAAGCCGCGGGTGTTTTGATGTTTAATTACCATATGAAAGGGTTCGTGCACAGAGAGGAATGTCGGGAAAGAGATCGCTGTTTGGGGAAGCTCCCATTTATTAACATTTCAACAAAACAAAACAAAAGTCAGGTCACTAATCCCCAGACAAAATCACACAACAATAGGCTACCGTATATGTGCAGCAAACCTGTAACCAGAGAAGTCAAGTCACTAATCCTCGTCTTCCTCTTCTTCCTGCGTACTGAAACCACCAAAGTCCTCATCTTCAGTGTCGGAAACGAACAGGTTCAGGGTGGCTTCGTCAACCACTCTCCTCTCTCCTTCAGGTGCCATGGCACGAGTCCGATACCTCACGAGTCCGACACCTCACGAGTCCGAAAAAAGAGGCTAACTTCCCCCAGACCCTAACCCAAAACCTAACCTCTCCCACCCCCACGCCTAAACCTAACATCCCCCAGACCCTAACCCAAAACCTAACCTCTCCCACCCCCACGCCTAAACCTAACCTCCCCCAGACCCTAACCCAAAACCATGAGGTGTCGGACTCGTGAGGTATCGGACTCGTGAGGTATCGGACTAGGGGGCAGTCCCCGTGGCGTCATCCTCTTCATCCCGCAGCAGTCCAGCGTTTTGGAACCCGTTGGTAATTGTGGATGTTTTCACACTCCTATAATATTCCGTGATCTTCCTTTGTGTGAATTCGCCGAAGTTTGTGATTTTCTCCTGATAGTCGGGAGGGAGTTGTTCAGTAGTTCTCCCCCGGACGGACAGTCCCTTTTGCCCAGGTTACGCGCGGCTGCTCTGTTTGATCGGCGGCTGCTCTCTTTTAATGCGAGATTGACTGCTTTCAACTTGAAAGCTGCCTCGTGTGAATTTCTGCGTACCTTCCCCATGGTAAGTGAGAGTGTTGCTTCTACTGCTCGTCTTGTTGTGAATATTCCTTGATCTTCCTTTGTGTGAATTCGCCGAAGTTTGTGATTTTCTCCTGGTAGTCGGGGGAGGGAGTTGTTGCCCGAGTGGCCGTTTGCTTACCGTAATTACCATATGTAAGTGGTCACGCACAGAGGGGATTGTCGGGAAGAGATGGCTGTTTGAGGAAGCTCCCATTTACCGTATTACAACATTTCAACAAAACAACATAACACAACACCACCGTTGTTTATTTTTACAGTGCACACAGTGTCCGCGGTGTGGTGAAAAGAGGGCAAGAGAGGAAATTAAAACAGAAGTGGATTTATAGTTAGAAAGAGTGCTAAAAAAGAGAGATTTTTTTTTTTTTTTTTTTTTTTTCTGAAAAAATCCATAGATAAGACGCACCGTTATATAAGCCGCAGGGGCCAAAAAACGGGAAAAAAGCCGCGGCTTATAGTCCGGAATTTACGGTATATGTAACTGCTGTATGGCTATAATAATAAATGTGATTATGTAAATAAAGCTAGTGGAACTTCAATGTTTCTCCGTCAATAAGCTACCACGCTAACAAACTACTGTAATTATCCTGAAAAGAAATACAAATTTATTTATTTTTGTATCAAATAGACAAGCACAATAGACATCAAGTGCATTGTGCCAGTTAAGGGCAGATTAGAGTCCAGCGATTTATCATAGCCTGAAAAGTATAAACACCCTAGGCGATAGGAAAACGCATCGCAGAGGCGCAGAGCAGGATGTGTTGTGATATTTTCACATGGATTAATGCTGGACGGACAGACAGAGAAGCTGCCAGTCAAGGCATAATGTTACCATTTTGATCGCAACATTACAAAACTGTCTATCTGCTTGCTAACATGCTGCATGATTATCCATGCTAACGATGTGTTAGCTCAGCTGTTACTTACCGTCTGTGTTGAGAATGTCGACTATAGCTTTCCAGGCATTTGCCTTTTAAGCGCATCTTTATAATCTGCCTGGTCGTTAGCCCAAAGGCACGGGAACCGTGTCATCGTGTTTATTAAGTTTTCGACAAATATGTGATCTTCTTCCATTGTTAATTCAACTAGCTAGCTAACTAGCTCGTTCAGGAAAGTTTAGTAGCCTCGGAAACTCTTCCTTCTGTGGTGTTTATTGCAGTTGGCTTCAGAAACTGCAGTAGGAGAGAGAAAAAATTGTGGTTGTCATGACAACGGAGCCAACGATGGGGTCAAAGTTGAATCCAGATGAAGTCTTGACGATGGTCGCAACGTTCATTGCAACGATGGCATATCGCCCGTCGCTGGAAGTATAAACACTTGTCGTTATCACCGACGATGGAATGCGATCATGGTCGGTCGTAACGACCATAAATCGCTGGACTTTAAACCAACCAGGTCCATGCAGCGGGACGATGAGTAGAGCATGCCAACTTGACATATTTCAGTCATCCCAGACTATTCTGCCCAACATATCATACCAGCTACAGCTGCTATCTGATTCCCTGCTCAGATCGGCAAAACACATCAGAGTAGAAACACAAATCAAAGAAAAAGAAAGGGAAGGACAAACAAAAAGAAAGACAAACTGTAATGAGCATCTTTCTGATGTGTGCAGCAAGAGGCTTTCACGCTGACGGAGGAGGGGGGAAACTAAAGAGAGGTGCAGACTGAGGGAATGAGGCAGTCAGAGAGAGAGAGAGCGAGACAGACAGAGAGCGAGACAGACGGGGACGAGATGTGCTGCATCATCAGACGACACAGCATGTGTGCCTGTGATGAGAGGGGAAACAGGAAGGTGACAGCATGGCAGTAACCTGCTGGAGCTGTACACGCTGCACCAATTATGCACAGGAAGCAGGACGTTTTGGGTGTCCTTGTGACTCAGCAGGCATCACACACTAGCAATGTCTTCTTCCCCCATTGCATTCTGTGTCAAGCTCTAAAGACTGCAAGTGATTTCTGATTATTTTTAGGCTGGGCTCCATTGCATTGAGAACTTTCTCTAACCACCTAACAACCATCTCAAACCACTCGCACTCGGTCTCTCTCTCTCTGTTGGGTGAGAGAGCACAGGGTCAACTACGTGACATCGCCTCTGAAGCTGGTAGGGATTCGATAGCATGCTCAAACACTAGCGGTGTGGACTGTGGGTGCCTACAGACATGAGGGCTCGAACCTACTAACCACACCAGCCTTCTGTGTGCCACACATGCATTCTGCTCTCCTGCTCGCTGTCCAATATATAAATAGCCGGAATGCAGAATGCCATAAAGAAACAGGACGTTCTCAAGGATTCAAAACCTCACAGTGAAGAAGGCCCAGCTGATCCCCAATAGTGAGCTTAAAGGGGGAATTACCCCCCCAGATTTCTGGCAAAACGTTATTCTACTTAATTTGAAAATTCTGCAGGCAAGATGGCCGCCTATAGTCCCTTGTACCCTGGCAGAATTCCTAGCCCATAAACTAACTAATAACTTGGCCAATAAGTATGTAACATACAAAATAAAACAAACAGTAATGTCTTCATTTGATGTAGAATGCAGAGGACATGTAACTGGTTCGTTAAACTCGCATTCCAGGAATTGTATTTACCGCAATGCTCCTAAAGTTAACGTAACTGGCTCGTGCCTCAGCGAGCCTGTTTGTCCCGGAACCCACTCGCTTTGCTCCAGAACACAATCGATTTGGGGGCGGAACACGCCAGGATTGGCCAACGCCAACGCCCAGAACTGTCAAATCAAATCATCGACAGAGACGCTATGGCCCGCCTCCCAACCCCTCTTTCTTTTTTTTGTATGACAGGCAGTATTTTCAGTGTATCAGAGATAGAGAACATTATAAATACAGGCATCTTATAAACAACTAACTAACGCTCGTGGTCCATATGGAAACAGTGTTACTCGAAATGGTTAAAAGTTATATCAATTTGGTCATTCAGTGGCGTTTTACTGCCATGTAACATAACTAACTAGCCGCTAACATTAGCCACAGTACCCACGATGACTTGCGCTGTTAAAGGACTCTCCTATTATGGCTCTGGCGTGAACTACAGTAATGACCACATCATGAAGAACTATTTTTCACATGAGTGGGAAAGGCGGGAGTTGGCCGTGATGTATGATGCAACCACATTTTGGGCATTTTGGAGGGCAAAAAAAAGCAGGTTTGAACCCATAGAGGGCACTTTTCCTGCTCAAAATGATACAAATGGTACAACAGTTTGGTCTCAAATGTGGAGATTTTGACCAGAATCCTTCACACACCACAGCAAAAGCCATATATATTGGTTAAAAGCTGAAAAGAAGTGTTTTGGGGTAAGTCCTGCTTTAAGCCTCAAACCACAATCCATCCTGTTTGGCCACAGCTAGGCTATAAGCCACCAAGACAATCATCACACCTTATAGTGCTGCCAGTGAGAGCCTTACAATCAAGACTGTGGCAGTCCACTTTAACCACATTAGGATTATGTCATATGGGAATGATGAGATCATCCCTCCAATACGCAAACTCACAGAATCAAACACAGATTGAGAAGACATAGGCATGCTCCTGCACACACACACACACGCGCACACACACACACACACACACACACACACACACACACACACACGCGCGCACACACACACAGCCATCTGTTACTGCCACAAACTACTGTAAGCTTGTTCTCTGCTCTATACAAAGCCTTACTTTAGCGGGAGGGGAGGGGTTGAGATGCTCTGAACTGCAGAAACTGACAAAGATCTCTGGTGAAAAATAGATTTATTTTTCATCTCCTGGGATCTACCTCAATGACTAAAGGATGTAGATAAGAAGGGAAGAAAAGCAATGTGAGAGAATGAGATCAAATAGAAGGAGAAGGGCAGAGAATAGGCAAAATCTCGCTGTGTGTGCAATGGCTGCCTGCGTGGCTGCAGCCGACGCAAAATGGAGCCGCAAGAAGCGGGGGGTGAGGGTGACGGAGAAGGGGGGCTGAGAGAGAGAGAGAGAGAGAGAGCAGCACAGAGGGAGAGAGAGAGAGCAGCACAGAGGGAGAGAGAGAGAGCAGCACAGAGGGAGAGAGCAGCAGAGGGAGAGAGAGAGAGAGAGAGAGAGAGCAGCACAGAGGGAGAGAGAGCAGCACAGAGAGAGAGAGCAGCAGAGGAGAGGGAGAGAGAGAGAGAGAGCAGCACAGAGAGAGAGAGCAGCAGAGGAGAGGGAGGGGAAAGAGAAAAAGAAAGACTAATTTGTTCCTTTCTCATCCATCTGTGCTCTCTCTCTCTCACCTTGGCCCATATTTTCACTCTGCCTGCTCATAGTGGGAGAGAGAGGGAAGATGGGGCAGTGGAGAGTAGAGGGGGGAGACAGGCGTGCGCGCACACACACACACACACACACACACACACATACACACACACACACACACACACACACACACACACACACACACACACACACACACACACACACACACAGACACACACACAGATTGACAGACACACACGCCTTGTGGAGGCTATTAGTCCCCAAACCCATTATTACTTCCTAATGACCTGATGGCATTTCACAGGAGCAGCCGGCTAATGTGAGCAGGCAGATGTCAACACACACAAAATAGCGTTACAAAATAGCGTTACAAAATAGCGTTACAAAATAGCATTACAAAATAGCGTTACAAAATAGCATTACGTAGCGATAGCTGTAATGCTGAGGGGGATAATAAGAGTCTGGATTTAGGCACTGGGCAGGTGAGGGAATCAGAGAATGAGGCTTGTGAGCTTTGACTGGAGCAGACAGCTGGTTTAAAACAATGCTTTGAGGAGGTGGGTATGTAAAAACCCAGCCAGCTGTTTGATACAAATGGCAAGAAGACACTGACAGTAAGTCAGAAAAAAGATAAGCAATAAAAAATATAAAGCAAAGCACACACTGGATTCATAGTGAGTGGTTTATTCTGGCTGTTTTGAACTGAAATCATCTTCCAGAGGGATGCATAACTAACATCCCCTGGGGTCAAAATATGTCAAAAACAAAACGCAGAATGCATGCATTGATCTTGAGTGGGGGTATCGCCGTATGTCTCATTGGAGTGTTCACGCTGTTGGTTCTTAGACAATCTGTGGTGGTGGCAAGGCTGGACAGGGCAAGGAGGGCGATTCAATAATCAAACTTAGGTGGGAATTGAATACTAGCTCCCAGCCAAATGCTAGTAAATTCTGACTTTTGGCTGGTCAATTTAACCTTGTTTGAAGGTTTTATTCTGTTGTAAAAGTCATGTGTGGCTAGTCAGATAAATTATGGCTATAGAATGTTGGAACCCATCAGCCACTGTGGCCAGTGCACAAAAAGGCTAGTTTCCTAGTACGCTGCATATATAATTATATGTCATCTTATCGAGGTAGCGGTGCTGCTAGCGGGTTTGTCTGATCATGCTGGACTGTTTAGTTTATATGTGGATAAGGCTGGTAAGAGAATATGGGGCTTGAAGCAAACAGCGAAGGAGGTTTAAGGATAAATAATCTGGTGATGTGCAGTTAGAGCAGGCAGGGAAACCCTTGAATCACCTACACAGCCCGGGAGAGCTACAAACACAGAAGTCATAATCTCTCAGTGCGGGACAGCAATGTGAGCAAAGCCAAGAAGACAATGGCCTGATCAGCGCTTCAGTCTCTAAAGCCAGATTGTCTCTTCTACATTCTGCGAATGGACCATAAACAGTCTGTAATTCATACCCACAGAACATGGACAAAGGAAGTTGGGAGGGGGAAACGCTTCAGACCGGAGGAAGTTCAAACTGATGCAGGTGATTGGAGAAATACGAGCGGATGTCCTGCCTAAAGTCGGGTTATCTAGGACATGCCCCTATCATCGCGTATTGTTTTCCCTGAGTTTCCCTTTCCGTTTTGACCAAGTTTTCCCAGATCGAAGTACCGTACAGACGTTTAGGCGGAAGCACTTCAGTAATTCAGCTCCCCTTGTGAGGGCGCTCAATGGGAGTGACCTGAACACATGAAATTGATGGAAATGTGAAGACTGAATAATGCAGCCTAATTGCCACAGTCCAGCATCACACCTCGGCCTCACCTACAATCAGGGTTGGTGCTCCACATTTCCCATTTTAAAATATAGATACATTTTTGTGTCCAGATTGTCGGTAGAGAATCCGGACACTGAGAACAGTGTTCTCAGTGCGTTTACATGCAGACAATAAACAGTTTAATAACAATTAGCAGATTTCTGGAGTTACCTGATTATTCAAATGGTCATGTAAACAGCATAAACCGATAAGCTTTATCCGTTTATGGCCGTTATCGGTTTATGAATAAACCGATAAACATACCTAGGTTTTTGGCCAATAACCTGTCTTTTGAGTGCATGTATCAGGTTTCTTGTGGGTTTATACATCTGCGCATGTACAAGTTGCATGTAAAAAGTTGAATTACCGCCGCCTTCTGGAGAGAAATCCGACTAATTGACTGAATCATGTAAACCCGGGTTTTTCCTATTGTCGGATTATTAAAGTGCATGTAAACGCAGAAATCAGATTATTGCCATAAACTGATTACTCACAGTTATCAGTTTATTGGTGTGCATGTAAACGCACTGTTGTCCTCCACCAGGGCTGCGCTTTGTCACCTATCCTGTTAGTGATCTTCATGGACAGAATTTCGAGGATTTTGTCAAATGTGTAGTCATGGGGGGGGAGGGGCTTCAGTTTGGTGGGCTTAGGATTGTGTCACTGCATTTTGCAGATGACGTGGTCTTGATGACATCATTGGTCTGTGACCTTCAGCGCACAATGGATTCTGAGCCAGAATCAATCCAGCAGCCATTCTCCATCCCAACCCTCACCTATAGTCATGAAGGATGGGTCATGACCTAAAGGACGAGATCGCGGATACAAGCGGACTAAATGGGTTTCCTCAGGTGGGTGGCTGGCTGGCATCTCCCTTAGGGATAAGGTGAGAAGCTCAGTCACCCGCGAGAGACAGAGTAGACCCATGGCTCCTTTGCATAGAAAGGAGCCAGTTGAGGTGGTTTGGACATCTAGTAAAGATGCCTCCTGGATGCCTCCCCAGGGAGGTTTTCCAGGCACGTCCAGCTGGGAAAAGCAGCTGGCCTAGGAACCCTAACCCTAACCCTAGGAACGCCTTGGTCCCCCAGTCAGAGCTGGTTAACGTGGCCAGGGAAAGGGATGTTCCCTGGCCACATTAAGTTCCCTGGCCACCTGAGTCGTGACCCTACTCCGGTAAAGTGGTTGAAGATGGATGGATGGATGGATAATTCTCCAGACCTCAAACTTTGGACACATCCATTAATTTTCAATTTGTATTGTAAGAATTCTTCATTTGTTTTCCCATACCTCTGACGACATGGCAATTATATTTCCCAGACCTGTGTAGCAGCCCAGTCTAACAGCTCATTCTGCTGAAATTTCTGTCCTTTTGTGACCAATTAATTCCTACTTGGATGGCCGGAGAGTTGACTTGGCACGGGCCAGTGAATACTCTGGATGGCCGGAGAGTTGACTTGATGTCTAGTATAAGAGCCGTGTGCAGCACGCATTGCTGACTGGCGCAGGAGAAAGCAAGCAACGCATTTACCACCCCATGCTGAAGCATCATAGCCTATACCTGCTATTGGAAACATTTTTAAAACGATCGGCATGACGACCCCCGCCCACCAACAATGATGTTATCGTCCATCGTCGATTTTGACCCTGGACATCATGATGATTCAAGTTGGTAGACATCATCCAACCCTAGTTGACTTGGCACGGGCCAGTGAATCAATATGAAGCAAGGTTGTGTAAATAGCACAGATGGCTCAGACACACATTTTGCCACAGCCAATGCTGAGGAGGTGCTTCTCACTGTTGTCTGAGGCTGGTTGTTAACCCCGCCTGTATAAATGACACCTGAAGGATTTGCGGGTCTGGCCTCGTGCCAAAATCAGATCTGGCTTCACAGAACATTAAACCAAATAACTCCCAGCCAAATCCCTTTCCAGCCAAGGCAAGAAAAGACTATCTCATCAAGCCCTTGGAGACTGTAGACACAGAGCAGGTTATCAGTCTGCCCGCGCCTTTGCAACTGGAGGCCAACTTTAATGCCCCACAAGGGGATCAGTAATGCATCATCACCTTCCTCTCCCATTCATATCAACCAATGAGTGCACTCAATACAAGCAAGGCGTTTCACAATACACTCCATGCTCTAAAGAAGGGATTCTTTCTGTGTACAAAGCTGAAAACAAACATAGTTGACATTGAAAATAGCAATGGACAATTATGTCCATCCATCCATCCATCCATACATACATACATACATACATACAGTGTTTCCCACAGGATTTTGAGTTGTTGTGGTGGGGGACCACAGACCCCGTAGGGGGGTGCGGGGGCATGCCCCCCTGCAAGACTTTTTAAAAACATTTTAAAGTCAAATGCATGAATTTGGTGTACTTTGAGAAAGCACTTGAGAGCAAAATTCAAAGGCTAGATCTATGAAGAACATGTCACCCTTACTGTGCTGTGGGTTTACAATGACAAACTACATTTCTCCCTATAGGTAGGCTATATTCTGAATACAGGTCACTCAGTAGGGGTGTCAAAAATAATCGATTATAAGATGCATCGCGATGCGGACCTCCACGATTCTGCATCGATTCACAAATGTCAAAAATCGATTATTTAAAAAAATAATAAAAAAAATAAAAAAAATGTATATAATCAAATAAAATATAATGGAAGTACATGCAGTTGTTTATTTTAATTATGGATCATAATACAATGCAATTCTAAATGCATTTTTATTTTAAAAGTAGCCACACAGTGAGAAAAAAGAAAGTGAGAAAAAAAATCATGTATTCGGGAAAAAAAGTGATGCATCGATTTAAGATGCATCGAGATGCATCGAGATGCATCGATAATCGTTATCGAATCGAATCGTAGCCCTCTGAATCGTAATCGAATCGAATCGTGAGGCCAGTGAACATTCACAGCCCTATCACTCAGTAGAATACTGCTTGTTTAAATACAATGGCCCATCTATACCAAAATCACTTCCAGGGGAGAACTCAAAATACAAAGTAACATTTTGTACAAACTCCACTTTACTGAGGTTTAGGGATGGGCATCGAATTTCGAATTTTCGAATAATCGTTGTTATTATCAAGGTCGACTTTTATTATTGAAATTCGAAATTCGAAAAAAAAATAAGAAAAAAAGAAAAAAAAATTGAGTGAAATGTTGCATTGTCTCCCCTGATTCTAAGTATAGTCAAATCGCTTGGTTTGAGCAAGTAAAACAATTTTTATAAGCATTTTAAGCAAGGTTTATGGAAAAATGAATGGCGGATGAAATCCCATGAAGAGGGAGAGGGGGTGACTTTGGCACCCCTTTGGCACTCAGACCTGAGCCTACTAAATATTTAATGAACCACTCATGATTGTCAAAACTGTTTTTTATTTTCGAAAATGTCAATGTCATGTAACATGTTCTTTACTTCAGTCGTGCAATGCTTGTTTGAGCTAAAAATCCACAGCAGAAGCTTTTTATATTAATTAATAAAGCCGTAGACTTAGAATCAGGGGAGACAATGCAACATTTCACTCACAAAAAAAAATTAAAAAAAAAAATTAAAAAAAAAAAAAAAAAATTACATTTTTAATTTTTTTTACATTTTTATTTTTATTTTCGAATTTCGAATTAAATTCGAATTTGGCCAGCGAATTTCGAATAGTGTTTTTGCTAGAAATGCCCATCCCTACTGAGGTTCAGTCTTTAATAAGGTGTTCCAGTCTACAAGCTCCACTTTACTGAGGTTCAGTCTTTAATAAGGTGATCCAGTCTACAAGCTCCACTTTACTGCGCTCATGTCAAATGCAGGATGAACTGATGTCCGTGTCAACAGAGCAGCTATTCCAAACACAGCAATATTTCCTAAGCATCATCAGCAGAAGGCAAATGACATTCAGCTAGAGAGCTGCCTGCCACACACTAAAATGTCCACATAGCCGATTCCCTCCTGTCTGTTTCTGCACTGATGGTTGTTTCAAACATTTCCTTGTTTTCATCTTGAAAAACTCATTGAAAAATGCCATTATCACAGCTCTAACTGGGCAGGGTACCGTAAGCAATGAGAGAGCCTTTTGTATAAACTCATTCCCAAATTGAGAAACCGCCAGTTCTCCATTTTAATTGGATACTTTTCAAGTGGTGGCAAAAGACAGACAAGTGATGAGTGGACAGTTTATGGAGCGAGCCAGGCTGAGAGAAACCACTGAACCACATTAGAGACCACATTAACAACGCATAATGCCTCAAATACACTACCCAACTCTGACCAACTCTGAACATCTTTCACAGATTTTGAAAGACTGGGGAGTTTACACTACAAGTTTGATTGAAATACACTATACGACTCAGACCGCCTGGAAATCACTGTTTGAAATACACTAGCCGATTGTCTCCATGACGACTCCCTCCAACTGAACATCAACTCACCAAAACTCTCGCGAGAGCGAGAGTTAAGCCGTCAGCCCAGCATTGACAGACACAGAACTGTGTAAAAGCCCCGCTGTCAGGACTGCTCTGTGCTCATCTGCGACACACAGTTAGATTTTAGTTTTAAAATGCAGTTCTCGGCTTACTACCACAGCTTATCGCCTAGTGATAAGCAATGTTATGCATCGAAATTAACGTTGTTTAATGGGATACGTCTTACAGACCCATACGCACTGGCGCTGTCAATTGGCCAAGCCTAGTGGCCAGCAATACATATCGTGCATTCCTTTATAACTGGGGGGATAGCGTAGATAATTATTCTGTAACTTGCAAAGATATATTGTTATGTTGATAATGCACACAACTCAATAATGACATTATGTAACGTTACTTGGTCGTTAACTAACCGAGCGATGAGCAGCCTACAGTTTCAGGGAGCTTACCTGATTATGAAGAGCACTACAAAGTCGGGCATTTTTAATGATGTCCTCGTTCCAATCAGTTCAACTCAATAATGACATTATTTAACGTTACTTGGTTGTTAACTAACCGAGCGATGTGGCTGTTACTAGCAGCCTACTACAGCTTCTGATATGAAATGAGCGAGCACTGCAAAGTCAGGCATTTTTAACGATTTCCTCTTTCGGCTTGCAACCAAAGACACCTACGGTTAGCATTAAAAGCAGTATGAGTTGACGGGATTCGGTAAAACTTTAGTCCTTGCTTTGTTGATAGTGTAACACACTGTTCAGTGTTGTGTTCTATTGCGTGTGTGCGAGGCTGTGTATGTTCCCTCGAGTTGCGTAGAACAGGATATGTGGGGAGAAGCTTGTTATAACCTTACAGCCTGGCTCTATCGTTTATTATTTTATTAACCAAGTGTGAATAGGCGGACCCGAATACTCTGCTACAATAGCTTTCCGATTCTGGCATCGCACTGCACAGCACGAAGACATGTCTAGCTCGAATAGTTTTCGGGCCACTGGAAAACTACTTGACAGGGCTGCGCGGAGTCTGTCTTTCTGCCTCCGTCTTGCGCATCTGACGCTGCTTGTTGTCATTGTGACGTAGGCGTATAAGGGGTCTATACAGACATTCGTGTTCCTGCCATAACTCGGTCAATTTTTGCTCCATTGTTGTGGTCCAATTGACAATCCGCGGACTCTTGGGACGCTTCACGTTCGCCATTTTTTTATTCACCTTTTGTGTACCGCCCATGGTACCGCCCTCCTCTGTTTTCATTGGCTGTTGATGGAACATTGAGTTGAGTCCAGTTGGGTTGAGTCGGTGCCGGTGGAGCAGTATACACTATACACTATGCGATATCAGCGGCTGGATTTCAAACATGTTTGAAATAATCGTGTGGCTCCGACTGGCGTCATCTGGCAGTTTACACTAGACGATTAGAAATCTGCACCCAGTTTACACTAACCGATTTCGGTGCTAATTGGTGCTAAGACTACAGACAACTGGCCACATCTGGGGACAACTAGAGCCAACTAGAGCCATCTGAGCCCAACTGGAAATCCTATGTAAAATCCTAGGAAATGTCTTGTAGTGTAATCTCAGCTTACCGTAATTCAAATTTACAGTAATTAGATTTGTTTGTTTGCTTTGTTTTTCATGCATTTACATCTCAGTGTTGGAGCTGGACTGTTCATGAAATTAATGAGGTGCCATATCCATGATAAAATATGACAATATTCTAACAAATGTTTACAAAGAGGACACCAGTCATTGTGTGGTTGAGATTCACTATTCACTATATGGGCTGCAAGACGTGTGCTTCAACAAATGCAGGAGGACAGAAGCTATCTAGTTACTAAGATCACTTACACGTTGCCTTGTTAACTGAATATTCAGATCCACTCTTTAACCCATTGATACATGATGCAGCATTTGTGTGTGTATCCCTTTAAGACCGCGAACCACGTGACGCGGTCTTAAAGGGATACACACACAAATGAGGGATATACACGCAAATGCTGCATCAGGTATCAATGGGTTAAATTGGCTGTTATTATGGATGCGGTGAAGCTGAAAATGACAGAACAAAGCAGCTCATGTCATGACACTGAAACCCATAATTGCACTAAAAGTAGCCGTGTGTTTCATCCAGAAGCAGAATGAGACAATATTTGTCATAAAAGTAGTGGGATGAAAAAATAGGGGTATCTTTGCTTTGGAAGAGAACACCTAAGCTCTATAATATAATATTATATAGAGCTAGGCTATAGGAAGTAGAAAACAATATTATATTGTTTTCTACTTATTTGCTCTTAAGAAAACTATTGATAGCCACTGTCAGCCACCGCATCAGCAACCAGCCTCGTGCGTCAGCTGTAGGTAGGCCTGCTCAGCCTAGCAACCACTGAACCATGTAGGAGTACTATGGTGAGAAAACCACATACACACACAAAAACACGTACGTGTCTCACACACACACACACACACACACACACACACACACACGACAACATGACACACAGACACGTAGTGTCATTACTGTTCAGCCTGACAGCAGCATCACATTACGCAGCAAAAACCCTCTCAATACTATTTTTTCTCCCCTGTGGCGCTGGAAATAAATCTGCTGTCACCTTGTTATCTGACCTATTATTATGCCAACACAGCATTACTGTTATCTAAGAGGACCAGACGTCCCCAATTTTCGGGCACAGTCCCCGTTTTTGGTGACCTGTCCCTGGCTGGAGCTGTCCCCCATTTTCTACTCCTCGTCCGCGGCCGAGATTACTGTATTTCAATGGCTCTGAAAGGCAAAATGTTGGCGAGGGAAAAACTGGCATGGTCACGTTCAAAGAGGTCCCTTGACCTCTCACCTCAATATATCTGAATGAGAACGGGTTCTATCTATGGGTACCCACGAATCTCCCCTTTACATATGGGTACTGGTACATGCCCACTTTATGCTAATCCCATGCAGTTTTTGGCAAAACCATGCAGTTTTTTTGCACACAGTATAAATGTGTTATTTTGCCTATTGCATACTACTGGCCGTACTGGGGTTCTGTTCTGTTCAAAATTCTGTTCAATGTTGCTTTATATGCTGCAGCACAAAGACTGTTGCTTTATATGCTGCAGCACAAAGACTGTTGCTTTATATGCTGCAGCACAAAGACTGTTGCTTTATATGCTGCAGCACAAAGACTGACAAAGCTGATGAATGATGTGAATTATAACATGTGAATGTTGTTTCATAATGTTGCTCACTTGACATGCTACGCATGCTGACTGTTTTCTGCGCAGCCTTCTAAACACTACGTTTACTTTGAACCAGGCATCATATCTCAAGTCATTACTCAGAAAGTAATCAACTGAGAATGTAAGTCTAGACTTTCATGCAAGCCCACACTTCTCACACTGTTAATGGAATTTGTTCCAGTTGGCTTGGCCAGCAGCTTTTCATATTTCCCCATCTCGTCTTGTATGATCACACTGCAGTAGACTGTAGACATTTCCAAGCAACAAATATGAACTGAATGCAGCCTTGGACTTTTCTGTGCAAATGAAAATGTGAGAAGAAGCGTAGCTCTCATGTCAATCAGGCTACATCAACGAACAGGGAAGGAATATTTCTGCTTATTGAGAAAGTAGAAGAAAAGTCTATATAACACAGGTGCTTACACTGAAAGCAGGGGCTCTGCACTCACTGCTGCCATTTTAGAGGCATATTCTCCCAAAAATGGGTTCAACTATCCTTTAAACATTATACAGCACTGCACAGCTTGAGGTTCAAGGTCAGGACAGGCATTACCAATTATGTTTTACAGATCTTGCTTCTAAATTAATTGTATGTGCTTTTTAATGTGTCTAATTAAGTGCTCCTTTAAAAATATCATGGTAGACCTGAGGTACACTGATTCACAGGTCAATGTAAATGGCCTGCATTTATATAGCGCTTTTATCCAAAGCGCTTTACAGTCAGTAGGTAGTGGTACATTCACCCATTCACACACTGATGGCGGCAGGTTACCACGCAGGGTGCTGGCACACCAACGGGAGCAAGTTGGGGTTCAGTGTCTTGCCCAAGGACACTTCGACATGCAGACTGGAGGAGCCGGGAATCGAACCACCGACCTCTTTTATCCAAAGCGATTAGTGGACGACCCGCTCTACCTCCTGAGCTACAGCCGCCCCTCAATGTGTGGCCCTGTAACTGCTAAATCTAAAATTTGGGTTACTGAGAAAATAGAAAATCTTTGGAGTTTCCACTGAACCTTATTTCAGCTTAAAACAATCTAATTTCTGACAGGTACCAATTAGGGCTGGGCCTGGGCGATATAGCAAAAAATATATATAAATATAAATATTTCATATCAGTCAATAACGATAATTATTGATAATCTTTAATTACCTATTTTTCATAAAGAACACAAGAAAAAAAGGTTGAATTCAACCACTTTATTTTGAACCAGCATATTTATCAAGGCACACAGGTAATACTTTCAATGTTGACACAACAATTAAAAACACAAATTGAGTGTTGCAGCTGTGTTAATAGTTTGGGTGGGAACATATTTATCACTCATAATAACACGCTCCATTATCAAGGGACAAATCGATATATTTAACAATTTTCTTATTGTATTGATGAATTTTCTATCGCTATATATTGCTATTGATTTATCGCCCAGCACTAGTACCAATTATCCTTTCATGAAAAGGATGGCAGGCTAGCATATAGAGTTGCAAGACCAAGTAAGATGTGAAAGAGTTATGACTGTCGTTCAAGCAGTAAAGCCCATTACAAGTCTTTAGTTGTCCTGCTGTGAGTCGACTTCAGCCTGCAGCCAGGAACAATCACACACACCTCTGTGACTGATTTACCACCCAGCCTTATTCAAAACACTGACCCCTCTGTGACTGATTTACCACCCAGCCTTATTCAAATCACACACACCTCTGTGACTGATTTACCACCCAGCCTTATTCAAAACACTGACTCCTCTGTGACTGATTTACCACCCAGCCTTATTCAAATCACACACACCTCTGTGACTGATTTACCACCCAGCCTTATTCAAATCACACACACCTCTGTGACTGATTTACCACCCAGCCTTATTCAAATCACACACACCTCTGTGACTGATTTACCACCCAGCCTTATTCAAAACACCGACACCTCTGTGACTGATTTACCACCCAGCCTTATTCAAAACACCGACACCTCTGTGACTGATTTACCACCCAGCCTTATTCAAAACACTGACCCCTCTGTGACTGATTTACCACCCAGCCTTATTCAAAACACTGACCCTCTGTGACTGATTTACCACCCAGCCTTATTCAAAACACTGACACCTCTGTGACTGATTTACCACCCAGCCTTATTCAAAACACTGACTCCTCTGTGACTGATTTACCACCCAGCCTTATTCAAATCACACACACCTCTGTGACTGATTTACCACCCAGCCTTATTCAAATCACACACACCTCTGTGACTGATTTACCACCCAGCCTTATTCAAAACACTGACTCCTCTGTGACTGATTTACCACCCAGCCTTATTCAAAACACTGACTCCTCTGTGACTGATTTACCACCCAGCCTTATTCAAAACACTGACACCTCTGTGACTGATTTACCACCCAGCCTTATTCAAAACACTGACTCCTCTGTGACTGATTTACCACCCAGCCTTATTCAAATCACACACACCTCTGTGACTGATTTACCACCCAGCCTTATTCAAATCACACACACCTCTGTGACTGATTTACCACCCAGCCTTATTCAAAACACTGACACCTCTGTGACTGATTTACCACCCAGCCTTATTCAAAACACTGACACCTCTGTGACTGATTTACCACCCAGCCTTATTCAAAACACTGACCCCTCTGTGACTGATTTACCACCCAGCCTTATTCAAAACACTGACCCCTCTGTGACTGATTTACCACCCAGCCTTATTCAAAACACTGACACCTCTGTGACTGATTTACCACCCAGCCTTATTCAAAACACTGACTCCTCTGTGACTGATTTACCACCCAGCCTTATTCAAATCACACACACCTCTGTGACTGATTTACCACCCAGCCTTATTCAAAACACTGACTCCTCTGTGACTGATTTACCACCCAGCCTTATTCAAATCACACACACCTCTGTGACTGATTTACCACCCAGCCTTATTCAAATCACACACACCTCTGTGACTGATTTACCACCCAGCCTTATTCAAATCACACACACCTCTGTGACTGATTTACCACCCAGCCTTATTCAAAACACCGACACCTCTGTGACTGATTTACCACCCAGCCTTATTCAAAACACCGACACCTCTGTGACTGATTTACCACCCAGCCTTATTCAAAACACTGACCCCTCTGTGACTGATTTACCACCCAGCCTTATTCAAAACACTGACCCTCTGTGACTGATTTACCACCCAGCCTTATTCAAAACACTGACCCCTCTGTGACTGATTTACCACCCAGCCTTATTCAAAACACTGACTCCTCTGTGACTGATTTACCACCCAGCCTTATTCAAATCACACACACCTCTGTGACTGATTTACCACCCAGCCTTATTCAAATCACACACACCTCTGTGACTGATTTACCACCCAGCCTTATTCAAAACACTGACTCCTCTGTGACTGATTTACCACCCAGCCTTATTCAAAACACTGACTCCTCTGTGACTGATTTACCACCCAGCCTTATTCAAAACACTGACACCTCTGTGACTGATTTACCACCCAGCCTTATTCAAAACACTGACTCCTCTGTGACTGATTTACCACCCAGCCTTATTCAAATCACACACACCTCTGTGACTGATTTACCACCCAGCCTTATTCAAATCACACACACCTCTGTGACTGATTTACCACCCAGCCTTATTCAAAACACTGACACCTCTGTGACTGATTTACCACCCAGCCTTATTCAAAACACTGACACCTCTGTGACTGATTTACCACCCAGCCTTATTCAAAACACTGACCCCTCTGTGACTGATTTACCACCCAGCCTTATTCAAAACACTGACCCCTCTGTGACTGATTTACCACCCAGCCTTATTCAAAACACTGACACCTCTGTGACTGATTTACCACCCAGCCTTATTCAAAACACTGACTCCTCTGTGACTGATTTACCACCCAGCCTTATTCAAAACACTGACTCCTCTGTGACTGATTTACCACCCAGCCTTATTCAAAACACTGACTCCTCTGTGACTGATTTACCACCCAGCCTTATTCAAAACACTGACGATTTACCACCCAGCCTTATTCAAAACACTGACTCCTCTGTGACTGATTTACCACCCAGCCTTATTCAAAACACTCTGTGACTGATTTACCACCCAGCCTTATTCAAAACACTGACACCTCTGTGACTGATTTACCACCCAGCCTTATTCAAAACACTGACACCTCTGTGACTGATTTACCACCCAGCCTTATTCAAAACACTGACTCCTCTGTGACTGATTTACCACCCAGCCTTATTCAAAACACTGACTCCTCTGTGACTGATTTACCACCCAGCCTTATTCAAAACACTGACACCTCTGTGACTGATTTACCACCCAGCCTTATTCAAAACACTGACACCTCTGTGACTGATTTACCACCCAGCCTTATTCAAAACACTGACACCTCTGTGACTGATTTACCACCCAGCCTTATTCAAAACACTGACTCCTCTGTGACTGATTTACCACCCAGCCTTATTCAAAACACTGACTCCTCTGTGACTGATTTACCACCCAGCCTTATTCAAAACACTGACTCCTCTGTGACTGATTTACCACCCAGCCTTATTCAAAACACTGACTCCTCTGTGACTGATTTACCACCCAGCCTTATTCAAAACACTGACTCCTCTGTGACTGATTTACCACCCAGCCTTATTCAAAACACTGACTCCTCTGTGACTGATTTACCACCCAGCCTTATTCAAAACACTGACCCCTCTGTGACTGATTTACCACCCAGCCTTATTCAAAACACTGACGATTTACCACCCAGCCTTATTCAAAACACTGACGATTTACCACCCAGCCTTATTCAAAACACTGACTCCTCTGTGACTGATTTACCACCCAGCCTTATTCAAAACACTGACGATTTACCACCCAGCCTTATTCAAAACACTGACTCCTCTGTGACTGATTTACCACCCAGCCTTATTCAAAACACTGACTCCTCTGTGACTGATTTACCACCCAGCCTTATTCAAAACACTGACACCTCTGTGACTGATTTACCACCCAGCCTTATTCAAAACACTGACACCTCTGTGACTGATTTACCACCCAGCCTTATTCAAAACACTGACTCCTCTGTGACTGATTTACCACCCAGCCTTATTCAAAACACTGACTCCTCTGTGACTGATTTACCACCCAGCCTTATTCAAAACACTGACTCCTCTGTGACTGATTTACCACCCAGCCTTATTCAAAACACTGACTCCTCTGTGACTGATTTACCACCCAGCCTTATTCAAAACACTGACTCCTCTGTGACTGATTTACCACCCAGCCTTATTCAAAACACTGACTCCTCTGTGACTGATTTACCACCCAGCCTTATTCAAAACACTGACTCCTCTGTGACTGATTTACCACCCAGCCTTATTCAAAACACTGACGCCTCTGTGACTGATTTACCACCCAGCCTTATTCAAAACACTGACTCCTCTGTGACTGATTTACCACCCAGCCTTATTCAAAACACTGACGCCTCTGTGACTGATTTACCACCCAGCCTTATTCAAAACACTGACTCCTCTGTGACTGATTTACCACCCAGCCTTATTCAAAACACTGACGATTTACCACCCAGCCTTATTCAAAACACTGACTCCTCTGTGACTGATTTACCACCCAGCCTTATTCAAAACACTGACTCCTCTGTGACTGATTTACCACCCAGCCTTATTCAAAACACTGACTCCTCTGTGACTGATTTACCACCCAGCCTTATTCAAAACACTGACTCCTCTGTGACTGATTTACCACCCAGCCTTATTCAAAACACTGACGATTTACCACCCAGCCTTATTCAAAACACTGACGCCATTCCTCTGACTGAAGTTTGACGCTCAGCGGCTCTGAACAATACAACTAATTACACAAGGAAAGAGTCAACGAAGCCTGGAGTCAACAGAGTAGAGAAAACAAAATCTAGGTCTGTCTGCACGTCAACGTCACCAACTTTAGTAGGAGTCTATGGACGTCTACATCCAACATACACAACTTTTGAATAAAATGCACAAATGTGTTACTGCCTTACTCTAATGTTTTGTTATGAACGGTCTTTTAACTGTGGAGAAAATAATGACTTTTGACTGATGCTGTGTTGAGTGGAGCAGTTTCTCTGCTCTTCACTTTTCCTCATTACCGTAAATTCCGGACTATAAGCCGCACCGGTGTATAAGCCGCACCTGCAAAGTTGACTATTTTTTTCTTATATAAGCCGCACCAGACTATAAGCCGCGGGTGTTTTAATGGTATTTTTTTTTTTTTTTTTGTGTTTTAATGTTTAATTACCATATGTAAGGGTTCATGCACAGAGGGGATTGTCGGGAAAGAGATGGCTGTTTGAGGAAGCTCCCATTTATTAACATTTCAACAAAACAACATAACACAACACCACCTGTGTTGTTTTTTACAGTGCACACAGTGTCATACAGTGTCATACAGTGTGGTGAAAAGAGGGCAAGAGAGGAAATTAAAACTTATTATACCGTAAATTCCGGACTATAAGACGCACCGGTGTATAAGCCGCGGGACCAAAATTGACTATTTTTTTCTTCTATAAGCCGCACCGGACTATAAGCCGCGGGTGTTTTGATGTTTAATTACCATATGAAAGGGTTCGTGCACAGAGAGGAATGTCGGGAAAGAGATCGCTGTTTGGGGAAGCTCCCATTTATTAACATTTCAACAAAACAAAACAAAAGTCAGGTCACTAATCCCCAGACAAAATCACACAACAATAGGCTACCGTATATGTGCAGCAAACCTGTAACCAGAGAAGTCAAGTCACTAATCCTCGTCTTCCTCTTCTTCCTGCGTACTGAAACCACCAAAGTCCTCATCTTCAGTGTCGGAAACGAACAGGTTCAGGGTGGCTTCGTCAACCACTCTCCTCTCTCCTTCAGGTGCCATGGCACGAGTCCGATACCTCACGAGTCCGACACCTCACGAGTCCGAAAAAAGAGGCTAACTTCCCCCAGACCCTAACCCAAAACCTAACCTCTCCCACCCCCACGCCTAAACCTAACATCCCCCAGACCCTAACCCAAAACCTAACCTCTCCCACCCCCACGCCTAAACCTAACCTCCCCCAGACCCTAACCCAAAACCATGAGGTGTCGGACTCGTGAGGTATCGGACTCGTGAGGTATCGGACTAGGGGGCAGTCCCCGTGGCGTCATCCTCTTCATCCCGCAGCAGTCCAGCGTTTTGGAACCCGTTGGTAATTGTGGATGTTTTCACACTCCTATAATATTCCGTGATCTTCCTTTGTGTGAATTCGCCGAAGTTTGTGATTTTCTCCTGATAGTCGGGAGGGAGTTGTTCAGTAGTTCTCCCCCGGACGGACAGTCCCTTTTGCCCAGGTTACGCGCGGCTGCTCTGTTTGATCGGCGGCTGCTCTCTTTTAATGCGAGATTGACTGCTTTCAACTTGAAAGCTGCCTCGTGTGAATTTCTGCGTACCTTCCCCATGGTAAGTGAGAGTGTTGCTTCTACTGCTCGTCTTGTTGTGAATATTCCTTGATCTTCCTTTGTGTGAATTCGCCGAAGTTTGTGATTTTCTCCTGGTAGTCGGGGGAGGGAGTTGTTGCCCGAGTGGCCGTTTGCTTACCGTAATTACCATATGTAAGTGGTCACGCACAGAGGGGATTGTCGGGAAGAGATGGCTGTTTGAGGAAGCTCCCATTTACCGTATTACAACATTTCAACAAAACAACATAACACAACACCACCGTTGTTTATTTTTACAGTGCACACAGTGTCCGCGGTGTGGTGAAAAGAGGGCAAGAGAGGAAATTAAAACAGAAGTGGATTTATAGTTAGAAAGAGTGCTAAAAAAGAGAGATTTTTTTTTTTTTTTTTTTTTTTCTGAAAAAATCCATAGATAAGACGCACCGTTATATAAGCCGCAGGGGCCAAAAAACGGGAAAAAAGCCGCGGCTTATAGTCCGGAATTTACGGTAGTTATATAGGATTTATAGTTAGAAAGAGTGCTAAAAAAGAGATTTTTTTTTTATTTTTATTTTTTAATCCATAGATAAGCCGCACCGTTATATAAGCCGCAGGGGCCAAAAAAGGCCAAAAAACGGGAAAAAAGGTGCGGCTTATAGTCCGGAATTTACGGTACTTGAAGATGACCTCATGTGTGTTAATGCAGGTTTCTAAAAAGTAAGTAGATGGACAGACAGACAGAGAGACACACACACACACACACACACACACACACACTAGGGGTGGGGGGGGGAAATCGATACACCATAGTATCGCGATATTTTGCCTGACGATATTGTATCGATATTTGGACGCCAAGTATCGATATTTAAATTTAAAAAATATATATATATATTAATATAAGCGCCCGATGTTGCAGTCTGCGCCTGCAGTGGCGTATTGAGTCCAGAGAAGCTTAATAATGTAGCCTACATGTGGTAGGAAAAGGAGTTAGACAATATATCGAAATATCGCAATATTCAATATATCGCAATACTAGCATATCGCAATACTATCGTATCGTGACTCAAGTATCGTTTTAGTATCGTATCGTGGGCATCTGGCGATTCCCACCCCTAACACACACACACACACAGAGAGACAGACAGACAGACAGACACACACACACACACACAGACTTATGAATGGAGACTGCAGGCAGCGATATTTGGTCTCTCCCCATTCCTTCTATTGTGCTGAAAAGCCCAAGCCCCAAAGCCTGGACAATTATAGCGACAGGAAATATTGTTCTGGCTATAGCAAACATCTTGAATCAAGGTCAGCATGTAACACGCCCTGACAAATGTCACAGCCGTTACATAATCTCCCAAAGCATATGGCTTTCACAAAAAGCACGCTGCAGTTGAGCTGCGACGGCCTCGGGCTAGGCAACTATCACACGGCACATTTCATAACACAGAATCCAGTTTTGTTCATGCATATTTGATCCCATTACAAGGTCTAAAATAATAATCTTCAATAACTTTATGTTTAAATGACTTAAGACATTTAATCTTGCTTTCAATAAAGCCCATTAATGGAATCAAGCTGTGCAGCATGGACATGCCATGTGCTGTTCTAAATGGAAGCTGAGTGGAAGTGACTTTACAAAAACCCATAACATGATAGACCAGGGCCCTATACCACGAATGTTGTATAAGAAGATCCAGGATCTGTCCCTTGATCTGGTTTGTCTAAACCAGATAAGCTCGATTGTAGTTAACTTGTACTACGAACGTCAATTGCCACTCGTTAACTCGAACCAGGTTTTTCTAATCAAGCTGAGAGCTCGTGCACATGAAAATGCCCGTGCACTGGAGCTCGTGCCCGCAAAAGAGGCGTGGTTTTTAACAACTGCCAATCACAATGCAATATGGACTGCTCCAACTCCTACAGCGCCAGACACGCCTATTTCCTCATTGAATGAAACCGCAAATAAAAATCTGCGTTGGATATTATTACTGTTCCCGAATGACTGTCTAAAGTGACCACTTTTATCCACACCAGTAATTTCTCTGAAGAGCAGTTTCTACCTCCACGTAGGCTATCTACAGCAGCTCAATTCACCCTCTCAATAAACTCAAAACCGGCATGTCTTTTGTGGAAGCAATGTGTAATCTATCTCAGTCCAAAATCCGTATGTATAGACCATTTAGGCTCAATGAATAATAATGATCTCATGATGTGTTTAGTCGCACTGATTGAATAATTCCTATAGGCTAATCAATAAAAAAAAGAATGATAATAAAATTATAAAATGCTTCTGAACTGAATCGACACAGTACGTCGTGCGGGCATAGATTTCATTTATAAAAAATAGGCTATTTTGTGGTCACATATATAGGCTATTGTCAGCAGAGTCGCATATCTCCATATTTCATATAATGATGCTGGAAATATGAAGTTCAATCACATCATACAGGCCAAAAGCAACACAGTTGCAGCTGCAACATGCAGGAGTAGCCTAGATATGAATCATCTTAATATGGGATCGCCTGTGTGCAGTAGGGCTGTTGAAACGAATTTTGATATTCGAATATTATTCGAATTTAATAATTATGAACAAAATTCGATTATTAATTATTTTTTTTAACGAATATTTTTATTTTTTATTTTTTTATTTTTTTATATTATTTTTTTAGAACACTAGAACAGTGACAAGTTCTGACAACATACTTGAAGAAAAGAGTGTTAACTGAAGTTGACTGTTGAAGCTGCTATACTGAATGTAAACCTGTAGCTCTTAAGTGCAATACGTGACTGATTTTTTTTTGTTCATGGCTCATTGTTGTTTTGGCAAAGTTTACTTATTTGTTTATTGATAAGGAGCTCAAACAAAGGCTGTCTTTTTTTATTATCAATTATTTTAGCATTTCAGACAGCACCAATACATCACTGATGAATATTAACTAAGCTCTGGTTATCTGACCTATTTTCTAATGCAATGAATGTATGTACATTGTACAAGGAACATGTTTTCTTAAATAAACATCATTGCTGGACTATTTGTGATAAGCCTAATATTATTTTGAATATTCATCCACCATTCACTTTTCCATCTACATTTGGTAAAATGCTTAGAAAAAGTTTTACTTGGTCAAACCCAAAGATTCAGCTATATTTAGAATCAGAACATAACATAAGAGAAGACAACAATTCACTCAGACGGAAAAAAACATTTTTTTTTTTTTTTAATTCAATTAAAAATTAATTAAAATATTCGAATATAATTCGAATATTAAAATGTATAAAGCACTGAAATTCGAATTTGATTATAGAGGGAGATTGACAGCCCTAGTGTGCAGGTGATCCCATATTAAATTGCTTAGATGTAGTTGGCTATTCTAGCATGTATGACCATTTCAATTCCAACCCAACGTCAGTCTCAGCTCCGTTGCGCACACGGCACCGTGCGCTTTGGAGGCGTTTATGTAACCTTTTTATGCCGGTTTAGTGATATTTCTCCACTCACTATTCAGCTGCAATCGATCAGCGGGGTCAAACAACGTATCTAGGCTACTTGAGAGCACAAAAATGAATATATAACATATTCCAAAGTGGTAAGTAGGGCTTAATTAAAATGTAGCCTGCAACAAGTGCAAGGCTTTAGTCCTTGATTAATTCAACAGGAGCCTTTTTTTTTCTTTTTTCTTTTTCATTTGAATGCAATGTATTTTTCATATGGGGACCATGTGAATGGTGACTCGCTGTTTCCAGAGAGCTGATTGGTAAGCAGGTGGGTCTTTCATGTGTTTTGATCTTATCCCAGACACTATACATGAAAGCCCCCGACGCGAAAAAGCGTAGGGTGATGCAAACCATCTGTGGCACAGACAGGGCATGCCTACGGAGGGTCACGTTAGCAAGATAGGGCTGCAACAAATCGCACAAATATCTTAATCCGTCACCATTTTTCCAAACTGCTGATTCGATTGGTTCGTGGGCGGTGTATTTAAGGTCTAATCTTATCCTTGCAACTTAACCTGCTGCGGACCAGGTTAAGTGGGAAGCATAAGTTGCTATGGAAATATATGTCGGTAAGAAGTTAACTAGCTTTGTAGCACGGCCAAACCAGGGTTAAACCTGAAGTTACCTCGCTAAACCACTAATCGAGCTTCGTGGTACAGGGCTCAGTTGAGACTCTTTTGTCATGTTTGGCTAATTGATACCCATCAAATACCTTGAAATTGACAGCAAACTCTGTATGATGCTAATAGGGATGCACATTTTACTGCACACATTTATTGTACATTCCCTTATATACTCATATTTAAAATGCAATCCCTGTATAAGCCTTGTTTACAAACCTACGTAGCGTTGTTGCACTACTGTACATCCCCTTATATATTCCTATATAAAAATGCAATATCTGTATAAATCTTGTTCACAAACGTTGTTGCACACCTACCGTACACTTTGACTGTACACTCCCTAATATATTCATATTTAAAAATAGCCACTTTACTACATTGTATATAGCACAGTCACCACATTGTATATAGCAGTCACTGTAAAAAGAGTATTTTTACAAAGTATTTTTTACAAAGTATTCTTGCCTTGACTATGTGTAACCTTCTTTCTCCTTTTTTATTTTTCTCTATATGTGTGTACTTGTGAACTCTGTGTGTACTTGAGAGCAAAGCTAACCGGAGCCCAATTCCTTGTATGTGTTTGCATACTTGGCCAATAAAGCTGATTCTGATTCTGATGATTTGATAGTCAGCCCTTGATAGGCCTACTTCCTACTATAAAGGGCTCACCAACTAACTACTATGGGAACAACCAGGACAAGGAGCCAAGAGAATCAAAAGGACGGAGGAAGGATGAGGTGTTTTCCAACATCTGTTAAGCCGGAATATTATTCTGAAGCCATAAACAGTTCTCAAGACATTTTATTTCTGCCAGGCAGGTCACTTAAGAACAAATTCTTATTCACACGAGAAAGAAATGCCACTGATCGCCTAGCCTGATAAACCAGCCAGTCACGTGAACTCACATTTCATTTCGTTCTTTGCTTCCGTCTGGCCCCAAGCTTTCACATGCAAAATCCACTCGGGAGAATGGTAAAAACATATTTTCCGCCGAGAAACTCTGCGGTTGCAGCGATACTCCTGTACTTGTTTAATTGTTGTTATTGAGTCTATTTCTGCAATAACTGCACTTTATGGCTGTTCAAACTAGACGAACGCTGACATTACTCCTCGAGGTGGACAGGCAAGGAGGCGGCCATTACTGTTTTGCTAGTGTCGTTCCTGATTGGCCGGTCACGATGTCAACTACGAGGCAGGTTGCTGATTGGCTCTTCCGCTTTGCAGTTCCAGCTAGGATCCCACCCAGGGCATGGGGCCAGACAGAAACGACAAACTAAATGAAATGACCGGCTGGTTTGCCAGGCTACTGACCGCCAGCTTCAAACTGTTTTACTCCCATGATGCCATGAGAGAGACTGCTCACTGGTCTATATGATACCATGAGACAGACTGCTCACTGGTCTATATGATGCCATGAGACAGACTGCTCACTGGTCTATATGATGCCATGAGACAGACTGCTCACTGGTCTATATGATGCCATGAGACAGACTGCTCACTGGTCTATATGATGCCATGAGACAGACTGCTCACTGGTCTATATGATGCCATGAGACAGACTGTTCACTGGTCTATATGATACCATGAGACAGACTGTTCACTGGTCTATATGATGCCATGAGACAGACTGCTCACTGGTCTATATGATGCCATGAGACAGACTGCTCACTGGTCTATATGATACCATGAGACAGACTGCTCACTGGTCTATATGATGCCATGAGACAGACTGCTCACTGGTCTATATGATACCATGAGACAGACTGCTCACTGGTCTATATGATGCCATGAGACAGACTGCTCACTGGTCTATATGATACCATGAGACAGACTGCTCACTGGTCTATATGATACCATGAGACAGACTGCTCACTGGTCTATATGATACCATGAGACAGACTGCTCACTGGTCTATATGATACCATGAGAGAGACTGCTCACTGGTCTATATGATACCATGAGACAGACTGCTCACTGGTCTATATGATACCATGAGACAGACTGCTCACTGGTCTATATGATACCATGAGACAGACTGCTCACTGGTCTATATGATACCATGAGACAGACTGCTCACTGGTCTATATGATACCATGAGACAGACTGTTCACTGGTCTATATGATGCCATGAGACAGACTGCTCACTGGTCTATATGATACCATGAGACAGACTGTTCACTGGTCTATATGATGCCATGAGACAGACTGCTCACTGGTCTATATGATGCCATGAGACAGACTGCTCACTGGTCTATATGATACCATGAGAGAGACTGCTCACTGGTCTATATGATGCCATGAGAGAGACTGCTCACTGGTCTATATGATGTCATGAGACAGACTGCTCACTGGTCTATATGATGCCATGAGAGAGACTGCTCACTGGTCTATATGATACCATGAGACAGACTGCTCACTGGTCTATATGATACCATGAGACAGACTGTTCACTGGTCTATATGATGCCATGAGACAGACTGCTCACTGGTCTATATGATACCATGAGACAGACTGTTCACTGGTCTATATGATGCCATGAGACAGACTGCTCACTGGTCTATATGATGTCATGAGACAGACTGCTCACTGGTCTATATGGTGCCATGAGACAGACTGCTCACTGGTCTATATGATACCATGAGACAGACTGCTCACTGGTCTATATGATACCATGAGACAGACTGCTCACTGGTCTATATGATGTCATGAGACAGACTGCTCACTGGTCTATATGATGCCATGAGACAGACTGCTCACTGGTCTATATGATGCCATGAGACAGACTGCTCACTGGTCTATATGATACCATGAGAGAGACTGCTCACTGGTCTATATGATACCATGAGACAGACTGCTCACTGGTCTATATGATACCATGAGAGAGACTGCTCACTGGTCTATATGATGCCATGAGAGAGACTGCTCACTGGTCTATATGATGCCATGAGACAGACTGCTCACTGGTCTATATGATACCATGAGAGAGACTGCTCACTGGTCTATATGATGCCATGAGACAGACTGCTCACTGGTCTATATGATGCCATGAGACAGACTGCTCACTGGTCTATATGATACCATGAGACAGACTGCTCACTGGTCTATATGATGCCATGAGAGAGACTGCTCACTGGTCTATATGATGCCATGAGACAGACTGCTCACTGGTCTATATGATACCATGAGAGAGACTGCTCACTGGTCTATATGATGCCATGAGACAGACTGCTCACTGGTCTATATGATGCCATGAGACAGACTGCTCACTGGTCTATATGATGCCATGAGAGAGACTGCTCACTGGTCTAACAAAAGTTTATGAAACCTGAATGTTGTGTTTAGCAAGATATTTTTGATTTTTGAAGCATTTTCTGGTGATTGTGATTTTTTTGGCGAATGCATACGCTTCAAAAATCATGAAAGTGGTATTCACTTGCAGTGCTTCCCACAGGTATTTGAGAATTTGTGGTGGGGGACCGCAGACCCCCTA
This sequence comes from Poromitra crassiceps, assembly GCF_964638095.1. Lineage (NCBI taxonomy): Eukaryota > Metazoa > Chordata > Actinopteri > Beryciformes > Melamphaidae > Poromitra > Poromitra crassiceps. The sequence continues at coordinate 53,400,851 of NC_139625.1, read as the reverse complement.
GGGGGGTGCGGGGGCATGCCCCCCCGCGAGATTTTTTTAAACATTTTAAAGTAAAATGCATGAATTTGGTGTACTTTGAGAAAGCTTAAGAGCAAAATTAAAAGGCTAGATCTATGAAGAACATGTCATCATTACTGTGCTGTGGGTTTACAATGACAAACTAAATTTCTCCCTATAGGCAGGGCTCGACATTAACGGCTGCCCGGTTGCCCCGGGCAACCCAAAAAAAAATTGGGCAACCATTTCTTGGCCTTTGGTTGCCCCAGGGGCAACCACGTTTTTAACATGCAAAAAAATATGTACAGCAACAAACAGCAAAATATACACCAAATAAATATGTTTTAATACTTGTTGTGAGTGACATATATGTGATATTTTATTGCTGTTACAATCGGACCGATGTTACTAATTACCAGTCGGAACCTACTTGATGCATGCTGCACGTGCGGTGTGTTTAACGAGTACTGACTCGGACAGGTGATTAACGGGATTCCTTGTCTAATTAACGTTACACGCGACGCAACAAACGCACATTTCCCAGTGTCTCTGCCACGGGATTCCTTGTCTAATTAACGTTACACGCGACGCAACAAACGCACATTTCCCAGTGTATCTGCCATCACACTGGACATCAACACTAGCGGGAGATTTCTCCCCCTCCAGCAAATATACATGAATGTTAGGGGCGTAACGAACATGAACATCTTACCGAGAGGGAGAGAGCTATAGCTAACAGCTAAGCTAAGTATAACTAGCGTGTTAGCTAGTTCTAGTCTGAAAAGCATGTAAACAGCGGTGAGATTAGTGAGTCTGTAAAAGGAGGAGAGACTCGCGAGTGCTTCTGCAGAACTAGTGCATGTTGTGTACAGCGGGTAATGAGCCGCTGTTATGAAGATTAAAGCGAGATTCACAGAGTTGAGAGCAGACAAACACTTGCAGCTGCATCCTCTCCAGTCCTGCACATGACGCCTTCAGGAGCCGTCGGTAAACCACGCGCGTGTGGCCTTTGAGTGACTAATGTTTCACAACAAAATAAATAACCTGTCTCAAACAATGACTGATATCACAGGATGTAGTGAAGAGTGCAATGTACATGGGTATATAATTTGTAAAGAGTGTAAAGAGAAATATTGTATTAAGAGATACATAGAGATAGCCTACATCAGTGGTTTCCAAACTTTTCGTGTCCAAGGCACACCAAATGGCACTACAGAATCTCAAGGCACACCTAAGTCTATCTTTGCAAAATAGCCTCTATTACTCTTATCACAATGTTTTTTATTTACTAATGTCAAATAAAATTTGACAAAATATATTACTCTAGGAATTCATTTGAAACTTTGCAAAATTACTACATCAAATCAGCACTTTTTGTTTAGTTTTACAATTTGCAATTGCAATAATGCAAAATCCCAAGGCACACCTGGACTTGTCCTAAGCCACCAGTGTGCCTAGTAGGCACACCATTTGGGAACCACTGGCCTACATTATGGTGTTGTTCTAACAGAGAGACATTCAGTTAATATGGCGTTATTCTTCTAACACAGAAACATTCAGTTAGTTATTCTTCTAATACAGAAACATTCAGTTAATAAGGTGGTCTTCTAACACCAGAGAGACACATTTCAAAAGGTGTCCTTCAATCCCACAGTGACTGTTAAGGGTGTTACTAAACCTTGAATTTGTGAATGAAATTACACAAATGCATTATTATTATTATTATTATTATTATTATTATTATCATTATTACTACTACTACACCCGCTGCGCGCACTGAATAGGCCTATTATACTATATACTATAGACTATTATACTTACTTTTCTGTCACATCGTCATTATTAAGCCGGCTTATGACTGCATAGTATCTTAATTACTCAAAATATAAGGCGACTAAAAATGGCAACCATATTTTTATTTGGGCAACCATATTTTTATTCGGGCAACCAAAAGCTCTTGCCAGGTTGCCCCTCCGGCAACCACTTTTAAAAGTTAACGTCGAGCCCTGCCTATAGGTCAGCGATACTCAACTTGCTTTGCCACTTTCATGTAATGATAGAAGGCGAGGGGCCAGTTAATAAACAAACAATATACATTTTTCTGTAGCGGATTGTAGGTTTTTGGGGTGTCAGCCGGAGTTTAGGCTGACAGTGTTGTGCACACCGGATAGTTAGTTAGGTTAAGTTAGTTGGGTTAAGTACATACATAAGTGCCTGGGTAGCGAGCAGGCATTGGCGGTATTTGACAATTTAGCAGCTAAATCATAGATTATTGAAAGATATTCCATATTCCAGACTGAAATGCTATAACAGAAGTATTGGCCAGAATGACATGAACATTTATTGGACACTTATTCAGCGGATATCTTGCATGTTGCGTTCAGGTGCACTGTAAAAAAAAAAAAAAAAAAAAAAAAAAAACGTGCTCTTGGTCGACGAGATTCACGTTGGTCGAACTGGCTGGTGTTAATAATTTCATAGGAGAGATTCAATTTCATAACAAGAAAAGCGATCCGGAACGAAGTAACGTGGTGCGGAAGCAACCTTTTCTAGAAGCACACAGGAAGTGATCCAGGCTAGAGACAGTCTAGGCATAGTTAGCAGGCTATCTAGGCTGAAAGGAGAGCAACCAGCAGAGTGATGGAATTAACAATTAAATGGCTCAGCTATCAGCGCAAACGATGGACACGGTTCAGTACGCAGCCACCATCAGCTGTTAACGAGCGGCTAACTACGCAGTACGCACCTTATGAGTTGAGACTAACTACGCAGTACGCACCTTATGAGTTGAGACTAACTACGCAGTACGCACCTTATGAGTTGAGACTAACTACGCAGTACGCACCTTATGAGTTGAGACTAACTACGCAGTACGCACCTTATGAGTTGAGACTAACTACGCAGTACGCACCTTATGAGTTGAGACTAACTACGCAGTACGCACCTTATGAGTTGAGACTAACTACGCAGTACGCACCTTATGAGTTGAGACTAACTACGCAGTACGCACCTTATGAGTTGAGACTAACTACGCAGTACGCACCTTATGAGTTGAGACTAACTACGCAGTACGCACCTTATGAGTTGAGACTAACTACGCAGTACGCACCTTATGAGTTGAGACTAACTACGCAGTACGCACCTTATGAGTTGAGACTAACTACGCAGTACGCACCTTATGAGTTGAGACTAACTACGCAGTACGCACCTTATGAGTTGAGACTAACTACGCAGTACGCACCTTATGAGTTGAGACTAACTACGCAGTACGCACCTTATGAGTTGAGACTAACTACGCAGTACGCACCTTATGAGTTGAGACTAACTACGCAGTACGCACCTTATGAGTTGAGACTAACTACACAGTACGCACCTTATGAGTTGAGACTAACTACACAGTACGCACCTTATGAGTTGAGACTAACTACGCAGTACGCACCTTATGAGTTGAGACTAACTACACAGTATGCACCTTATGAGTTGAGACTAACTACACAGTATGCACCTTATGAGTTGAGACTAACTACACAGTATGCACCTTATGAGTTGAGACTAACTACACAGTATGCACCTTATGAGTTGAGACTAACTACACAGTATGCACCTTATGAGTTGAGACTAACTACACAGTATGCACCTTATGAGTTGAGACTAACTACACAGTACGCACCTTATGAGTTGAGACTAACTACGCAGTACGCACCTTATGAGTTGAGACTACAGTCGTCAGTGAGACTGGACGAGCACAGAGATACACTCCAACTCCGGTAATGTTAGACAGACTAATGGCCCATTTCCACCGCTGGTATCAGCGCGGCCCCGCCCAGCTCGTCTCGCTTTTTTGTCTCATTCCACCGATCAAAAACCTGGCCAGCCCGGGTTGAGTCGGGGGTTGAGTCGTGCTAGTTTTGGTCCCTGCTTTGTTGAGGTTCTAGCGCTGTGGACCCGGTACCATACGGTGACGTGAAAACACTGCAGACGACTGATTGGTCAGGCAGAATCGTGTCTACTCTATCTACTGTCAATGCTGGATACCAGTTTAGTGGGGATTACCTTCTCTTCTGTTATTTCCATCAGTCTTTTGTGTTGCTGCCTTCGGCTCTGGTGAAATAAAAGTGATCTCCTTACTCAGCTTAACATGACGGTGGTTTTCAATTGTTTTGAGAGAAAAAAAAATCCGCTCCTCAGGAAGCCCTTTGTAGCTGTGTGCAGCGTCGGCTCCGCTAGGCCGCAGGCGGGGCTTTGGTGAAGCCGCGGTCTTGCCTGGTGAGAGGCCGCCGGGGTATGTAGGGCAACCCCCGTCCCTCACGCCCGTCCCTCACGCAGCGCATGCATGTGAGTTTGACTAACAACAAAGTGATATCCATTCTCCTGGCCGATTGTCACATTTGCCCATGTACACTGTAGGTCATTTAGAGGCCCCAGTATTTCATAAACAGTTTAAAAGTTCTGTGTATGGATTTAATTGTAACGTTATATGTGACCTGCTCTGACAAAATCAGTCACATTGACCCTAAAACACATTTTGAGTTGCATAGACTGTTGGAAAGAGGAGAATCTCAGCTTTCTGGGGATATCAAAATTATCTTTGTAGTCCAACAATTGATGGAGATACACCCCTTTATGTCGCGACTGTTTCCAAACTATGTTTTTGAGAAAAATGGCCTCAAAGTTTGACGTTAATTCTGAGACATAAACATCTTTTCTTGAAGTTGTCTGCATGGATTTGGCTGTAAATTTGTATGGCAGTGTGTCATGATCTGTGGAAGGTCATGGGCAGGTTATGGAAACCACCTTGAAAGTCCTGGAAACCACCTGGAAAGTCCTGGAAACTACCTGGAAAGTCCTGGAAAGCACTTCCCCAAGTTAAATTTGGCTGTAAATTTGTATGGCAGTGTGTTATGATGCGGGTAAGGTCATGAGAAGGTCATGGAACCCACCTTGAAAGTCCTGGAAACCACCTGGAATGTCCTGGAAACTACTTGTAAAGTCTGGAAACCACCTCCGGTTGGAGTGGGCTGTAAATGTGCATGGTGGTGTGTTATGATCTGGGGTAGGTCATTATAAGGTCCTGGAAACCACTTAGAAAATCCTTGAAACTGGACTTTCTGAATTTAAGATCTCAAATTAAGTTTATCTATTTCATTCATTTATTTCATTTACAGCATTTCAAATGAGCCATCATATCAAATCTGGCAAATGTATTTTCTAATATTAGATTAGAATTTTTTTTTACAGATTTGATGGGACTTTCCCTATCAACCACGACCACTTCTGGGGCCAAATGTATAAAACTCTGTGCATGTACTGTGTGTGTAGAAATCTGTCTAAGCCCAAAAAGCTCTACGCCCAAATTAACACTATACATTTGGCCCCTGGTCTTCTATTCGAATATACAGATAGATAGATACTTTTGTTGGTTGAACAGGTACACATGACATCTCAGTACACCTCAGTGGATATCATGACAAAGTAGCCTATGTAAAGGCAACTAATAGACCAGCTAGAACAGTCTGGTAAATTCAGAAAATGGCATCACTTTACTGTAATGCAGCCTTTAACCCCTGGGAAATATTCATGTATAAGCATATTTGAGTAGGCTACGTAGAAAAGCGGTATATAAGTCCTATCAATTATTATTATTATTATTATTATTATTATTATTATTATCATCAATACCAACTGTTCTGTAACACCCAAGATCATCTGACGCCCCACCCACATTATTTCTTTTAATTAGGGTTACATTAATGCAGGCTAATAATTGTACATTAATGTAGTAATAATTGTAATTGTTGTAATAATTATTACAAATAACAGCAACAAAGAATCTATAGCAGACCCGTTTCTGCTCTGGAGTAGACAGAGAGACAGACTGAAAGTAACCTAGGCTATGATTCAAATAGCCTAATTCTAAATTAGCTCAGTCTGCCATCTGTGAATTGAATTTAAAAATCAAGCAACATTATCATGCAGATTACTGACTAGTAGGCTATTAGTCTATCAATCTGACAGACAGACAGACAGGCAGACAGACAGACAGACTGTCACTGGATGCAGAAATTGCGCAGCTGCAACGAGAGAGGGAGAGAGAGAGAGAGAGAGAGAGAGGGGGAGAGAGAGAGACGGCAGAGACGGGTTGCCATGTTCGTTATTGATAACCCCCGAAGAGGCAGATTTTTAAGAGGTTAAAATGTTACATAAACAGCCTAAACTAGTCTAAAATAACAAACCAATAACACAACTCCACAATACAACCCTGACAAACTTTAGAAACAGCGTTTTAAATCGTAGAGTAGTCTATAATATAGCCTACCATTTGCAAGTACTTCCAAACCCGTTTAACTGGCAACGTGAGGAGCAGAGGAGCGCTGCACGTGCAGCAGGGAGCAGAGTGAGAACGCAGAGCAACAGGCTCTCAGCGCAGTTTCACTTTTGTCACTCTAACTTCAAGAGCTTCAAAAGTATATTTAGCGGTCGAATTTCACAATAATCTTTACACAGAATGAAAGCCAAGGCTTTATTTTACTATAATCTGATGAAACCCCAAAACAGCAGAAATAAATATTATCTGATAAAATCGCGTTTTCTAGACAAACAGCCAGCGCGACAAGCGACTGATTTGGTCAGAGCAGGTCACATATGTTATAGCCTACTTCGGAATATGGGCGTCGCGGAGGGCAGATATGCGGTCGCTATGACGACCAGGTGTGGGCGGGGGCAGAAGCAAAACGTCCATCGGGTTGAAACAAGTAGAGCCGAGTGGTGACGAGCTGTGCAGGGCTGTAAAATGTGGTGGAAATGAGCCATTATAAGATGTTACTGGAATAAATCGCAAAAGCTGTCTAGCTGTCCTTTCTGCCAACTAATTAACCATGCCACGTGTGCTAACGTTACATAACCGTATGGCCAATCAGATTAGTCAGGGGCGGAGCGACCCCATCAGACAAGAGGGGGCGAAGCCTTTAGGGGGGCCCACGCCGCCGAAGAAAGATTTGCCTTTTTTGCATGTTTGAATCTGTTTAACCATATTTAGTGGAATATCTCATTTTAAACACACCAATGTTATTGTCTATTGATTGAATTCCTCTCACACTCACACCACTGACTTTATTAAATAGTCATTTTAAGTCACAACTGTAAAATAGCTGATAGCCCCTATATCCGAAAACACAATTTGTCACTCATTGAGCAAAGTAATATTATGTCCAAGAAAGCCTACAGTGAAGCCACTTTACAGACAAGCTTGTGCTGAAGAAGAAAAAGAAAAACACAGGTTGCCAGCCAGGCCTCTTCAGATGTTTCAGCACCGAGGCACAGCCCTCGGTTCAGCACCACCGCAGATTAGTGTTGTCACGGTACTCGGTACTTCGGTACTTGGACGGTACTACATTGCTACGGTACTGAACGGGACCTGTTTTTCATGGTACCGAGGGTACCGAATTTACTATTTAGTTTGCCACCATGGCTTGGCTTCATGGACCCAGCCGCCAGCTAACGTTAGCCTGTCTGCCTGATCAACATACATACATATACTGCGCATACGCGTGATTTCTAACCCCACATAGGATAAGCAATAACCACGCCCTGTGGCGCCTGGATTGGCCAGGAGCAACACTGGAGGGCACGCACAGGCAGCGAAGATAATGGCTACAGCTACAGCAGGAGCGGCTGCTCCTGTCCTATTCCAACAACTCAACTTGTTGAGAAGAAGAATGCAAAGAGTCGCATTTGGAAATATCAGTCCCCAAAGTCCCATCTGCAAAAAGTGTGAAAGGGAGTTCCAAACCAAACAGGATAACACATCCAATCTCGCCAAGCAGCTGAAAGACAGGCACCCAGACCTGTTCAAATGATTCAAGGTGGGTTACTTCTTTCAAACGGTGTAAAATAACACGTTTAACAACATATCAAACAGACCTTATCCTGTCACATTCGTTTTTGAGATAGCTGGCAATGCATTGTGTAACCAAAAAACGTTTGCGCTAACGTTAACGTAACGTGTTTTGTAATGGAATCATTATGGGACCCGGCTAATACCTGGTACAGCGTTAGCTAGCATAGTGTAACACGTGTGCAATGCAATGTTTGTAATGGAAACATTATGGGACACGGCTAATAGCCGAACTTAGCCATAGTTCAACATGGCATCAAAATAAATACAAGCTTCTTTCGGGTGAAACATGTCCGTGAATTAAAACTAGCTACATAAAATTGCTTGCACTCTACATGTGTGTATGTGCAGTTGTCTTTATCATCTCTTTATTTTAGTAAATCTCACTGACGTTACTTTCCATTTAACAGTATGCGAGAGATGAAGATGAAGGCACAAGTCGCGGAGCCCAAAAGACCACCCAGCAGACAATTCCTGATGTTTTTGAAAAGCAGAGGAAATATGACAAGAACTCACATGAAGCAAGAAAGTGTGATAGGGCATTGGCAGAATTCCTATGCATCGATCAAATACCAATATACACCGTTAAGAAAAAAAAGGATTCCAGCAATTCTGTGAAATAAATTAAATTATAATATTTAATATAATAATACAATTAAATACTTGAGGGCTTCATGTGTTGCACTGTCTGTACTCACTGCCATACATAGTTGAATGTAAGAAGTAAGCAGAAGCACATTGTTTTGTTTTAAAGTTGAAGCCTACATGCCATTTGTTCATTGGAAATGGTTGCATACTTTAATAAAGGAGAATATGTTCAAGAAATATCAGTCTGTTTTTTTTACCGTGGTACCGAAATTGGTACCGAGTACCGTGGAAATTCACTAGTACCGGTACCGACTACTGAATTATTGGTACCGTGACAACACTACCGCAGATGGACAGCAACAGGCTGTCACAGCACCCTGTCTGCCCCTGTCTCCCTCTCTCTCTCACACACAGACAGGCGGGCGCACCCTCCGCCACTGAGATTAGTGGATGATTAAGCGACAGAGCGTTTCAGCCAATGGGAGAGCATTCTGAGCGGCGGTGGGACCAGGGTCTGAGCGCCCGCCATTAATTAGTTCAATGGCTAACGTTATCATAGAGAGATGCATTTCGTGTGTACAGGTATATTAGTGAATGAACCAGCTAGTGGATTTCAACCCAATATATAACGTTGAAAGCAGTGTGACTCGTAATGGTCATCATATACATCATATAGTTTCAGTCACTCTGGCTGTTTTAGCCCTTTACTCATGTTCGTGGTAGCCTAGCCAGAGATATTTCACTAATGCAGTGATATGAGTGCAGGGCCCAGCATGCTCCACCAATCACAGATGCCCATACAGCGAGTTTCACCAATCAAAGACGTTTTGTCGAAGTGTGGGTAGTGTAGTACTTCTCCATGAAATTGAATAATTTTTTTTTAAATCTTACAGATTTGTGGCTTCTACAGGAACATATACCATCGTTTCACCACTGGAAGACCCGTGGTAAGTCTACTTTGGGTGGTTACAACATTATGGCTATATAATCAAAATCTCATTGCAGAATATGAGTGGGGAAATACTCTTCTGGAACTGATGTGTCACGTGAGTGACTGAGCTCTATTACATAAACAGAAATGAAAACTAGAATTCTCCTTCACAGATAAGACTGTTTAACAATATTTTGTGCATGGAGGATTTCCTCACAGTACCGGCCAAAACACACAGGATGGTTTTTAAGGCAGTTTCTGTTGTGCTTCGCCGCTTCAGACCAAACTACGCTACATTCCTCTATTTATGTGTGTATTTGAACCAGTGGGCTAGCTCTGGGTTCTACAGAGGAAGCTGCAGAAGTGATCCTGAAAGCTGTAGTTCCTTGAACGGCCACTTGAGGCTGGACCCGGAAGGGAGTCATTCCCATTCACCCCCATGTTAAAATGCCCCACTTTGTAACAGTGATTAAGCATGTTTACAGAATGGACCGAAACATGTTTTTGGCCTGTATAGGTCATAACAACTGAGCGGGGCCACATTTGTATATAACCCACCCGTTTAGAGTCAAATAGACAATAGAAATGACTATGTTTCGGGGGTGATTGACAGGTCGCCTGTCCAGTAGTGCCTGTTCAGCAGCTTGCTGATCACGGACCAATAGCAGGCGGAGCTGCAGCTCTGGGAAAGCCCGTGTCTCATGCCGTCTCGTGTGAGCTGCGCGAGGACGCCAAGATGGCGACAGGCCACTTCGACCATGGATGTGGTTCAACATGGGAGTCCAAAAAAACAATGGTAGACTACAGTCAATGATTTTAACTTATGATTTTGGTGTGCCTCTTTCTTTCAATACCATATGTACTAAGAGCGAGAGCAAACTTAGCCTACTTGGTTCCCTTTGTTGAAAAAGTAAAGGAACTCTGACTGCAACACAACTTCTCTGCATGTGCTGTGCCATCCAAAGCAGAGGCTGTTGTGCCTCTTCACAATGTGTGGGGGAGGGTCAAAGTTCATGGGGGTGGGGGAGTCCTCTCAAATGACACTGTCAATATCTTGCAGCCCTAATTGACGTATCTCATCGCAAGGCAGATGGACGATCCCGACAAACATCTAGCAGTAAAAGGAGAACACTGAAGATATTTTCAGTTAAGATTCAGTAATACTGTACTCTCCAGACCCTTACTAATTACTAATAACCTGTACTTATCGGTCTGCTGGACGCAACTGTCTGTTTAACGCTAGCAGGAAAATCATTTGCAGTTTACAACTGGACTGGAGCCAGTTAGGTTTGTCTTGGCCAAATGAAGGGTTTACATGAGGTCAATTCATTTGGAATAAGAGTATCTTACTCCGTCTCCTAACATGTTCTTTTACCATTTACCATGTTCTTAAGTAGGCTGAAATGTAATGTCTGGGCTGGTGGCATTAAGTGATACGTGACAACTTGGCAGGCAAGCAGGTTCTAGTCGACAGTAATCCAAAAGGCAGCCTGGGTGAAAAAAAATCACATGGCTCTGATTGTAAACAAAGCAGTTATGCAACCATCTGAGATTCATGCACACTGCCAGGAGACACCCTGACCTACTATCAACAACCCCCAGCTACCCTGCATACTGTGCCTCAGTCAGTGTGGGAGAGGGGGGCTGGCCCTGGCCGGGATCCTGTTTAAACCTGTAGGGCTGTTCAGTAAACCATGTTGGCTTGTGGAGCCCATCCCCCCGACGTGACTCACGTTTCCCCGCTCAATGTTGCCTGCTTCCCGCACAGAAGGGGGCGGGAAGGGGAAGACAAGCGCCATATAATGTTGTTACACATGCACAAGTTCATCAGCTAAAAAGAAAAGCGCCCTCGAGTCATGTTGTCATTCATGAAAGAAGCAACATGTTTATTATTATTATTATTATTGGTGTAAAAAGTGACCACTATTCTGAAAACTTGAAAAAACAATAAAGGGCTTGGATGTTGATACAAAAAAGTAGCAGCCAAGAGGAACACATTCACACAACACACTGGGTATATCTGAATATGCAATTAGCAAAACTGCCATAGATTACCAGCAGTAAAGTCATCAACAACGTGGCAAGTGGCATTGGCGTAGATGACAATAAGCAAAGAAAGCACCACACGGCAGGAGGGCAATACTGTACAGCCAGTGTGCAAACGAGAGAAGGTGATGATGTGAATCCTGCACTCCACTGCCTTGCAAAGAGCAAGAAAACACGTCACAGCGCATGGCTCTCTATTTGTTGACAAGCCAGACTCCCGCGCCTGATGCAGATCTGTGACACAGAGCGCAGCGCTGCAGCAGCCGCTTGCCCTTCTTGCAAGTTATCTCGCCGAAATGTTGGAGCTAGCTCGCAAGCTAACGGCTCAGCTATAATGCAACTGAGGAAGAGAGAGAAAACACATTCAGCCCCGTTAGCCGCTAGCGCCCATCCCCCAACCAACCAGTCTATCCCTGTCTGTGTCCACCATCTTTAATCTGTGCTCCTTCTCCCTTCCCACCACACAAAACACCACCAAAACACCACACACTCACCTTTCACGACCATCGCCGAATCGATTATCACCTTCCGAAATAATAAATCGATTTTCGTTTTAATATTGTGCGTATTTTAATATTGAAAATTGGCCGTGCGAGCGGAACCGCGCCTTGAGAGAAGAGCAGCAATCCTAAACCGCCATCTGGTGGTATTTTCCTCTCCGTGATGCAGCGGAAGCGGCGCAGCCTCAGACCGAGACACAGCTGCCCCCTGGCGGACACACCGCGGCGCGGCGCGCCTAGAGCAGAGCGGCGGACACGCGCCTAGGGGGCGAGCAGAGGAGGGGAGGGACCGCAGGACCCCGCCACAGAGCACTCGCGGGGACGCGCATAGAAGGGGGGAAAGCCCCCTCCCTCCTCTATAAATTAATTTACTTGACACGACTGTTTATCAGAATCAAAAACAATATTGCCAAAGCATACAAAATGTAAACAAAATCACATTAAGATGATTAATAATTTGATTTCAGTGTGTTGCTACAATTCACAGTCTAATCATAATTAAAAAAAGAGTTGTTAAACACTGTTAATAACTTTTGATGGATACTACAACTAAATGTATCACAAAATGCATAATTATTATTAATATAGGAGATGGGTTATGCATGACATAGGTCACTGCAAACTCACTATTGAGTACCACAAACACAAGTCTCTATAGGGACATTAGTGTTTGTTTGTTTGTTTGTTTGTTTGTTTGTTTGTTTGTTTGTTTGTTTGTTTGTTTTTAATTAATAATTCCAAAATGATGGTTAAGCAATATAAGAGAGAACAAAGCATGGTTCTACTAGCCCAGGGTTAGTAGAGTCCAGGACCGTTGGAACCACGTGCTTCCAGATACAGCTAAAGGCCCCGTCTCTGGCTCCGTTTCACACTGGCAACTTTGAGCCCTGTGTTTAGATGAAAAGTCAGGCTTAACCCCCGACTTCGAGCTGGCCCTGGGCTGAAGTCGGGGTTAGCACACTTTATGTTCCAGGATTGTTCAAGTGTGAAAGCTTTCTTAGCCTGGGGCTTAGTGCTATGCTAAGCTCCCTTAGCCCCAGGTTAAGAGACTCACTTAACCGGCTAAGTGTAGTGTGAAACTGAAAAGGCCAATATTAGACTAACCTGGTAAACAGAGAGAGAGAGGGAGGCAAAAGAGGGGATGGAGGGAGGGAGAGAGAGAGAGCGAGGGCAGATGGTGAAACTTCTCTGCCATTTGTCTTGATGAGATCCGTGGGCTGGAATTGGACATGCATAAACCCAATTACACAGCCTGGATGTACTCACATTACTCACCCCTGTTCACTGTGGCCTGGTACTGCCAGGGAGAGAGAGAGAGAGAGAGATGGAGGAGAGAGAGAGAGAAAGAGATACATACACATTAGTCCCACTTGAGGGCATTGTCACTACGTACTGTAGATATCAAACACAAGCGTGCATGCGTGCGTGTGAGAGAGATAGGGAGAGTGAAAAAAGGAGGCATAAATATCCTTTTGTCCCCTCTCCCCTGCATTCAAGAATGGAATTACACACGCGCACACACACACACACACACACACACACACATACACACACACACACACACACACACACACACACACACACACACACACACACACACACACACACACACACACACACACACATACACACACACACACAATTACACAACACAAAACAAACACACACACACACACACACACACACACACACACAAACAAACAAACACACACACACACACACCGGGTGGTGTTTCATCAAATGGACACATTGTTGTTGTCCGTAGCAACAGCACTCTTGCCAGTGTTGCCAGATGGTAAATGTTCAATTATCGTACCAGAGGCTCAAAATCATCGTTTTGGGGGTAAAATTATCGTACAAATACAATAATTATCGTACGTCTGGCAATGCTGATTCTGGGTTATGTTGGCCACAAACAGTTGTATCCTCAAGTTTGTACAGTAAGTACAGTAGCCCGAGTGACGTCACAGGTGTTATCTGCCCAGATGGCTTTTTATGGCTAAATAAGAAAAACTACTCACAAAAAAATCTTCATTTGACACACCACACACACACACACACACACACACACACACACACACACACACACACACACACACACACACACACACACACACACACACACACACACAGTTTCATGTAAGACAGGCACGTCCAAAGTCCAGCCCGGGGGCCAATTGCAGCCCGTGGACCGATTTTAAATGGCCCTCGGCTTGTCTCTAAAAATATACTATGTGGCCTTCCACACAGCATTGGTTAATCAAGCAATTTCACTTTGTGTTTTTTCTGTTCACCTAACAATGACAGCACTATCATACAGTTTGTAGACGAGCACCAGGAACAACACAGGCGGAACTTATGTTTTCAGATGGTAAACAAAATCCTTAGAGTACATTTTCTCTTGCCCATAAAAGCTACAGCCAGATCGCCTCGGGGTCATTTCAAAAGCACACAACCCATGCACACGCGCACGCACGCACGCACGCACTCGCACACACACACACACACACACACACACACACACACACACACACACACACACACACACACACACACGCACACACATGTGCACGCACGCACACACACACGCACACACACACACACACACACACACACACACACATGTGCGCGCATGCATGCACACACACACACAGGCACACAGGCATTCTCAAACATCTATAATATAATTGAGTATGTGGACGTTGTTCAAGTTCTGTGTTCGGCCACAGCTATGCCGTTTTATTAATTAGCTAATGATGTGATGTTATCAGTGATGTTATCAGTGATGTTATCAGTGATGATGTCATCAGTGATGATGTCAAAAGTGATGTCATAAGGGCGCGCACACACACGCACGTGTGCACTCACACACACACCCCCACACACACACACACACACACACACACACACACACACACACACACACACACACACACACACACACACACACACACAGAGGCATTGTGACAAGACTGATCAGTGATGTCACACACACAAGGAGGCATTGTGACAAGACTGATCAGTGATGCCATAGGGGGGCACACACACACACACACACACACACACACACACACACACACACACTGATGATGTCATCAGTGATATCATAATGCAGTGGGGGCAGTGGGGGCACACACACACACACACACACACACACACACACACACACACACACACAAGGAGGCATTGTGACATCACTGATGCAATAACATAGTGAGCAATACATACACACACAAGGAGGCATTGTGACATCACTGATGCAATAACATTTAGTGAGCAACACACACACACACCAATAGGGCAGGCGAGGCGAGGCCGCTGTGCCGCCGTTAAAATATCCTTAACGATCAGTCTAATGAGCCATTCCACATGTACCATAGTAACTGTTATCTTACCCTCTTACACTCTAGCCTATGTGAATATCAACAATTAGTTGTTTTGCCCAAATTTAAACACTTTACATTTTTCATATTTCTTTTGTAATCCACTTTTGGTAACGCTTTAGAATACAGCCCCGCAAATAAGCATGTAGTTATAGTATAACTACGGGGTACAAGGAGTGTAGTTATAGTATAACTACGGGGTACAAGGAGTGAATTTAAACTTTAACTAGAGGGCAACAAGATCTGTACTTATAGTATAACTACGGGGTACCACACTGTACTTACAGGGTAACTACGGGGTCGCGGGCTGTATTCTAAAGCAGGGGACCAATTCTGTACTTATAGGCTAATTACGGGGTACCACACTGTACTTATAGTGTAACTACGGGGTACAAGGAGTGAATTTAGACTGTAACTACAGGGGAACAAGATATGTACTTATAGGAGTGTAGTTATAGTATAACTACGGGGTTTAAGGAGTGTAGTTATAGTATAACTACGGGGTTTAAGGAGTGTAGTTATAGTATAACTACGGGGTTTAAGGAGTGTAGTTATAGTATAACTACGGGGTACAAGGAGTGTAGTTATAGTATAACTACGGGGTACAAGGAGTGTAGTTATAGTATAACTACAGGGTTTAAGGAGTGTAGTTATAGTATAACTACAGGGTTTAAGGAGTGTAGTTATATTATAACTACGGGGTACAAGGAGTGGAGTTATAGTATATCTACGGGGTACAAGGAGTGTAGTTATAGTATAACTATGGGGTTTAAGGAGTGTAGGTATAGTATAACTACGGGGTTTAAGGACTGTAGTTATAGTATAACTACGGGGTACAAGGAGTGTAGTTATAGTATAACTACGGGGTTTAAGGAGTGTAGTTATAGTATAACTACGGGGTACAAGGAGTGTAGTTATAGTATAACTACGGGGTACAAGGAGTGTAGTTATACTACAGTGTGGTACCCCGTAGTTATACTATAAGTACAGATCTTGTTACCCTCTAGTTACAGTCTAAATTCACTCCTTGTACCCCGTAGTTATACTATAACTACACTCCTTGTACCCCGTAGTTATACTATAACTACACTCCTTGTACCCCGTAGTTATACTATAACTACACTCCTTAAACCCCATAGTTATACTATAACTACACTCCTTAAACCCCATAGTTATACTATAACTACACTTCTTAAACCCTGTAGTTATACTATAACTACACTCCTTAAACCCGTAGTTATACTATAACTACACTCCTTAAACCCCGTAGTTATACTATAACTACACTCCTTGTACCCCGTAGTTATACTATAACTACATATCTTGTTACCCTCTAGTTAAAGTTTAAATTCACTCCTTGTACCCCGTAGTTATGCTATAACTACACTCCTGGTACCCGTAGTTATACTATAAGTACAGATCTTGTTACCCTCTAGTTAAAGTCTAAATTCACTCCTTGTACCCCGTAGTTATACTATAACTACACTCCTTGTACCCCGTAGTTATACCATAACTACATGCTTATTTGCGGGCTGTATTCTAAAGCGTTACCCCACTTTTCCCTACTCTTTTTTTTAAGCGGTGCAGTTCTGTATGTGTGCCTGTTTGTAACACGGGGTGTCCGTTTGTAAAACGGGGTGTCCGTGGCCTGCATATTTTCTCAGATGACTGCTCCTAAACCTGCATCACTTACTTCAACACTTGGGTGTGATTTTTATTCTTACACATTTGGTAATCTTTGTTTACTCAGAAAAGGACACACACACACACACGCACACACACACACACACACACACACACACACACACACACACACACACACACACACACACACACACACACACACACACACACTCAGCTTCAGCTCACACAGCTACACACTTTCACTCCTGGGAGCTGGCCAGCTTATAACCACAGTGTTCTGCTGTCGGCCACTGATCAGCTCAACTGGAGCCAATGGGGTTAAGCAGCAGGCCCAGGGCCTTGTCATTAGTAAGTGATGGAGGCCAAGGCATTACGGATTCATTTCCACCAGCAGGTTTTCCCAGTTGGTCCAGAAGATTCAAACTAGTGAACTCACTCACATATCTGCCGGCAGCAGCCTGAAGGCTCTCGGCTGATTCCCCGAAGGAGACATTAGTCTTCTCCCTTCACAGGGAGGCCAGAGGTCTCTGGGCAGATTCAAGGGCAGTCTCGCTTGTCACCACCCGGCTGCCATATTCCATATTTCATATTGTTGATCATATGCTTCATGTCTCCTTAAACTGGAGAATAATATTAAATGGAGACTGTTCCAGAGAGAAAATGGACACACTGTTCTCAGGACGAGCTCTAGAGGGATCTGTGAGAAGGTGCTGTGCTAGATCTGCAATGTTCCTTGATGAGGCTGATGAGGTGACTGATTGAAGCGTGCTGGTGTTGATGCTGACAGGTGGGCCAGCTCATAAGAGGGCCAAGATACTCCTATAGTCACCTCACTCTTCAGTCAAAACCGCTCTCTGAAGGGAGATGCCACTGTTGGGAAAATATTGACATTTATATTTACGTTTGGTGTTTAGCTGATAGCCTTCGCCAGATCAAGTTACGAGTGCAACAGTGGGATGTGCTCAATTAGATTGCCCACATTACACATAGCCACTGGTGAGGAGTGCATGCGTCAAACCAGCAGCATCCACACAATGCAAGGAACAAAAATGCCTGTGTCCCGAAAAAGCAAAGGAAACAAAGAAAGACATAAGTGCCAGACAGAGAAAAATGTTTTTATTTTATTTTACAAGGCAGGAATAAGGACAGGGCTGCTGTCAGAGCATCTCTCATCTGAACCCCATGAAAGAAACTCTCAGAAGGTGGATGGTGCTGAAACGAAAACAATTTATAAGTCGGTTTTCCTCTGGGTTCTGCACAATTGCACAATCCACAATTCTGTCTATTTTATTTGCAGTCACTGACAGCAGGCGTTGGCTCCCACACATAGAAAATGCTTCATGCCTGATCCAAGCAGCTGAAGATGCATTCTGGAAATTATGAATTTGGTGCAGCGTCTCAATATATGGATTTTCATAACAAACACATTTCAATTTTGACCCAAACAAAAGTGTTGTTTAACCCTCTAGCTACTCACCTGTATGATGCACTAGTCTAGGTCACTTTCAGTGAAATTCTCTCTAAAAATCTGTTCAAATTGAACCTTTTTACCTTCATTAAAACCCACAAGGTGATGTATTTACATTACAGAGTTAACAAGAAGGAGACATTCTGCTGCCTGCCATCCCCTCTCAATCAGCCCTGTACCTCACAAGTGATACATTATGAATAGGCTATGATGTATAATGTATGAATGCACATTTATAACTGATGAATAATACAGTTGCAAATGTAAATATATAACCTTGCCTATTAAACCTCGCACAGCGCCGTGAGAAATGTTGCACACTCTCCTAGGCAACACAGCCTTCAAACCCATCACTACAGGTGCACGCACGCGCACGCACACGCACACGCACACGCACACGCACACACACACACACACACACACACACACACACACACACACACACACACACACACACACACACACACACACACACACACCTTCCACCCCTTATGATAAGCTGTCTGGCTGTTTGTAATTATCCTCTTGTCTTGTAGATGGCTTTCCTCCAGCCATGCTCAGACAACAGTGGTGCTTTCTATACGAGGGATCAGCCGAGCAGCATTTTGGTAAACAAACCGCGTCACTGGGTGGCAACGGCAATGGAACCCTATGGAGCCCAAGTGGCACAAGGCGGGAGTGTCTGACTTTAGCCGGCTAACTCTGTTTACATTTAAAAAACTGCGACAGTTCACACAACTTTAACACGACATGCATATATTATACATCAAACTCTTGAGCTAATTCTGCTCTCACTCAGAATGTCAAAATATAAGCGATGTGATGTATAGTTTTTGAGATATTAACGTTTGTTTGGCACAACTCATACTATTAACTGCCGCGGGGTTCCGGATTTCTGGGTGGCAAGTGACGTCACGCTGATTTGTCCTATGCAGTGTGTTGCTGTGGGGGTTTTTATTTTTATTTTTTTCCTTCTTGAGTGGCAAACATTTCAAAATAAACAGCCTCACCTAAAACCAGCTTTGCAGGCACTTGCCCAGGTTAATCCATCTTAATCGTTAAGCTGAAAGAGGGATTTTACTTAGACTACCTACTTTTCAAACGCTCATAATAACATAATTATTTCTATGGTGTGTTCATCAGAATTTGTAGACACATATTACAGTGGCAGCCACCTTGAATTGCCGCTCCCAGCCGGATCCCAGCGGGCTGCCATAAGAAATGAACTTTGTTACACCGTAAGGGGCCATTGCTTAGAGGAACTAAGATCATCTACTGTATATCAGTGGTGTTCAAACTTTTTTATGTCAAGGACCCCTAAACTGATACAAATTAGACCACAGACCCCATTTGATAAGATTTTGTCCCAGGCCAGGGTCCCCTATTTGCACGAAAAGTGTGCATAAAGGCTTCAAAATGTCAGCAGGAGAGCCCTCATGCACTGAACAATTTGACAGTGGGACAGCACTTAAAGGAACCCTAGTCAATTTTCAACCAGCTTTGTATCATTACAAAATCAGTAGTATATCCAAAAACTGTAATCAGTTTTGCAGTCATTCATTTAGATTGACAGTTATTGAGAGTTGATTTGAGTTAAGTTGTGGACCAGTGATGTCATTCATGAACAAATGACATCACTGGTCCACAGCTTAACACAAATCAACTCTCAATAACTGTCAAACGAAATGTTGTATGACTACCCTTGTTACTTCCTTGAGCTGGGTTGTAACATATGAGGGGAGTCATACACCAAAGTAAACGTTGAAACAATAATTTATTAAGAAAAAAGAATGGAAAATTACTATACAACATAAACTACATTAAACAAACAAACAGAACAAAAGGTGTATCAGTGAGGAGGGAGAGAGACTGGATGGTGTGAAGGTCTTATTGAGCCCATACCACTTTCATACAGAGACGGTTCTGGTTCTGGTTCTGGTTCCGTTCAGGAGTCTCAGAACCTTGGTGCTTTCTGGCGAACCAGCCCGCGTTCACACCAGTTTAAGCGGAACCAAAGTGGGAGGACATTATTCGGTAGTCCTCCTTCAGTTTTTTTAGTTTATTCATTATTTGATCTGGCGTTCGAGTGAACCCAGCCTTGGCCATCTCTTCCGCAAGTTCAGCATACAACTTGCTCTTTCTTGTACTGCTTTCTAGCTTTTCTTTAAATTCGGTAGATGCCCAAATCGCCACTAAACATTTGGTTTCCTCAGCAGACCACTGCAAATTATTTTTCTCCATGTTGTCACTGCCTTCTTTCTTCTCCTTCCTGCTCGTTTTCACAGCCTAGAATAAGACACGCCCACTGATGATGTCACGGTTCCCAAGGAAAAACCAACTATCTTTTGGTTCCGCTGAGAACCAACTTTTCAGGTTCCGAACCAATTATTTTTTTGGTCTGAACGTGCCGGCCGGTTCAAATTTGGGTTCGGGAACCGGAACCGGCACGGAGCCCTGCCGGTGTGAAAGCCCTATGAGTGCACCGGGCCCAGGTGCACCCAATCAGCCTAACGACCCCAACACCTGGCCCCTGCAAGACAGGGCCAGGAGAGTGGGGAGGCCGTCACACTTTTAGATTTATGAAACCCATGACCAAAATAGTCATATACATTCTGTCATTGTGTTACTTATGGTTGGAATTCTAGTGAAAATAAATTATTGCCCTTTTTGCTGGGGACCCCCTGGAAGTGATCCCCAGACCCCACTTTGAGAACCACTGGTTTATGAAGAGGTTGAATTGGTTTAAGTTATGTTATGTTTAAGTTATGTTAAGTTTTAGTAGTTAAGTTAAGTTTCTGTGTTATCTTTGTTTAAGCTGTTTAAGCAGATCTGGATGGGGCCTGTTAGGGACCTGTCACTGGTGCCTTCTAGGTGGGTCTGCATGTGTATGTTCCTGTTGTCCAACTTTTGGCTTTGACGCAGGCTTTGAGAAACTGTGACGCAGAGTAGACTGACCTAACACTCCTGGACACATTCACAGAGTAGACTGACCTAACACTCCTGGACACATTCACAGAGTAGACTGACCTAACACTCCTGACACATTCACAGAGTAGACTGACCTAACACTCCTGGACACATTCACAGAGTAGACTGACCTAACACTCCTGGACACATTCACAGAGTAGACTGACCTAACACTCCTGGACACATTCACAGAGTAGACTGACCTAACACTCCTGGACACATTCACAGGCTACGCACGCAAATCACAGAAGTCCTCCACAATCTAAAAACTTTTGTCCATGCTGTAACCATGGAAACAGAGGCTGTCAGGCTCGGCATGCGGTGGTGCACTGCACACCCCCTGTCAAGGTAAGCACAGGTTATCTGCCACAACAAGCACTGACACAGACTCCTCACTGTGGGAAATTTGTCTGCGAGGCTTGACAGGGGGTTTGGGCTCAGTTCAGACTCCAGGTTGAAACATAGCATTTGGCCAATAAAGATCTGTCTTGCTCTCTCTGTTATATCTCTATGCTGCTGAGAGGCTGCACGCTGCTCTCTGTTATATCTCTATGCTGCTGAGAGGCTGCACGCTGCTCTCTGTTATATCTCTATGCTGCTGAGAGGCTGCATACCGCTCTCTCTGTTATATCTCTATGCTGCTGAGAGGCTGCACGCGGCTCTCTCTGTTATATCTCTATGCTGCTGAGAGGCTACATACCGCTCTCTCTGTTATATCTCTATGCTGCTGAGAGGCTACATACCGCTCTCTCTGTTATATCTCTATGCTGCTGAGAGGCTGCATACCGCTCTCTCTGTTATATCTCTATGCTGCTGAGAGGCTACATACCGCTCTCTCTGTTATATCTCTATGCTGCTGAGAGGCTGCATGCGGCTCTCTCTGTTATATCTCTATGCTGCTGAGAGGCTGCATGCGGCTCTCTCTGTTATATCTCTATGCTGCTGAGAGGCTGCATACCACTCTCTCTGTTATATCTCTATGCTGCTGAGAGGCTGCATACCACTCTCTCTGTTATATCTCTATGCTGCTGAGAGGCTGCACGCTGCTCTCTGTTATATCTCTATGCTGCTGAGAGGCTGCACGCTGCTCTCTGTTATATCTCTATGCTGCTGAGAGGCTGCATACCGCTCTCTCTGTTATATCTCTATGCTGCTGAGAGGCTGCACGCGGCTCTCTCTGTTATATCTCTATGCTGCTGAGAGGCTACATACCGCTCTCTCTGTTATATCTCTATGCTGCTGAGAGGCTACATACCGCTCTCTCTGTTATATCTCTATGCTGCTGAGAGGCTGCATACCGCTCTCTCTGTTATATCTCTATGCTGCTGAGAGGCTACATACCGCTCTCTCTGTTATATCTCTATGCTGCTGAGAGGCTGCATGCGGCTCTCTCTGTTATATCTCTATGCTGCTGAGAGGCTGCATGCGGCTCTCTCTGTTATATCTCTATGCTGCTGAGAGGCTGCATACCACTCTCTCTGTTATATCTCTATGCTGCTGAGAGGCTGCATACCACTCTCTCTGTTATATCTCTATGCTGCTGAGAGGCTGCACGCTGCTCTGACTGCTCCATTTTTTATTCCCTATGACCTTGCATGCAGTGTGTTCACTCGGGGGGCCCTTCTCTCTCTCTCTCTCTCTCTCTCTCTCTCTCTCCTTATCTTGTTTTACTCTCTCTCTCTTTCATTTCCCATGTCCCTGTTTCCTATCCCCATCTCTTTTTCTCACCCGACCCCCCGCCTCACCCCCCCCCCTCTTTCCACCAGTGGGGTCATGTAAAATGTATGAGAGGGAGAGTGCTATATGAGCAGGCACAGGCCATTACAGTCTATCAACAACCTCCCTACTGAACCAGCAGGCAGCCCATGTCCATCATATCCACCTCTCTCTATCACACACACACACACACACACACACACACACACACACACACACACACACACACACACACAACCACAGATGGTGGTGACAGATCCGTGGATGCTCATCTCGTCCCCACATCTGAATCTCAGCAGGGTTTCTTGTCTCTCTTTTCTTTACTCCTTGGCTTCTCCCCTCTGCCATGGAGGCCCAGTGATGAATGTGTCCTGGTTCAGTTGTTCCTGCTCTCATCAGCTCCTCGCGTAATGAGACCAAGCGCTCAGGTGGCCAAGGACCCGTGGTTTGACTAATGACTTCCTGTTTATAGTTAATAAACATTCAACACCCAAAGACACACCTCTCCAATCCCCCAGAGAGAGAGAGAGAGAGAGAGAGAGAGAGAGAGAGGAGGAGGAGGAGGAGGAGGAAGTAAACAACAGTAAAATGATCAAAATAATCATTATTTGACATTCTCTAATTGTGTTAACTTCCTGTAAATGACATAATGCTGAAGTTGAACCAATTTGCCGGGGACCCCCTGGAACCCCCTTAAGGATCCCTGGTGGTCCCTGGACCCTACGTTGAGAACCTCTGTGATAGAGTATTGATTGACTCCTGAGCAATCTATATCAGCACTCATAGTTCATGTTTATTTGTTACAGAGGTTGGTGAACTGTCGATTAAGCAAATTTAACGTCTATGAGCAATAATCGGCCAGACAGATTGAGAACCACAATATCAGTGTCTGTCAATGTCAAACAAGCATGAGATGATATGCCCACATACTGACCTGTGTGTGTGTGTGTGTGTGTGTGTGCGTGTGTGCGTGTGCGTGCGTGCGTGCGTGCGTGCGTGCGTGCGCGTGTGTGTGCGTGCGCGCGTGTGTGTGTGTGTGTATGTACGTGTGTGTGCATGTGCGTGCGTGCAAGAAGCAGGTAGGTTGTACAAGAAACTTGTAGAAAAATTCCAAATGAGCACACTCAATCTCCAGTTTTCCCTTTCAGCCGCGCTCTGTCCTCGACCATATTCTATAATTCATTTAATCCTGACCGGAGGGAAAACCTCTCTCTTCCCCACACTCTCCATCTCTCCCCCCCTTCTCTCCACTACACTGCTCCCATACTCCATCATCTCCACCCGCCTCCCTCCACCTGTCAGCCCAGCTCGGCTCCCCTTGGGCATATTCTTATCACACAGCAAGCCACCAACTCCTCCTCCCCAGAGGCCCGGCCTTACTACAGTCTGGATATGAAAGCATTTCCAAAACCTGGCCGGCGAGTGGTCGATATAGGATTAAACAGTGCCCTAAATAGCTATCTCTGATGTTCTCTTATTCTCTGTAACCATGGAAACACTGCATAACCCTCCTCTTCCTCATACAAACAGCCTGGAGCACTGGAATGCATGAGGCAGAGGAAGAAAGAAAGAAAGAAAGAAAGAAAGAAAGAAAGAAAGAAAGAAAGAAAGAAAGAAAGAAAGAAAGAAAGAAAGAAAGAAAGAAAGAAATGTATGCCTAAGCAATTTCCTTGTGTAACCTGAAACCTGCAGGTCCCATTGACATCTTAGCATCTCTCTGAGGAGTGACCTGCTGCCTCTGGGTGACCTATTATGAACCAGTACACCAGGAAATTAACTTCTATCTCCTTTTGCCCACAATGAGCTCGTAGGCAACAGTTTTAGGCAGCGCAGCAGATCCACTATGAAAACCAATTACACTGTGTAGAAAAAACTTATGAAACAATTGTGACACTGCTGTTATAAATAAACAGTGAGTGCAGAGACTGGCAGCCCTGAGTTCCATATTCAATATTTTGTGCTCCGGAGAGCTGCTACTCAACTTCTGCCTGCTGAAGCTCAGTAACTTTTTGAGCTGTGTGTGTGTGTGTGTGTGTGTGTGTGTGTGTGTGTGTGTGTGTGTGTGTGTGTGTGTGTGTGTGTGTGGTGGTTTGTGCTGACAGATCAAGTACAGATTCTGTTCAGTGGTGCATTTGTGGCTATGACATGACCTAATGAATTATTGTTATATATTGTTATTGAAATATTTGTCTTCATCTCTTCTGTGGAGAATGCAAACTTTACATTAGGCTACTCGGCTTGCTAGTTGATGTTAGCAACTGAATGGCTAGCGTAGCAAACATAGACATGTAGAATTTTGTAGCCTATAGACCATATTCACAGCGCGGCCATCTTGGAATGACGTCACCCGCTGGTTGAGAAGGCAACGAGACTCTCATCCAAAACCTTGTCTGAACATGGGAGCAGTAGACCAAAAGTTTGAGTTCTGTCACACCAATTTCGTTTGATCACATCGAGGCTCCCATTTCTGATCACCAATACCATTATTATTATTTTTTAGGGCTTTTTCTTTTTCATATTTGAGATCCGGGGCTTTTCATAAAAGATCCGGTGTCCGTCATGATTTATGACAGGAATGGTGTCACTAAACTGAAAATGATGTTACCCAATTGCTTGACTATGATGTTATTCAGGCATCTGGCAAGATGTGTGTGGAGGAGATTTGGAAGTCGGTGTCAGGTACAGTACGTTGAAAGATGATCAAGATTTTGTGATGTCACTTGGGGAGTTGATGAGCCATACTTCACTTAACCCGATTATAAGACGCCAAAAACAAAGAAACATCACAATGACTTCCTCTAGGCCCTTCCATTATTTTACATTCAAGCAAAATAAACTGAAAGAACAGAAAAGACAGATCAAGTATAGTTTGACCATTTGTAGGTTTTCATGACTATCTGTAATGTAGATAACAATGGGTCCAGACCTGTATGAGTTGACAATTCAGTCTGAATATCAGGATACTCTTTTCAATTCCAGGCGAAATTCATGGAGTTTAAACTTTAAAGTTGCAGTTGGTAAGTTTCCAAGAAAGTTTTGCCTCTGCGGCATATTTGATTGAGCCTACGCTTTTACCTCTGACATTGCAACTCATTCCCAAATAATATTTTTAGGTGAGATATCTTTTTAAATCCCCCTTCTCATCTCACCTGGGGTCTGCAGATTTTCCTTCCAACCAAACCCCAAACACGACTACACCTTCAGTGATTAGCCTAGCGCCCACAACAGTGACACTGACACAAATGTCTTCATTGTCTTCCTCTTCATTATCTCCTGCCGTGACAAACGTATTCTTGGTACAGAAGTGAATAATAGCTGGACCATTTCAACTTGATCATAAACATTCTAATTGGCCCTATCTTACTTCCTGTTGCAGTAGATGCTAATACAATAAGCCTCAAAGCCAAAGGCCGCCAACTTGAACGCTTATCCAAAAAGACCGGACTCACTATTCACCTGGAAGCCTACAAACTTCACCAACAACAATATAAAGAAACTCTCAACCATGCACGATCCTCCCACTATTCCTCTATCATCTGTGCCGGCTCAAATAACCCCAAAACACTTTTCTCCACCATCAACAAACTGCTCAAACCTATGGACACCACCAGCAACTCCTTCACCACCAGCACCTGCAACTCCTTTCTGTCATTCTTCAAGAAAACAAGGCCAGGTCGAAACCTGGCATAGGGCCGGTGTGCTCAGTAAAGTGCAGAACTCTGCCAAGGTGTAGAATCATTTGTGTTCAGTCTAAAATTTTGGCCCCTTGAAACCAGATTAGAGGACCATTTACATTAAGATTAGACTGTTTTTCAGTCTTAACCATCAATTTGCTGAGTGAGTGGCACTGCTCTTGCCCAGATGTAGCCATATAGGTAAAACACTAATATTTTCTGACTCACCTCCACCACCACCTGCTGATGTCTATATTATTTAACCATCTCATTCTAGTGATGTCACGGTACCAATAATTCAGTAGTCGGTACCGGTACTAGTGAATTTCCACGGTACTCGGTACCAATTTCGGTACCACGGTAAAAAAAACAGACTGATATTTCTTGAACATATTCTCCTTTATTAAAGTATGCAACCATTTTCAATGAACAAATGGCATGTAGCCTTCAACTTTAAAACAAAACAATGTGCTTCTGCTTACTTCTTCTTACATTCAACTCTGTATGGCAGTGAGTACAGACAGTGCAACACCAGTGGCATGTAGCCCTCAAGTATTTAATTTTATTATTATATTAAATATTATAATTTAATTTATTTCACAGAATTGCTGGAATCCTTTTTTTTCAACGGTGTATATTGGTATTTGATCGATGCATAGGAATTCTGCCAATGCCCTATCACACTTTCTTGCTTCATGTGAGTCATATTTCCTCTGCTTTTCAAAAACATCAGGAATTGTCTGCTGGGTGGTCTTTTGGGCTCCGCGACTTGTGCCTTCCTCTTCATCTTCATCTCTCGCATACTGTTAAATGGAAAGTAACGTCAGTGAGATTTACTAAAATAAAGAGATGATAAAGACAACTGCACATACACACATGTAGAGTGCAAGCAATTTTATGTAGCTAGTTTTAATTCACGGACATGTTTCACCCGAACCGAATGCTGTCACATTCACAGCTGCTTTACATTAGGACAAAAAAGACGATACATGTCAACTCCTCAAAAATCGAATCAATAAATTCCTAGTCGGATCGAGAGAGGCACCAGACGGTGAAATGTCTGACGACCGGCTCTTGTGGAACTCTCTGAATGAGCTAGCCACAATATTAGCCAGAGGTGCATTACCGCCACCTACCGGACTGGAAAGCGGAAAGACATTACATCGCCTGAATCCTCCGTGAATCCGTACTAAAATGGTCTGGGCGACAGAGTGGAATGTAAGGGCCCTGCTGTGCATTCTGCACAACGGCCCCAAAAATCAACGACATCCACTCACTTCTAGCTGCCTCCGCCCCCTCCACTCCCCCCGGATTCCACCCCACCGACCCCCCCCCCCTCCAAACCACCCACTGTCTTCATTCAACCCCATCTCCGAATCCGACCTATCCTCCCTTGTCTCCAACATGAAACCCACAACCTGTGCCCTTGACCCCATCCCCTCCTCCCTCGTTAAGGACTGCCTCCCCTCACTTTCCCCACTCACCACCACCATCATCAACTCCTCCCTGTCCACAGGCTTCGTTCCCCCCTCACTCAAGCTTGCTTCCATCATCCCCCTTCTGAAAAAACCTGGCCTCGACCCCAGCATCCCCAACAACTTCCGCCCTATCTCCAACCTCCCCTTTCTATCAAAAATCCTTGAACGAGTCACCGCATCCCAGAGCCTGACCATAGATTGTAAGTACAGGGGGGCTGTCTGGTGTACTGCCCTGTAGGCCAGAACCAGTGTTTTGAATTTAATGCGTGCCGAGATGGGAAGCCAGTGAAGGTCAGCAGGTAGCCCAGCCAGAAGAACATTGCATTAGTCCGGGCGAGAGATGACAAGTGCCTGGACCAGGAGTTGTGTTGCTTCCCTTGTGAGAAACGGACGGATTTTGCGGATGTTGTACAGGGTGAACCTACAGGAGCAGGGACAGTTGCTGCGATGTAGGCTGAGTTGGACAGCTGATTGATTGATTGATTGACTTTATTTGGTGAATGTCAACATAGATACAGGGGAACACAGACAATCACCGAGGATAACAACACAATAAAGCCTGGCTATAATAAGCACTGGCTTATTTCTATTGCGGTCCTCAACAAACAACAGAGAGACAAAAACATCACACGATTGGGAATCACCTTCTATACTCAAATTAAGACTATTACATTATTACTAGATTGAATAGGAATAATGGCACGCTTGAATATTATACAATACATAAACATTTGTTGTTACATGTAAGGAATTGACATACGTAGAAAACAAGAAAAACTAGGACGGGGAGGGAGTGGGTTTGCGGGGAACGGGGGTGTAGCAGTGGGAAGGGGGGGGGGAAGCTCGTCCTCATTGGACTGGAGGCTATGTTATCAGCTCATAGCAGCATCCATGTATCATGGCTCCAATACGCTGTGATCGAGAGAAGGGGGGGGGTGGGGGTGAGCGTCTAGTGGGTAGTTGCAAGGGCTGATAGGCAGGACCAGACGGCATGAGGGGGAGGATAGATTGTGTGGGTGTGTGCGTGTCTGTTTGAGTGAGCGGAATGTGGTCAGGAATGTCCATATGTCCTTGTGTGCAGTAGGCCTGATAAAGGGGGCCGTTTCCTTCCCGGATGGTAAGCGAAAACATAGCGGTCGCTATGGATACAGCCTCGACCAAAGTCCTTATCTTGCAGGTGTTTAGGTAAAGGGTGAACTGTGGGGTGTTTAGGCTCCTCGTTTCCACAGGCCCCTCCACGGGGAGAATTTTCATACACCAACAGGCAGTTTGGGAGTCCGACAGAAAAAGCAATGATGGATAATTTGGTTATCCGAGTGAAAAGTATATTCCAAATCTTTCCCTCGGAGCTCATCTCTTCAACTTAAAACACTTCAGTCCCGTATTATGTCTTCATCATCTCCAGAATCTCGTCCAACTTTCTGTTCACGTCTGCAAACATACTATCCACCTTTAGTATGCGTTCCGTTATCGAAATAGTCTGAGTGTTCACAATACGAGCCAACTCGTTAATCATATTCATGATAATGGCTATCTTTGGGCTTTCATTTTTCCCCATTAACATGCAAATTTTACGATAGACGACTGCGATGCCAAATCCCATCAGCAAATGTCCAGCTATCATGAATCCGAATAGGTAAACATCTTCGACGTCCTCAACGGTCAAAATGGCAGGCATGAAGTCTGCCATTTCATCCATCCGTCCATCACATACCCAGCAGAAAACGTACCATCTGGGCATTTTGGCTCCCCGGAACCAGCATGCTTCGTGGAGATAATCTTATCAATTGCGTTGAGAGACCAGCTTATTAGTTCCATAATTCCTCAGATTTTGAAGAGACAGCGGAAAGGAGAAGCTTTTTTGGAGCAGTGGGCAGGCTGTAGGGAAGTCAGAGGAAAAGCAGGAGAGGGAGGAATTTGTGACCGTTCAGTCCAAGAGCGAGTACAGCTGATTGTCAAGGATTACTCCAAGGTTCTTAGCTGTTAGAGAGGGAAACACAGTAATGGAGATGGAAAGGTCGGTGAGGGGACAGTCTTTCCCGGGGAGGAAGAGTAGCTCTGTCTTACCAAGGTTCAGCTTGAGATGGTGGGCAGACATCCAAGCACCAATGTCTTTGAGGCATGCAGCGATACATGCCTCGATTTGGGTGTCTGAGGGGGGGAAAGAGAGGTAGAGCTGAGTGTCGTCAGCATAGCAGTGATAAGAGAAGCCATGAGATGAGATCACATGGCCAAGAGATGTGATATAGAGAATGCTCTTTGCTAGTTATTTTCTCTATGGATTTACTTGCAGTTTGTGACAACAAGCCTCACGTGTGCTGTTTTGATGCGTTTCTCTCGTGATCAGCGCTGATCACGGGTCTTCTCGGATCCACTCGGATATTACACGCCCTCGGCTCGCACAGACTCGGGAGGGGAGGGGGGATGGGAAAAAAAAGTGGGGCGGGGTGATTTGACAGCCACTCGCCGGGTCCACTCGGGTCTTATTGGACCCGGCATTTCACTGTCAGAACCCCGAGACCCGTGACAATCGCTACCAGAACCGACCCAGACCCGGAGTCACTTCTTTTGAATGGACCCAGACCCGGCCGGGTCCGAGTCGGATCCTCGGGTATTCGGGGGGTCGGGCATAGCCTACCCGAAGACCTCTAGTGACCATGTAGGTCCATTTTGGTGAAATGAGGAGACCAGTGCCTCCACCACGCCCAGAGGCTCTGGGGGTTTGGGAGAAAGAGTAAAGCGCCCGGCATGGTTTTGCGCAGCCACGACTTGGAGCTTTGCCGCCGCCGAGCGGCGACAGCGAGACTGTGCATACTTGAACGTAACTCGTTCAAAACACGTCCAAAACGTTATCGTGTCGTTTACCAAGAACTTGCAATCATGTCGGTGGGGGGACATTTTATTGTCCCTCCATTTCAAAACTCATTCCGGTGAGCCTGCAGAAGGCTTTGCTAGATGAGGGACAAGCACATTAAATGAGGAAATGGCATTTCCTCATTCCTCACAACAATGAATTGACGGCGCAGAGTCACATTTTCAACGAGCTGCACGCCCCCTACGCCGAGTTGCACCGAGAGGACGCCCAGCTGCGGCGACCCCCTCGGCGCAGTCAGCACCGGCGATTTCGCTCAAGCATAATTTGCGCTTTACGTTCGAGTATGCACAGTCTCGCTGTCGCCGCTCGGCGGCGGCAAGGCTCCAAGTCGTGGCTGCGCAAAACCATGCCGGGCGCTTAAGCCACAGAGTAGCAGTATTCTCAGGTATGATACAGGTCTCTGTGAGAGCTAGAAAGTGGAGGGATTGAGATAGATCATGAGCTGAGATGGTCTCAGTTTTCTTAACAGCTGACTGACAGTTCCAGAGTCCTGCAGTAATAGTAAAGGGACTACTTGTGCGCTTTGGGTAGTAAAAATTACATGGGTTACTACATCTGAAGCTGCCATATCTACGGCGTCTATGGGCTGATGTTACAATGGGGATGGGGGAAAGACACATGGGTAGAAGAGTAGGTAGTTAGTAAAAGAGAAGTAACACAAAGCCCTATTCTCTGGCCTACCAGAGAATAGAACTTACATTTCCTGTCATCAATGAGCCGCACGTTTTGAGGTCTGGCATGTCTATGTGGTGCGAAAAATGTGGGCGGCATAACGTGCCAAAAAAGTGGCAGATATAATAATAATAATAAGTATGGGGGACTTTATAGATTGCAGTTCAAATGCGCTGTTATAGCGCCACCATCAGGTCAATCAATTGGTGTAATTTTTTCGTGGATAGTAAAAGGCCTATGTGAACCTTCCTACCAAGTTAGGTTACACTCTATGGTTTCTGAGATACAGCTAATTTAATGCAAGATTTTTCGAAACGCCAAAACCGCTTGAGCAAACCCTTAACGACCACATATGTTTCCTGTCATCAATGAGCCACACGTTTTGAGGTCTGACATGTGCGAAAAATGTGGGCGGCATAACGTGCCAAAAAAGTGGCAGATATAATAATAATAATAAGTATGCGGGACTTTATAGATTGCAATTCAAATGCGCTGTTATAGCGCCACCACCAGGTCAATCAATTGGTGTAATTTTTCCGTGGATAGTAAAAGGCCTATCTGTGAACCTTCCTACCAAGTTACGTCGCACTTTATGGTTTCTGAGGTACAGCTAATTTAATGCAAGATTTTTCTAAACCCCATTCATGTGAATGTGGAATAACTCGCGCTTAATCGCGAATAGCGCCCAAAAATACTGTTGTTTATCAATGTAGGTAAGAGCAGCTATTCAGTAAAATCCGCTGGTGTAGTGATTGGTTGGAAGGCAGAGTCTTGACCCTCCATGGCGCACAATTTCCTGGAATAAAAGAACACATACAAAAACTGACAACCTTGTGCCACAGTGTGTTCTTCTTGTTCTGGCCTCCTTATATGTTCCCATAACATAACCACAATTTCAGGTGAATTTCACTGAGGGCTGTTTTTTCTCTCTCCTACATTTCCCATGGCGGTGTGGACCACCATGCTTTTTTCCCTGTGGAGAAGTCAGCCTTCTGTGTAATAGAATGGCTAATAGCCTTGCTGCAGGCAGAATGGGGCTTCTTATTGAGCAGCACGCAGGACGGCTCAATCTAACAACCGCCTGGTTGCATTTGGCAAAGGTTAATACTCCTGTGAATAGAGTGGAACACGCAACGCTGGCATACAGGGCAATCAGTTGTGCCAGCAAAAATGTCAGAGCCATTACTGTGAGATTGGTGCAAGATAAATGTGTGTGTGAGATATTGTCCAGTGTTTGTGTGTGTGTGGTGTGTGTGTGTGTGTGTGTGTGTGTGTGTGTGTGTGTGTGTGTGTGTGTGTGTGTGTGTGAGAGAGAGAGAGAGAGAGAAACAGTTCTATTCTTAGAACAGACGCAATAGGAAAGTGAAATATACAGGTGGGAGCGGGAAAGTAAACACACTCTCACACACACACACACACACACACACACACACACACACACACACACACACACACACACACACACACACACACAAGTAAGTGTGGTGGGTGGCGCCAACGAGAAAAGGGGAGGTGCCCGAATTACTTCATATAGGGTTACCTGTAGGAGGAGGAACACTAGAGCACAGCTGATTCAGGCCAGATGATTGAGGCAGGTGCACACCTCAGTCCATGCTGGCATGCAGGGAAGGCCACAGAGCAGGAACAAAGAGGTAGGCCACTGCCTATGGCTATTTTCTGTGTGTAGTGTTTTACATTGTTTGCTGTGAATGTGTGTGACATTTATTGTTTAATCATGTATTGCAGATAATCTGCTTCCCTGCTGGGTTGAAGGCGGCTGGTAGTCGATAGGACAGTTACCATCGACGTACCAGGTATTTTAAAGCAGTCGTGTAGTTTTAACATTTAATCATTATGTATTTTAATATTTTGGAAATAAAGTGTTTTAAGATTGTTAATTTTTGTTCCCTGCAGAGCATCAGCGGGTCCAGTCGCTGCTCTTGCCGTGATACATTTTGTTTGTTATTTTGGGGTTTATTCTCTTGTCTAGTTCGCCCTGGCAAGTGTGCTGGTAGCGGGCAAAGAAGAATGGGCTTTGCCCTTAGGGCGGACTAGTTTTCTTTTTTTCTGTTTGTTTGTTTATTTGTTTGTTTATTTGTTTGCTTATTTAATCCGCTTCTTCCCCACCATTGCCACTTCACCTGGTAATCCCAGTTTGACTGTCAGGGCAGGCTTAAAGTGTGCCGTGCTTATAAATGGTTGCAGTGAATTGAATCACGTGTGTAAACTTTGTTTCACCCAGAGTGCCAGAGTTCTTTACCCTACGGGTGTGTGCAGTGAACAAACTGATTTATCCTACAGTGTGTAGCCTACGGGTGTGTGCAGTGAACAAACTGATTTATCCTACAGTGTGTAGCCTACTGGTGTGCAGTGAACATAACCCCTGCCCTGTTAACAATAACTGAGAGGTTCTATGGAAAGAGGTCAATGTGGGCCTACTGGGATTGTCAAGCTGAACTATTGTAATAAAATAATTTGCTGTTTAAAAGTACATCCTTGATTGTCATTCTTATGCTAGGGACCTATATGGTGGGTGTAACATTTTGGCGTTGTCGACAGGCCTAGCTAAGTAAACAGTTATCTTCCTTTGGGGGGGGGGAGCGGATGACAGTTTCTTTGTTTTGTGTTTGCTTTTTTGTTTTTTTGATTACGTGAAACGGCAAGAGCAGCGGTGGGCCAGGACCACGTGGCGAGCCAGGACCCCGTGGCGGAGAGGACCCAGGGCCAGGATCCGGTTGTCTTCTCAGCATTCATAGGCCATGGAGCCAGCAGTGATGGCGCAGCGCATACAGGAATTGGAGCAGCAGCTGCAGACATTAAATGCAACACCTCAACCTGGACCTTCTAGCAGCACCATGGACAATGTGGAGCCAGCTGCTGCAGAGATGGAGGGGGGAACACGGGTGGTTTACATTCAGCAGAGTGAAAAGGTACCCAAGTTCTCTGGTAATCTGGACAAAGCAGACTCTCCTACCTTGGAAGAATGGATTGAACTGATCGAAAACCATATCCAGTTGAAATCAAGTGAGAAAGAAAAAGTAAATTGTGTGTATAACCATTTAGAAGGGGCTGCCCGTGTCGAGGTAAAATATCTGCCTAAACAGGAGAGAGAGACTGTTGTTGGTATATTTCAAATTTTGAGAGAAGTATATGGATGTTCACACTCTCTAATCTCCCTTCAGCGCAGGTTTTTTAACCGTAAACAACGTGAGGGCGAGTCATTGTTGGACTATTCCCATGCCCTTATGTGTCTAATGGACCAGATTGTTGAATCGGACGAGCAAGCTAAGCCTAAATCCCAAAGAGACCTCCGTGACCAGTTTTGTGAGGGTGTCAGGGACCATGGTCTCAGTATAAGACTGCGAGATAAAGTTCGTTTAAACCCCGAGTGGACAATTCGGGATGTACGTAGGGAGGCTGTTCAGTGGACAACACAGTGTGAAGGACAGTCATTTAAGCAGAAGGATAGCCACTCACTTTTTTCTAATGAAGTCCAGGCACAAGCATCTTGTGAGTCAATTGTTGACAATAAATCAAGTTATTCTGAACTGAAAGCCCTTATCGAAGCTCAACAGAGGCAATTAGATTTGCTAATGAAAGCACTGCAACCCTCAAAACAGGAGTATGGGGCTCAACCTCCACCTAAATTTAGACGAACTCCTGATGGAAAGCCAATATGTTTTCGGTGTGATCGGAGGGGCCACATAGCACGTTATTGCACAGCAACTTTCCCTAAAACAACTCAGCCTGAAAAAGGAACAGTCCAAGTGGAAAGACAAGAGCCTGCTAGTGAGCAAAGTCACACACATCTAGAGACAAAGCCTCATTCAGAACTAAACCCAGCTGTTATGTCTGCACTGGTGAGCGAGTGTCCAGTAGTAGAAGTTAAAATGGGGGAAATTGTGGTTCCGTCATTGTTGGACACTGGGTCCATGGTCACAACTATCACTGAAACTTTTTTTAAAGAACAGTTTGGCCACCTCACAGATGCTCAGTTACGTGATTGTGCATGGTTAGATCTTAGGGCAGGAAATGGTCTAGAGCTGCCGTATCTGGGCTATTTGGAGTTGGACATCACTATATTGGGAAAATGTGTCACACGCAGGGGGGTCCTGGTGGTCAGAGATGCAGATGACCCTCAAATGCAGTATAAAAAAATGCGAACCCCTGGTGTACTTGGAATGAATGTGATAAAGGGTTTTTACTATGAGTTGTTTGTTAAGTGTGGCCCCAGCCTGTTTGATGATCCTAGGGTGATGGAGGCCCCAGAATGGAGGCGAGCCCTCAGACACTGCCAAGTGGAAGAGACGATAGCCAACTCCCCTGAGCCCTTCAAAGTAAGAGTGAGAGGTAAGAGCCCATTTTGTGTAGCTGCAGGTACATTAATCATGGTCCCTGTAACATGTCCTAAGGTCCCTTCGCAGCAGCGTATGGAGTTTCTAGTGGAGCCATTACAGCCAGAAGAGGGTGTACTTCCAGAGGGGCTGCTAGTTTCACCTGCCTTAGTGACATCTGAATCAGGGATAGTATATGTACCAGTTACTAATGTAGGCTATTCTGATGTTTGGCTGATTCCACGTAGGGTCATTGCTACAGTGAGCATGGCAAATATAGTATCAGAACAAAGTCCCCAGGTTGAGTTTTGTAGGGATGTTAGTAGCAACGAGTGTACAGCATCGGTGTTCCTTCCGGGAGCTGAGACTAGAGGGGGGAACTGGGATATGCCTCCTTTTGAGGGACTGGAGGGATCTGAGCAACAACAAGCGGCAGCTTTGCTTAGTAAATATAACTCCCTGTTTGCAAAGGATGAAGCTGATTTAGGTTGCACTAATCTGATTCAGCATGAGATCCCCCTGCTAGATGATACTCCTGTCCGTCTGCCATACCGTCGCATCATCCCGACTCAGTATGACATGGTGAGAGCCCATATAAAACAACTGTTGGACAGCCAAATAATCAGAGAAAGTAGTAGTCCATACGCATCACCCATCGTAATGGTGCAGAAGAAAGATGGGGGAAACAGATTGTGTGTAGACTATCGTCGCCTGAATGCTAAAACCAGGAAAGATGCGTTCCCTTTGCCACGGATTGAGGAGTCATTGGATGGACTTGTAGGAGCTAAATGGTTTTCTACTTTGGATTTAGCCAGTGGCTACAACCAAGTTGAGGTTGTTGAAAAGGACAGAGCAAAGACAGCGTTCTGTACTCCATTTGGATTATTCGAGTTTAATAGAATGCCATTTGGATTGTGCAATGCCCCTAGCACTTTTCAGCGCCTTATGGAGCGCATGTTTGGAGACTGCCGTTATCAATCTGTTTTGCTGTACCTGGATGACGTGATTGTGTTCTCTTCCTCTATCCAGCAGCATTTGGAGAGGTTGGAGGAAGTTTTCTCTCGGTTACAGAAGCAGGGGCTCAAGGTAAAATTTTCAAAATGCAACTTCTTTCAGAGACAAGTGAAATATCTTGGCCATGTAGTATCGGCTGAGGGAGTTGCAACAGACCCCGACAAGGTCGCTATTGTAAAGGATTGGAAGACCCCCACTAATCTGGCTGAGCTCAAATCTTTTCTGGGGTTTGCCAGTTATTACAGGCGCTTCATAGCTGGGTTTGCAAAGTTGGCTGCTCCCTTGAACAATGCGGCAGCACAACTGTCCCCAGGTATAAAAAAGGGTAAGACCCCCAGGAAGCCACTGGCCCCAGTCTGGACAGCAGAGTGTGAAGAGATGTTTGGCCAACTAAAGAAAGCACTGATCTCTGCACCAGTGTTGGCCTATGCAGACTTTCATAAGCCATTTGTGTTAGAGATTGATGCTAGCCATGCAGGTTTGGGGGCAGTACTTTGTCAGGAACATGGAGGGAAGCGCAGGCCTGTTGCTTATGCTAGTAGGGCACTCAAGCCTACAGAAAAGAACATGCAGAACTATAGCTCTATGAAGTTAGAATTCCTTGCTCTTAAGTGGGCAGTGTCCGAGAAATTCAGAGGATACTTGTTAGGGGGTTCTTGCACTGTGTATACAGACAACAATCCACTCACCCACCTAGATACAGCAAAACTTGGAGCAGTAGAGCAACGATGGGCAGGCGAGCTGGCTCCTTTCAACCTTACCTTAAAATATCGTCCGGGGGCTCGGAATGGGAATGCAGATGCCTTGTCTCGCCAGTACAGGGAGGCCAGTGGAGCTGAGGCCTCAGAGGAGGAGACTGTTTGTGAGGGAGTGCCCTTTGTTGTTCAATCTGACATTTCTGTCCTCCCAGGTTGTTCCAAAGAGAGCCTAGCCATGTTGCAAGCACAAGACCCAGTTATTGGACCGCTTTTGGCCTGTTGGGGAAAAGGCAGGCCACCTGATTCAAAGGAGAGGGAGAGATTTGGTCGTGGTACCAAGGAGCTTGCACGACAATGGGGACGCCTAAGGGAGGAAGGGAAAGTGCTGTACCGTCAGTTCAACTCTCCTGATGGTGGTAAGGAGATTTACCAGCTTGTACTGCCACAGTGTTTACATAAAGATGTCCTCACTCAGCTGCATGATCATCATGGGCATCAGGGGGTGGAACGTACTTTGCAACTAGTGCGTTCCCGGTGCTACTGGCCCAACATGTACAAAGATGTCGAGAAATGGTGTCAACAGTGTGGGAGATGTGTTTTGGCTAAAGCTGTACAGCCAACAATCAAACCTTTTATGGGCAGTCTGCAGGCTTCTCGGCCACATGAAGTCCTTGCAATAGATTTTACTGTGTTGGAACCAGCTTCAAATGGAAGAGAAAATGTGTTGGTCTTAACAGATGTGTTTTCCAAGTACACCCAGGCCATTCCCACCAAAGATCAGCGGGCCAGTACTGTAGCTGATGTTTTGGTGAAGCACTGGTTTCATTTATTTGGGCCCCCTGAGCGTATCCATTCAGACCAGGGGAGAAATTTTGAGAGTAATTTGGTCCGACAGTTATGTAAGGTCTATAGGATTCGCAAGTCTCGTACTACCCCATACCATCCTCAAGGTAATGGTCAGTGTGAGCGGTTTAACCGTACATTGCATGATTTGCTGCGCACACTGCCCCCAGACCAGAAGAGATATTGGCCACGGCACCTTCCTCAGGTGACCTATGCATACAACACCACAGTGCATCAGTCCACTGGCATGACTCCCTACTTTTTAATGTTTGGCCGAGAGCCCAGGCTGCCTGTAGATTTTTTGCTAGGGGGGGAGGTAGAGGAGTCTGAGCAGGGCCAGGAAGACTGGGTGCAGGAGCACCAGGAGTCACTTGAGGAAGCATATAGTCATGTACGACAGCGGTTGGCTGCAAGGAGACAGTACAGAGACCAGAAACAGGAGGAGCAAGTGAGAGATCCATCCTTAAGTGAGGGAGACCTTGTGTATCTCCGGAACCATGGGGTGAGGGGCCGAAATAAGATCCAGGATGTCTGGGAATCGACCCCTTACCGGGTGGTACAGTGTCCCCCAGAGCGCGGTGTTGTCTACTCCATCACCCCAGCAGTCCAGGATGGGCCAGTACGGCAAGTCCACCGGACTGAGTTGAGAGGTATGCCTGCTGGTGGGTTGAGGATGGATACAGGCCATGATGCAGGGGAAGAGCAGGGGGACATGGGAGACAATGCTGAAATAGATTTTAAACTCACAGACACACTGACATTTGAATCTCATTGTGAAGAGTCACTTTCAGAATCCGAACTTTGCCCAGAGGCTGAGGTGTGTGAAGGAGAGGAGGACATAGAAACAGAAGGGTCACCAGTGGTAGTTGATGGCCTCCGAAAGTCTTCTAGAATTACTGCAGGCAAACACAGTAATCTTTTTCGACTTCCAAAATCTGTAACACCAAATGTTGATGCATCAGTATAATAAGGTATAGTGTTCTTTTCCTGATTTCAGAGTTTTTTCCCAGTGTATTTTTTAATCAGTACATCGTCGGGGCGCCGATTCATTTTGAGGGGGAGATATGTGGTGGGTGGCGCCAACGAGAAAAGGGGAGGTGCCCGAATTACTTCATATAGGGTTACCTGTAGGAGGAGGAACACTAGAGCACAGCTGATTCAGGCCAGATGATTGAGGCAGGTGCACACCTCAGTCCATGCTGGCATGCAGGGAAGGCCACAGAGCAGGAACAAAGAGGTAGGCCACTGCCTATGGCTATTTTCTGTGTGTAGTGTTTTACATTGTTTGCTGTGAATGTGTGTGACATTTATTGTTTAATCATGTATTGCAGATAATCTGCTTCCCTGCTGGGTTGAAGGCGGCTGGTAGTCGATAGGACAGTTACCATCGACGTACCAGGTATTTTAAAGCAGTCGTGTAGTTTTAACATTTAATCATTATGTATTTTAATATTTTGGAAATAAAGTGTTTTAAGATTGTTAATTTTTGTTCCCTGCAGAGCATCAGCGGGTCCAGTCGCTGCTCTTGCCGTGATACATTTTGTTTGTTATTTTGGGGTTTATTCTCTTGTCTAGTTCGCCCTGGCAAGTGTGCTGGTAGCGGGCAAAGAAGAATGGGCTTTGCCCTTAGGGCGGACTAGTTTTCTTTTTTTCTGTTTGTTTGTTTATTTGTTTGTTTATTTGTTTGCTTATTTAATCCGCTTCTTCCCCACCATTGCCACTTCACCTGGTAATCCCAGTTTGACTGTCAGGGCAGGCTTAAAGTGTGCCGTGCTTATAAATGGTTGCAGTGAATTGAATCACGTGTGTAAACTTTGTTTCACCCAGAGTGCCAGAGTTCTTTACCCTACGGGTGTGTGCAGTGAACAAACTGATTTATCCTACAGTGTGTAGCCTACGGGTGTGTGCAGTGAACAAACTGATTTATCCTACAGTGTGTAGCCTACTGGTGTGCAGTGAACATAACCCCTGCCCTGTTAACAATAACTGAGAGGTTCTATGGAAAGAGGTCAATGTGGGCCTACTGGGATTGTCAAGCTGAACTATTGTAATAAAATAATTTGCTGTTTAAAAGTACATCCTTGATTGTCATTCTTATGCTAGGGACCTATATGGTGGGTGTAACATAAGTAAGGGACATTGGTTTTTCTGCATCGTGTCTTTGCTTTTTTGCTTCCCTCAGCTCGTTCCACTTGCCCCAACCATCACACACACACACACACACACACACACACACACACACACACACACACACACACACACACACACTTTTGTTGTTACATTGCATTCAGACCTGATTCAATAAAACACTTAAAATTATCTAGCCTACATTAGGCCTACTACTCTGTATGACGAACACATGCAATATTGGCTAGACTTCCCAGAAATTTGTTTACGCATGCACGCGCACATGCGCACGCACATGCACATACGCACTATAGTAGGATGACTGATAGATAACGTGCAATGATGTTTTTTTTGTGGATGTCACGCATGCTCAGACGTCATTATTAGTTACCCCCCCCCCCCCTCTCTCTCTCTCTCTCTCTCTCTCTGGCTCTCGAGCTGAGAGGGAGCATCTGTATCAGTGCTGTGAGAGAGATGGACGTGTCTGCTGCTCCAGATAGCCTATAAAAAGCACATCGTCTTCTCCTCCTCCCGCAGAGTGAGTGAGGTTACCGCAGGTCTCGGCTCTGCCTGGCCGGACGCACACGCACTGACCGCGGTGCCCTTGAGGAGGACTGCCGCAAGAGAACAAGGTGGAAGAAAAATAAAAGGTAACAGGGGAAGAAGAGGTGATGGAGCAGCGGATGTCTCTACACCTTGACAGACACAAGAAGATGCTCGCTAAATGCTGAGGCTGACTGCCGGAGAGGTGAGTGTTCGGTGGGGCGAGAGGCGAGAATCACCAGCCACTCACCGGGCACCTGGACACAATCTCGCGTCAGGCAGGTGCCTGCCTGGTGATTGATTTATCGATAGGCAATGCAAATATAAAATCGATGTCAAGTCACCGATTGGGAAATTACCTGCATGCAATGGACTGTCGGGTTGATTGATTCAGGTGCCTTGTGCCAATGTGCCAATCTGCGGGCGCAGCGTGTGAGCGCGCACACGTTTTTCTCCATTCATGAATCCCATGGCTTGTACATAGGCTACTAGTGCAGTTTGATGGACGCTGTTAGGCTATAGGTTACTATAAACCTTGACGCACGCACTTTGTACATGTGGGAATTAAACCCGCAACCCTGTCAAGCTCAGTGAGTCACGCAGTCCCGTTGTTAGAGCAGCCTATTACAGTAGGCTAATTGATTCTAGGTGGATCAATGTCGATGATAACATAGGGCTGCATGGTAAATATATCGCGAGATTTTGCCTATTGTGATTTCACAATATTATATCCAAAATCTCGCATGTATGCCATATGGCATAGCCTAAATGTTGTATTTTCCTTGTTAGGCTGTATTAGGCTACAGTAAATAGATTTCTGAATTTACCAAAACTGTTATAGCTTCTATTATTTGCCTTTGCTCACTTAGTCATTATAACCACATTACTGATGATGATCAAAAATCTCATTGTGTAAAATATTTAGTAAAAGCACCAATAGTCATCCCTATTTATTGTTGCAATATTGATATTGAGGTATTTGGTAAAAAATATTGTGATATTCCATTTTGCCCATATCGCCCAGCCTATAGATTATGTTGTAAATGGTGTTTAGACAATACAGCCCCCCCCCCCCCCCCCCCCCCCCCGCTGTGTGTATCTGTGTGTGTGTGTGTGTGTGTGTGTGTGTGTGTGTGTGTGTGTGTGTGTCTCATGTGTGTGTGTGTCACGTGTGTGTGTGTGTGTGTGTGTGTCAACCCGCTGGCATCAGGGGAGGGACCTAGATAACCTTGACGTGACTGACACACACACACACACGTAGAGGCAATGAAAGGATGACGTGAAAGAAACACGCATGTGAAACATGCGTATCATATCAGATATGTTCATCTCTGAGGCATAAAGCAGGTCTGCAGCAGTCTCTGCCCAGTGGAGATGCTGTATGAATACTGCAGGGGATCATCGCTGTTGAGGACAATTCAACTATTAGATGCCTGTTCATAAAAGTGATAGGAGATATTCCATAGCAAAGATATTCCCTAAAGACACTATAACACTAAAAGAAATTAGGCCGATATGAAGCGCCCATTGATTTATCCAGCAGAATATAGGACATTGATGCTTATAAAAGATCCATCCATCAAAATAGCAGGAGTGCAGTCGAGGGCGTAGCCAAAATAAGGTGTAATTTTGCTGTCAGATATCTAAGACGAGCAATCTCCGCTCCACAGAGAGATGCAGGGAGCTTCATCTGCGGCATCCTCATCCTCAATCTTCTTCATCCTCCTCTCTGGTCTGGTCAGGGTTGGTGGCAGCCCGCAGTGAGTGACTATACTGTAGGCTTAACTGTAAGATGTGAAATAGGCTTTTCAGAGCAGCAGCAGCAGCAGCATCAGAGGCAGCATTGCGGAGGCGGGCTGCATCACCCAAAATGGTAAAATACAACCATTGACTGAGACATCAGACAGGGACATGAGGGGAGGAGGAGCAGGGTTTCATCAGCATCCCATTCATCATATTCATAGCAGGATATCAGGTTTCAGCTACCCTAAGATTATATCCTCTGAAATGCCATCAGCGCACATTTAGCCTCGTGAATGTTGCTCTCTTTTTGAATTCATTCACTGAATTGTGCATTTTTGATGTTGCAGTTGAACTCAGTTGATCACTCATGTCACTTAAAACCCCATTCACATGAGCCCATTTGGATGAAGAGAGAGGGCATGTTATGCATGGAACAATAGAGTAACTCCCAATTACATTCACTTTAGATTCAAACAGTTCAGGAGGAGGATTATGCTCAAAACACACATTTTCTTATAAAGGTTTGTATATCCTCACTTACTGTTTTAATTTGTTATTGGGTACTTCAGGCTGATAGGTGGGAATACATCTACACCCCCTAGTGAGAGTAGTTAGGACACCACAGCACCACCAGCACCACCAGCACCACCAAACCCTTCCCTGCTGCACCACAGCTTTTAAACCACATATTTAAACTTGTCAGGAAAACATCATGGATTCAAGTGTGCAATGCGGTTGTTTGTGACCTGAGATGACAAGCACTTGTTATGTATTGATTGATCATGTCTTCTTGAAAA
This sequence comes from Poromitra crassiceps, assembly GCF_964638095.1. Taxonomy (NCBI): domain Eukaryota; kingdom Metazoa; phylum Chordata; class Actinopteri; order Beryciformes; family Melamphaidae; genus Poromitra; species Poromitra crassiceps. The sequence goes on along the minus strand of NC_139625.1, from coordinate 53,356,919 downwards.
GTATTTCACGACAGATCAAGTGATATTGTGAATTCCTGCTGAGATTCCGCATGTACCGCAACCCTGAATTAAGTGGTGTGGTCGTGGTAGATCCTCTATTATGTGGCCAGATGACTTCAGGCTGATGAGTGTACTCCATAACCCCAGCGAAATAAACAAGTGACATCCTATCTATATGTATGCATGATCAGGATTCTTTCTGTTGATAGATGTGGAAACAAGCAGACTAATAAGTGTGTATGGTGTGAAATGCAGCAGTAGCACCTGCTGCACGGCATCTCTCTGCTGCAGTGGGCTGTTACTACCCTGTTAGTGATCCATGAAAGAGCCAGACGGCCTTGAAGAGAAAAGTTAGAAGGAGAGACTCGGACAAGATGAGCAAGGAGGAGGGAAGGGAGAATCTACCTGTCAGCTAGCCAATTTGCAAGAAATGCATTTGCTGTTTGCATTGCACAGTTATCACTTCTTACAATGTTACAGTCTGTTGACACTCAGTCAGCCAAGTGCGTAAAAGCTGACGTGGCTAACATCATGGCAGACTGACAAATATCAAAATAGACGTGTTTTGGTTTGCCGACAGCGTAGCAATATGTGAGTTTGTTGGTCGGAAATCTACAGTAGTGTGTTCCACATTAGCATATCTCCATCTCAGGGTGAGCGAGGTGAAGGGAGAAAGAATAAGGGGAAGAGAGAGAGACAGAGAAAGAGAGAGAGAGAAAGAGAGAGAGAGGGAGAGAGAGGCAGATACAGAGAGAGAGAGAGAGAGAGAGAGCGAGAGGGAGAGAGAGGCAGAGAGCCAGAGAGAGAGAGACATAGAGACACACAGAGAGAGAGAGAGAGAGAGAGAGAGAGAGAGAGAGAGCTTATGTAATGGTCATTGCCAACACTCTAACCCCCCGTGAAGGTCATGTTAACCAAGGAGCGGAAAGCACCATAATGACATTGCTCATCTGCCACTATGATGTGTGGATCTGCTAATATGCGCTTAATGTGACAGAGAAATAACATTAAACTCATCATAGCCCAGACAGGAGAAGCTTCCATTCCCTGGCAAACCTGTCACATAGTTGGACAATGTGAGCCACTGGTATTAATACTACAGATATAAAGATATATATCATGCAGCATCCCAGAGAGAGAGAGAGAGAGAGAGAGAGAGAGAGAGAGAGAGAGAGAGAGAGAGAGAGAGAGACACAGTGAGACAGAGAAGAAAGGCAGAGGTTTTGTGTGTGTGTGTGTGTGTGTGTGTGTGTGTGTGTAAAACATGCGATTCTCAATTGTCCTCTCTCCTCCCACGCAGGTGTCTGTCTTCTCTGAAGTGTTTTATGATGGAATCCACTCACCTCCTGGGTGGCTCCAAGAAGAGAGTAAAGATCCACCCTCACACCGTCACAGCCAAATACGCCACACACACCCCCTACTCCCCCCAGCCCGGTGTGCACACACACTTCCCCCAGCCCGGCGACGACAACTACGATGATGCGCCTTCCTTCGAGGACTTTGGCTCCTTCCTGGAGGAGACCTCGGACAAGAAACAGCTGACGGACAGCAGGAGGTGGCCTCGGACTCTGTTTGGCTCCAGGGCCAAAGAAAGAGACACACCCCTCAAACCCCAGGCCGCGGTGGGAGGAGACGAGGGTGAGGGGGGAGCCGGAGTGGCGAAGGGGTCTGGGAAAGGCGTCGGGGAACAGCTGGCCAGTTTCGGGGAGGCGTCTGTGTCGGCGTCTCGACTGACCTGGCTGGGGCTGCTGGGCGCGGCGCTGGCTCACGGCTGTCTGATCGTTCTGACCCGCCTGGCCTCCGAACGCTTCAGCCTGGGCCCCCTGTTCCTGCTCCTGGTCCGCTCCATTGTGCAGCTGCTGTCCGTGGCTGTGCCGTTGCAGAGGGGGGAGAATCCATTTGGGCCGCAGGGCTACCGGCTGCGTCTGCTCTGTTACGGCATCACCTACTCCCTCTCCCTCTGCTGCGCCTACGCCTCCTTAACCTTCGTCTCCCCCGGAGACGCCACCGTAACCTGGCGCCTGGCGACCACGGCGCTGTCGGCCACTCTGGCCTTCCTGCTGCTGGAGGAGAGGCTGGGGTTGGCTGATGGCATCACCCTAGCGGCGGGGCTGTGTGGCTTGGGGCTGGTGTTGCTTCCCGCGGCGGACGAGGCCGAGTCGGATTCACGGAGTGACCCGGTGGCATTCTGGAGGAGCGCGTTCGGCTGGTCTCTGTCGGTGCTGGCCGGGCTGTGGATGGCCCTGGCGCTGGTCGGCTATCGGTCCCTGAAGGAGCGGGTGGGAGTGGGCACGGCTCTGTTCACGGTCAGCTGGACGGGGTGCCTCCTGGCCCCGGGCTCCCTGGCCCTGCTGCAGGAGGGCTGGTCGTGGCCCTCGGGCGGCCCGGCCTGGGGCTTAGTGCTGGGGCTGGCTGCCTGCTCAGTGGGGGCGTTCCTGGGGATGACCCACGCGCTCACCCGCCTCCACCCGGCCCTGGTGTCGGCCTCTCAGGGCCTGGAGGTGCCTGTGGCCGTGCTGCTGCAGCTGGCCGTGCTGCCCGCGCTCCCCTCTGCCCCCGAGGTGGTCGGGAACACCATGGTGGTGCTAAGCGTCGGTTGGCTGGTGGCGATGAAGCTCCTCCCCTCTCGTGGCAGTGGGCGGCGCCAGAGAGAGGAGTATGAGGAGATTCTGGACTCACCCATCAAATAGACACCTCCCCCCTCTCTCTCTCTCTCTCTCTCTCTCTCTCTTCACACTCTCTCTCGCTCCTCCTCTCTCACCACTCCTCTAACACCTCCCATGAGATTGGTGAATGTGTGTCGTATCAGTGTACATAAGAGACTGCTGAATGTCTACAGGAGAGTTATCTATTTTGTATTGTCCATTGCTTTTGGGGAAAGTGCCAATATTGTCTTGTCTGTTATGGTGACTATGTGATGTGACATTAAAATCTCTATGGTAAATACAATGCTCTCTCTGTCTGAAGCCACATGCATCTAATCAAGATCTCATGCCTGCCTAGGTGCATGCATGTTTGTGCTTTATACTGGCTGTATTTCACACCGGTGTAATGTCTATGACTTTTACCAGCCAGCTGAGGGTCGGCCAAAGATGGCTGCCATCTATCTGTCTGCTGGCGAGCGAGAGGAGGAGCGGGGGAGAGGAGGAGGATAGCGAGAGACACAAGAGGAAGATAAATGGAAGGAGACAGACAAAAGATGATAGGATGGGCTCAGAGATAAGAGAAGCGGGAGAGGAAGGAGACAAAAGAGAAGGATGCTGAGTGAGACAGACAGAGAGAAGAAGGACAGAAAGTGAGGCTGACGGTGGCTGGCTCTCGCAGTGCGTCTGGCCAGCTGGCTAATAAAGGCTCTGCTCTAAGTGTGGGAGCAGTCAATAGCCCTGTTCCAAACAGGTCCCTATTACAGAAATAGTGTGTTTATTGAACTGTTAATTTGATTCACTATATAGTCCACTATAAAATACCCCCAATGCACTGCAATTTCTAACAGTGAATGTACCCTACATTTTCTCCCATCTACCAGAATGCAATGTGGCCGTGTTTACCAAGGGAGAAGAAGAGTGAGGTATATCACTATATGACAAACACTACATGGGGAATAGTGGATGTGTGAATGAGTGAACCATTCTGAACATGGCTAATATAAGGTGGTGTCAAATAAACCAGCACTGTCACTCTGCTACTACTTCCCCTCTTCCTCTCTCTGTCTTGCAAAGTAAAAAGTATCTAGGTATTAAAAATGAATGAAGCACCAACATGAGACGACATGACAATGCTTCCAATTCTTATGCTCTGGCATCCACACACACTATGCATGGTACACAGCAGTGTGTGTGTGTGTGTGTGTGTGTGTGTGTGTGTGTGTGTGTGTGTGTGTGTGTGTGTGTGTGTGTGTGTGTGTGTGTGTGTGTGTGTGTGTGTGTGTGTGTGTGTGTGTACGTGCGTGCGTGCGGGTGTGCGTACGTGCGTGCGGGTGTGCGTACGTGCCACATGCAGTGGCGGACTGGGACCATTTTTCAGGCCGGGAGTTTGACTCCACCCAGGCCAGGCCAATACATGTGGACACACGAAAAATTTGGGCTGTTTGAAGCAAGATTTAGTGAATATAATGCTAACGTGATGTTACATGTTACCTATTTGTTCACTAATAGAATTCAACATTGCCTAGATAACTGCAAGTATAATATGAAGACGTAAAAACAAAAACATGGCTCTGTACAAAAGCATCACAGCAAACTTAATTTAAGGAAGAGTGCAGTTAGTGTCCTGTCTTGTCTTGTCTGAGGTGAAATGCAAATACAAAAATAATCAAATCAAACTGCTTCATCTCCACTTTAAACTGTATTGTGCAGTCCTACTGATAATCTCATAATGGAAGTTAGTGATAGTTAACTTAGGTTCAGGAGCAGGGTCACACCTCAACCACTTCTCTAACCACGCCTCTAACCACACCTCAATGACCTGGCAGGTTACATATACCTGGTGAACCTGTCCTGCCCTGTTTGTCTCAGATCGTCTCAGTTCTCTCGACCCACCCCTCCCTTCCCTTCATCCCTACCCGCAACCCTCATCCCTTCACCCCCCTTCCCTTCATCCCTCATCCCAACCCTCACCTCCTAACATCCTCATTCCTTCCCGTCAAATCCGGTGCATGTCTCTCTCATGTCTCATTCCCAGGATCTGTCTGGAGGGGTCTGAAATCAGCTCGGACGTAAACACGCCTGAGAAGCAATCCGCTCGGGCAGCTCATGCCGAGACGGAACCCTCAACGCTGAGTGTCCCTCTGCCCGGTCTTCAGTTCCTCCTCCCAGACCAGACAGATGTTAACGGACGACATCTCCATGCACCCTCACCTGCACCTCAACACATACACATTTCAATCTTCAACACATACACATTTCAATCTTCATTAAACTTCTAAACGATATATTTTTGTGGTGTGGTCCTTGCTAGTGAAAAGCACATTAATGTGAAAGCAATAAGCATAGCCTACATGTTTCACTTTATGCTCTGAAATTGTAGCCTACTTGAAGGTTCCTGATTCTGATGAGTCCAACACCCCCAGCTCTGCAGGAGGCAGGAGCACCTGCTGCAGTGCTAGTGTGGCTTCTGCTTCCTTCTCCACTTTTGTGAAGAAAACCCCAAAAGCAATCCAACCAATACTTTCAGTTTAGTCATTACTGTTTACATTTGACCAATGGCATTTTTATATATAGCCTAATAAATCAATCAATCAATCAATCAATCAATCAATAAATCAATACAAATTAGTGTTATTATTAATTTAATTTCTCTAGAATATTCTAGAGGCAATAGACAATACCACTGAAAGTGTAGTTTAGGCCAAGACACAACATAGTCTCTCTTTCCACCTCTCTGCACCTCTTTTCTTTTCCATTTTGGCACCGTTGAACAGCAAGCCCCGCCCACCCGCACTGGGGTCTCAGCAGCTTCTCACTCACTGACAAGATAACTCATTCCTGCCTGCAGCCTGCCTGCCTGCTATCCGTGCAACTAGGAACACTTATACATACTGGCCTGCCTGGCCTGCTGTTCAGTGAGTGGCCTGACTGCGCAGCGGGAAGGGGAAAAATAAATAAATAAAAATTTGCAGGCCAGGCCAGGCCACCGGGTAACGGCTAGGTGCAGTCCGCGCCTGGCCACATGCATGCCAAGTTGGCTACTGTGAGACAAGTGTACGGGAGATCTGGACATGAAAGATAATGTGATCTCTTTTTCTCCTGCTTGATGCTCTTGTGTACATTGTTCATTGTGACATTTAAGAAATAGGTCGAGGTATATATATATATATATATATATATATATATATATATATATATATAGATATAAATGAAAAATTAATTCAGGTATAGCTGCAGTCTTCCACCCAGCTGCACACAGTCACAAGCATACATTCAAGGGCATGGTCATAAAGCTTTCATTAGTGAACATGTTGCTGTGTGATGTCATGTCAGTGCCAGTGGGCTGGCCTAATTAAAATCACATGATAGTACACATGCTCTTTGTCTCTCACTTTTGCATTCTCATATTACTCTCTATCTTGATATCATTCACTATCTCTCTCTCTCTGTTTTGAGCTCGCTTTTGCCCTCTTTCAGTCAAACTCCACCAAACAAACAGACAAACAAACAACAACAACCAAACAACAAACAGCATAAACACATTACAAACTGGAAAGGCCCTCAGAGAGCCAGACCTCTGCCAAGGTTTGTGTTATTAATGCCTGTTTGTGGCTCTGATCTGGGTCGGCTCCAAAATGTCACGGCTTCTTCCTCGGCCCACATTACACCCTTCCACCAAGTTTCATTGAAATCGGGCCAGCAGCTTTTCTGTAATCCTGCTGACAAACAAATGGCACTGAAAACATAACCTCCTTGGTGGAGGTAACGGATGAAGAGGCGGTTTGGAAAAACAGCACAATAATTCTTCAACTTTCCAAACAATATTGAGAAAACGCCATTACAATGAAGTCAGTCAACACCAGGCATCCATCCTGTGTGGCTTGTAACTGTGTGTGTGTGTGTGTGTGTGTGTGTGTGTATGTGTCTGTGTGTGGGTGTGTGCGTGTGTGTGTGTGTGTGTGTGTGTGTGTGTGTGTGTGTGTGTGTGTGTGTGTGTGTGTGTGTGTGTGTGTGTGTGTGTGTGTACGTGTGTGTGTGTACGTGTGTGTGTGTGTGTGTGTGTGTGTGTGTACGTGTGTGCATGCGTGTGTGGCTGCAGGAGGGACAGGCTGCACTGTAAGGTCTGGCACGGTTCCATAAATCATAAACACTTCATAAGTCAAAGCCTGTTTGCATAAATAGAGTGTTAAAGCAGCTGACCGACAGGGAGCGGCCAACCCAGAATGAAGCGCTGTCCAATGCCTCTCAGACACTTTCTTCCTGTGCTTGACCTCACCTACACAGACAGTGAAGTGCTGCTGTGAACTCAGGTATATGCAGGACAGGATACAGCACATGCATACATAAATACATGACGCACACACATGCAAGTATAGACATTCACACTTACATTATGTGCATGGCACAAAAACAAACAAGTCAAGTCAAGTCAAGTCAAGTTTATTTGTATAGCCCTAATTCACAAGCATGTGCCAGAGGGCTTCACAGAAAATATGTCTAGCTAATTCTAGCTGACACAACAGTAGCAAATTACAGTAGTAATGATAACACATTGAACAATTGAAAAACAAACACACACACACACACACACACACACACACACACACACACACACACACACACACACACACACACACACACACACACACACACACACACACACACACACAGACACACACACACACACACACACACACACACACACACACACACAAAGTGCCCTTCGGGGACAAATAATAAACTGAACTTGAACTTGAACTTGAACTTGAACACACACACACACACACACACACACACACACACACACACACACATGATGAGCTGTGATAATGAGTTGATTATTGCTGAAGTATTACTTGGGGGGGAGGGGGGGGGGTCACTTTTGGGGTATTTACATAGACCTACATGCATTTCCTGGGGATGTACCCTAACCATGCAGTATTTGCCTAAACCTAACCTTAACCTAACCCTTAACCTTAACCTCTGACCCCTAAATCAGCTTTTTACCAACTGGGGACATGGCTTTTGTCCCCAATTGCACAAGCCGCCCCCATTCACCTGGGTCCAAATGTATAAACCATGTGTACTCATGAAAAGTGTTCTGCACCACTTTCCACACAGGTTTCCCAATTTATAGAAATCCACATGCCGTGAGAGTGTGCATACCGCTACACATCTCTCACACCATGCAGACTGTACGCAGTCTTCACCATGCAGACTGTACACAGTCTTCACCATGCAGACTGTACACAGTCTTCACCATGCAGACTGTACACAGTCTTCACCATGCAGACTGTACAGTCTTCACCATGCAGACTGTACGCAGTCTTCACCATGCAGACTGTACACATCTCTCACACCATACAGACTGTACACATCTCTCACACCATACAGACTGTACACATCTCTCACACCATACAGACTGTACACAGTCTTCACCATGCAGAATGTACACATCTCTCACACCATGCAGACTGTACACATCTCTCACACCATGCAGACTGTACACATCTCTCACACCATGCAGACTGTACACATCTCTCACACCATACAGACTGTACACAGTCTTCACCATGCAGACTGTACACATCTCTCACACCATACGCAGTCTTCTGATTCTGACTAGTGTGATGTGGCAAAAAAGGATAATGTAACTGTGAATTTGGGTGACATTTTATTTAGAGCTTTTTTGGGCTTACACAGATTCCTACACCTAAATATACACTTCTATGCATTTGGCCCCTGGTCTTAAGGTGTGTCCACACACACACACACACACACACACACACGCACGCACGCACGCACGCACACACACGCACGCACACACACACACACACACACACACACACACGATGAGCTGTGATAATGAGTTGATTACTGTGTGGGAGGAGGGATGAAACCTTTCCATGAGACTAATTAGGTTGTTTAATTTGTTTTTATTCATTGGTACAAACCCACAACATTGATGGTGTTTTATTGTCACTAGACAAAAATAGACTTGCATATAAAACAGGCCCTTATAACTTCAGAAACAACAACAAAAACAATGTGCAAAAAGATTATCATTGGAGAGTTAAAAAATGAGAGATGACCATTTAGGCACCCATCCCTGTTTTTTCTCCTCCCCACTCTGTTCTGTCCTCGTTCGATCATTCCACCTGCTCCATCAGTCTGCTCAGCTGCACGTGAACCTTCTGCAGCTCCGTTGCTATGGCAACCAGGGCCCTCTCCACTTTGGCCACGTCCAGCGGTGATGTCACTTCCTGCTCCTTCAGGCCGGACGACGGCAACGGCTTCACCCCCGAGCCGAGTCCTGCCCCTAAACCCGTGGGCCTCGCTGTTATTGGTCCCGCCCCGCCGTACCCTGCTCCCACTGGCCGGCCGCCTCCTAACACCTCTGCTCTGTGCGCGCTCCCTTCCTCCAGACGCTTCAGCCTGGCGTTCTGTTCATGACTGCCGCGCAGGAGCTGCTGGAAGGTGGCGTTGAATCTCATCTCCCTCTCCGCTCCCTCCTGCCTGAGCTCCTCTAGGCCCCGCTGCAGCCTGAGGGTCGCCTGCTCTGTCTGCCCACGGCACGCTGACTCCAGGCTGGGCAGACACTGCTGGCAGGTCCCCCTGGCCAGCCTCTCCACCTGGGTCCTGACGGAAGCCAGTCCTCCACAGCATTGCTCCAGGGACTCCAGCAGCATGTTCTGCCTCATGTGGGAGTCCTCCAGAGCAATGAAAAGCTTGTCCCAGCGGGAGAAGTCTGCTGCCTGGCACGGGGTGGCTGGAGACCCGCCTGTGGACAAGTATAGGGATGAAATCATGTGCATAATATTTTTGCCTTTATTAGGTGGTTCAAAGTAGAGAGAGACAGGAAAGGACTGGCAGAGAGAAAGGCTCTGGGCTGAATTTGAACCCAGGCGTTTACATGGAACTGTAAGCCCACGGGATGCCCGAACACAAGCAAATCTAATCAATATGAACCACATTATGTTGATTATTATTAAATCAAACACACTAACGGTGTTAATATAACCAGACAACAAGTTCTTCACAACAAAGTCCTGGCATCTGAGGCGAGGAACGAAATCGAGAACAAAAGGGCAACAAACATGAAGAAACTCACCCTCCTGCTGGTCCTGAGGGATCTCATTCTCATAGCTGTCTGGGTAGTTCAGGTCATACTCCACCCCGTTCACGCACAAGGATGCACCCACGCAGCAGAGCGCACACAGCACACGCCAGACCCCCAACACACACATGATGGCACTGGCAAAGCGTGTTGGTCCTGTAAATGTGTTGGTCTAATTTGTACAAGTGTGTTTGAAAAAGTGACCCTGTGAATGAAATATTCCTGTTTTAAACCCTCTACTCTACATAGTCATAAAGTGCTCTTTCTCTCGCTTTCTTCCCCTCTTCTTCTTCTCCTATGAAGCACAGCTCCCCACACTGAGACACCCGTGGCTGCTGCCGACTTATAAACTCGGCACTTGGGAAGAAAGGGAGGGCAGAAGGCAGGGAAGGGTGGGACAGAGGTGGGGGTGAGTAATGCTTCAGTGGAGGTGGTACGTCCAAGCCAACCTGCCCGGGAGAGAGGGGCATTATGGGGGGGGGGGGGGGGCAAAGCAGGGGTACGGGGAGAGGTGGGGTGATGAACAGGAAGGGATGGCAGGATGGCAGGAAGCGTGAATGGCCCCGGTAGGAGGGAGAGAAAGAGAAGAGGGGTGAGAGAGGGAGGAAGGTAGGAGGGAGAGAAAGAGAAGAGGGGTGAGAGAGGGAGGAAGGGAAACCCGCTGAGCAGAATAAACTGTGAAAATGGAGGTCTGTGGTCCCTCATTTTTTTAATCTAACAAAATACATTGTTTTTTTGTTTTTGTTTTACAGAGTGACACAATGCACATAGGGATACACTCATACTCAAAATTTCCACTTTTCCTCTTACACACACACACACACACACACACACACACACACACACACACACACACACACACACACACACACACACACACACACACACACACACACACACACACACACACACACACAACATAAACATGAATGAATCATACAGTGGAGTCTTTCTGTGTAGGCTTAATCTGAGAGTTTTCCTTGCGGTCCATGTGAGGAAACATTGCAGTCAACAGTCTATAAGATACAGTAAATCCAAAACACATTCATCATAGTAATTACACCTCCAAAAGGTAACCCCCCCCCCCACCCCCCCATTTATCATAGGCTACAATTACTGTGTTTTATTATCTTCCATTGCCAACCTTTTTGTAATTTCAGATAATATACCATATTTCAGTTTCCATTCTTGCAAAGCGGGGCACATGTTGACTTCCAGTTCTTTCATAAGAGTTTTATAAGAACATGATGATCTATCCAAAGAGGTACTTATGTTCTGACTCGGTATCTTGTAAGAAGTATACCATTAATGTGAGGCTGCATGCCCTCGCAGGATATGTATTCATTTTTAAACCTCCACTGCCTTTACCTCTTGATGATGTTGCCAAGCAACACCATCCCACTTGGCTGGCTATGATTGTATTTTGTTGCCTAGCAACACTGTCGATTGAACATTCCACAAGCTCCAAGAATTGGGAGCTCTCTGCAATTACAAAAGAGACAGAACTCTTGAAAACAGAGGGCTCTGGTGAACAGGTGGTGTGGTTATGCAGCAGAAGCAGAACATGTGGAGGTCAAAGGAAAAGCCCTGACCTCCCTCCAGACCCAGCAGCTTCCCTGATGTCAGCACATCTGCCTGTCACTAGGTCTGATTTGCTCTGTGGCTGGCAGCCTAAAGGGTAGCCATGGGACTAATGGAGGTGGGTGGTCCAGGGACCGCCAGGGGTCCCTCAGGGGGTTCCAGGGGTCCCCATCAAAAAGGGTAATAATTTATTTTCACTACAATTCCAACCATATGTAACACAATCACAGAATATATTACTATTTTTGGACATGGGATTCATACACTTTCTGTAACATACAATAGACTACTTGCACAACTCCACTACTTCCTGAAATGAGTAGGGCATCTTGGTTTCCTGTCCTACACTATTGGATGAACTGATTAATGTCAGGTGTGCCTGATCACTGTTGTTGTGACTGCAGCAGTCAGGCACACCTGACATTAATCAGTTTATCCAATAGAGGGTATGCATGTGATGTCACAGAGACAGAAGTCACTGTGGGGTCACGCCCACTGAGTCACAGCAAGACTGAGCTTGAATGCAGTAATCAGCCTAGATAACTGACACCTGCTGCTCAGGTAGGAACTTGACACTCATTTTGACACTCATTCCTGATTGAGGGGGCATGTTCCCTACTCATTTCAGGAAGTAGTGGAGTTGTGCAAGTAGTCATTTCTGTAATAAAACATCTAAAAGTGTGACGACCCTCCCACCCTGTCTTGCAGGAGCCTGGTGTTGGGGTTGTTAGGCTGATTAGGTGCACCTGGGCCAGGTGAACTCATTGGGCTGAAGTAGACCTTCAGTCTCTCTCCCTCCTCACCAATGCACCTTTTCTAATGTAATTTAGTTTGTGTTGTCTAGTTATTTTCCCGTTTTAGTTAAGTTATTGTTTAAACTTTTACTTTGGTGTATGACTCCCCTCATATGTTACAACCTGGCTCAAGGAAGTGACAAATGAGGGGCGGCATACACCAAAGTAAAAGTTTAAACAATGTATTAAATAAAACTAAGGGAAAATAACTAGACAACACAAATTACATTAAACAAACGAACAGAACAAAAGGTGCATCGGTGACGAGGGAGAGAGACTGAAGGTCTTCTTCAGCCCAATGAGTTCACTGGGCCCAGGTGCACCTAATCAGCCTAACGACCCCAACACCAGACTGCTGCAAGACACGGCCAGATCAGCCTAACCCCAACACCAGACTGCTGCAAGACATGGCCAGGAGAGTGGGAGGGTCATCACAAAAGTTAAAAACTATCAGATGGGGGACCCTGGGACAAAATCTTATGGGGACCCTAGTCTAACTTGTGTCAGTTTAGGGGTCCTTGACCGGAACACGTTTTAGAACCACTGCTCTAAAGGGCAGCGATGGGACTAATGGAAGTGGGAAATCAGGAAAAGTGCAGGGACCTGCAGAGGAACAAGGGAGATGAAGAGTTAAAAGAGAGGGAGGTGTGTGTGTGTGTGTGTGTGTGTGTGTGTGTGTGTGTCACAGAGAGAGGCTGATGATAGGGTGAAGGGAAGGTGCAAAGGCTGGTGTAGCAAATTTGTGAATAGGCCGACCTAATTATTATCTTCTCTGCAGCAAATCAGATGCAGCTTCACTGGCGACATAGTGTCTGTAGTTTGCCTCTCTGGCCCAATTCTATCAGTCTTGGAGATAAGCCGCAAAGGCTTAGGAGTTCTGTAACTAAGCAACAATTGCAATTAGAAAGTAGGCGGGGTATATAAGATGTGGTGTGTGTGTGTGTGTGTGTGTGTGTGTGTGTGTGTGTGTGTGTGTGTGTGTGTGTGTGTAAGACAGGTGGTACTCTCGCTATCCCCTCGCCTGTGCCCGTCTCGTGGGCCGAGATGTTTCTGCCCTTTCTTCTCTCTGCACCATATAGGTCATCTGTCTATTCAGGGCATCATACATCTCCATAATAGAGGGAGTAGCTTTATCAGCAGCTGCCAGACGCTTTGTAGCAGCCCCACCTGCACGCTACACCTAGTATTAATCTGTCAGTCGCACAAAGACACTCCCGGCTCACAGTGAGGGGGAGGAGGACTGAGGAAAGATGGAGGGCGGATAGAGGTAAATTGCGAGGGGGAGCAATTGTTGGGCAAGTCACTCAGGAAGTGTTAAAAAAAATCGTTAAAATGACCTTATTACTTGGTTTCAAAAGTAATTAGTTACATTACTTGTTGCATTATTATATTGGATGTATGGATATACCTTACTGTCTTGTTTTTACTTCCATTGGTTTAATGTTGCATTATGTGAACTTATCAAATAAAGAAAATATTACACACACACCCCCACCCCGGCCTTCCGTAGAGTGACTACAGCCTGTTTAGCCAACTCCTTTTAGAATTGAATCCACTTTATTGGAACAATAATTAACCTTAAAGGAGGAGTCAACAATCAGCCAAACTGCATTATTTTTTATTTATTTGGCTACCTAAGACAAAAAACGAATCACATTCTGGCAACGCAGAAGCCTCACATAGCTAGACCTATCTCCGCACTTTGTTTTAGCACTATTCCAGCGCTGGAGTTACTTGGATTAGTAACTGTAATATAATTACTTTGTGGAAATTGTAATCCCTTACATTACTAGTTACCCGGGAAAGTAACAAAAAGCAGTAGTAAGTTACTCCCCAAAACCGACAGGGAGTGAGAGAGAGGGAGTCAGACAGACATAAAGAGATGCAGAGACACAGAAAGAGAGAGGGGAGAGAGAGATAGACAGACAGAGAGAGAGAGAGAGAGGGGTAGACGGACAGAAACAGAGGTTGAGAGAGAGAGACAGAGAGAGAAAATCTAATTTGTGGAAAACTGAAATATTATTCATATAAGCTAATATTAGTGCTGTTTTGGCAGAGTTTTATGCAGAAGAGAGAGAGCACTAGAGGGAGAAGAGGGAGGGATGGAGAGAGAAAATGGGGAATGAAAGGAGAAGGGGTGAATGGGTGTTGCCAACTGAACTAACGCTGGAGACAAACAGCAGATTTAAAACAGCAACAGGAACAGGATGAACAAACCACATAGTCACAGCAACACACTCAGCCAGCGCGGGGCCACTTTATGGGGATTGTGTGGTTTTCTTGGGTGTATGCCTCTTTTGTCTGTAATATGTAGTGGAGAAAACCATGGAGATATAATTGCAATCCACTACCACACAGTATAACCATTGTAACGATTGCATTGATTGTAAATATACTACAGTACATCCTTATTGGAACATATTAGCTTATGATTATGGAATATCATAAGCATTTGCAGTGAGGCACTTTGGTACTGTAATAGAAAAATAGCTGAAATGCCTCAGCTATTTTTCTATTACAGTACCAGATATGTTGCAGCTAATAAACAGATATTACTTACTAGAGGAAAAGCACTGAGCCAAATATAATTAGGAACATCTCTGTACAGTTGATCTGCCTGCTTCCATAATTCACTCATCTCAACCAGACCTGCAAAACATCCTTCCTGGAGGAGCACCACCCAAACACCAGCCACAGAGAGCTACTATCTCTGGGACTTTGCTGATACACAAACATATTGCGCGTGCAGGAAACGATAAAGATAGGAAAATGTGTCTGGGATCTGCTGCGACTGTGTTCTGTGAACAGCAGAGGAAGAGCGGCCAGCAGCCAGAGACAGATTGAGGAGATGCTATTCCTGTTTGGCTGCGCTAACTGGAAAAGCTTCTTTTGAGTGAGGAATACACCTTTAGGCACTGTCTTCCTGTGAAGTCCCTGATACACATTAGAGTTGATATAGTGCTGTGATACAAGAGTTGATTGTGTTATTGAACCGTGGGCCCGCTGCCTGTAGATCAAGGTCAGATCAATAGCACACAAGCTGTTCTCATACAGATCCAATCTGTTTGAACAGCCACAGACTGAAAACAAGTGGAGTACAAGAAATAGAGTCAGCACACACTCAGCATACACGTGTGTGTGTGTGTGTGTGTGTGTGTGTAGGGGGGGGGGGGGGGAGTGAGTGTTGTGGGGGAAGTGTCATGCGATACCACCAGTTATGTGATTATGTGATTAATACAACGATCAGTGACCTGAGACCAGCAGAACCACAAGGCTCGCATTGTGTCAGAGTGGGTTCTGTTTAATGAGACATGAAACATTATTAAACTTGGCCTGCAATAAATTATCAAGGCCTCAACTTTGAAATCAATGTGTGTGTGTGTGTGTGTGTGTGTGTGTTTGGATCTGGAATATCACTGTTTGCATATTTATTTCCACATTCAAATGAATCGTCCTGAACTCCAAACTCACACTGGCATCAGCTCAATGTACAACATATAACTGAATGTACACAGTTTAATATTGGCAGCAGGCAGCATGTTAGCTATCCAAACACACACACACACACACACACACACACACACACACACACACACACACACACACACACACACACACACACACACACACACACACACATCTTTACATATTGGGACAAAACGCATGGAGGTGATGGGTGATTACATCAGTAACTCAGGGGTACGTTTATGCATGTGTGTGTTTCCATCCAGGGACCCCAGAGTGGTCCCACACCACAGTACAGCAGGACTGCCCTGACGCAGAAAATTAACAACATCTGGGTATGGAAACATTTACCCATTTCACATCATGGGGCTTTGGGGGGGCGAAACGTCACGTGAGTATGTGATTTGAGTGTGAGAGAAAGAAAAAGAGGGACAGCTGGGGGACAGTGGGCGATATCCGCCTTTAATTGCTATTGGTCACTTTTTGGTGTATGTATGCAGTTTTTTGTTATACTGTATTTGTTATATTTTACATTAATTTTAATTGGCCTGTTAAACTTGAAGTTCTCATTAACATCTCTACATTGGCAATATGTACAGTGTAACTTCATGCCAAAAAACATTTTTGAACTTGAGACACAGGAGAAGAGAGAGGGTGAGTATTGTGAGCATGTATGTATGAGTATGTGTGTGTGTGTAGTGTGTGTGTGTGTGTGTGTGTGTGTGTGTGTTTGAACATGTATCGGTAAGGCCTGCTGCCTTACAGAGTATGTATGTGAGGAGGGAGATGTGTTTTGTACCAAGCTAAAGCATAAAGAGCCTGTTCAGCTTGGGGTGCTGTCACCTCCCTGAACTCCCAACACACAAAACTGAAATGTTTCATATGGAAAATGACCTCAGCAAGAGAGACGGGTGGGTGGGGGGGTCACACACAAACATCTCTGTTAGGGTGTCACTGGCTTAGGGCCGAGCCTGGAGTTGAGCCTCTCTCTTTAGCCCCATTGGGCCCAATGGACATCGAGGATAGTCGGTGGCGACCATTTACTATAAATGTAAATTCCTTTTGTGTGTAATCAATCATTCACCAAAGGACAGAACATGGTCCCTGATTGCATTGCTGCTGACTGTCCAAGTAGTAGTGTGAACAGCAGCGAGGTGTTAGCATTGACTGTATGTCAATAGTCTAACTGTGTGGTGGTGCTATCATCACCACCACGCCCCTTTACTGTGTCGTTCTTGTATGCTGCTGCTGACCTTTATGCGTAGAATACCTTTGCAAGACGACACTAGATTGTGAAACACAGATTGGATCACATAGACACTTACAAGTTAGTAATAGTTTTAGTAGGGATTCTAGGCACATATTTATAAATGAAAATCAGACCTGGTAATTGCGACATTTCCGGTATCACTTGAATGCCCCTTTGTGCCGCTATGATTGTATCTTCTGTGGTTGTAGTAATGCGAGAGCTAGTGTCTTTGCAAGATTGAGGGCTGCTGCTACAGAACGCAGCCACCTGTATTTAGCTTTTCGTTATGAGACCCCCTAATCTAGTTCAGTGATACACTTCAAATTGATTGAGGAGAAAAGAAATGTCTTGGACTATTTTCAATAATGAAGACTACTTAACAGCCAACGCCCAGTTCTCGTCATATCACAGTGCACGCCCCCTTTCTTTGAGGTTGTATAACCCATTCATTGTTAGGCTCGCCCCCTTTCTCTGATGGTGTCTCCTCACCCATTCACAGTTTACCACACATGTGGCAATAACCAATCAGCCCAAGGTATTCCTCTCCAGCTTGTCCCAATCACCTAATCAGCATAGTATATCAGGGTCCATGTTTTACTCTGTTTGCATGTGCTGTGTATGTGCCATATGTCATTCTCAGTTGCTGATCATCATCGCTGAAGCAGTTGTTTTCGCCCCACCTCCTCCCCTGACCACCACCATCGTCATGATTCCTGATTGAAGAATTCCCTATGGGGGATTTCCTATCCTATTCTTCACTGACGACGCCCTCTCATCATCTCAGGAGAGCGTCATCATATCATGGAGTCATACGCCAACATGTTGTATCATTAAAGCTTGTTATACTCTCTACTAGTCTCTCATTATTGAAATAGCTCCTGTTGATTAAGACACCCACAACCCTCTTCGGCCGGAGGACAAGACCGCTTTTAGGAGATGAGCTGGAACAGCAGCCACACATTGATGAAAAGGAGGACAGTCATGACCAAAAACACAGCGACTCTCTTAGTGTCTGAACTCATGATCGGTCAGGAACAAATAAATAAATAAAAATAAAAAGTAAAACTCGTCTTCACATAAAGCAACTCCCCATCACTCACTTTCACCCAGGCTCCCTTCTCCTCTTACGGCTTCTGGTGCTTGTGTGACAAAGGTGAGCCGAGAGAGACACAGAGAGAGAGAGAGACAGAGACAGAGAGAGAGAGAGGGGGGGGGGGGGGGTTAAAACAGCCATCTGACAGGCTAGCTCCTACTGTAAACCATAAGCAGGGTTAAGAAATGAGATGGCACACTTGTTACAGACATGTTAATGACATAAAAGTCAAATTTGCAAAAGGGAAAAAGAAAACTTTATTACAAAGGAATTTACAGAGATCCTCCATTTCCAGAAAATAGGAAACTATAAATCAATTAATTACCTCATTCTCTCTCTCTCTCTCTCTCACACGTGGTACACTTGGACCAAACACATTTATGTACACACTCAGTTACAGATACATAAACAGGCACATACTCGCACATGAATGCATGTATGCACACACACACAAACATACACACACTTGGCAAGTTGGCACAAAGCTTGACTAGTTCTCCCATTTAACTAAATCTACAATGGCATAAATATTTGGTCTCACAGACTGACAGAAAACATCAGTCAGGCCTGAGGGGGAGTAGACATTACATGTACTGCCACTAGAGGGGAGTGATATTCAATATTATTTTCATACATGAAAAACAATATGGATGGAGGCTAATGCTAGTGGCAGTAGTGGCAGTATAGCATGTTTAGAAAAACAACCACTTTTACCACAGCTTCACATCATAGCTATGGGATAAAATAGTTATATTACCTTACCACATAATGACAATAAGTAGCTTCTACTGCACCTGTACCACGGGACACGTGGTACTATCACTATCTACTAAATCACATTACTGCAGTGCAATGACTCTGTGTTCAGATCTATGACACCAATGACTCTGTGTTCAGATCTATGACACCAATGACTAATCGACACCACAGCCTCTATATACAGTCTAACTGGCTCCATTCTGAGTGAATCTCAGCTGGTGTGTCTTGTCTCTCCTGAACCTCAGGCTGACGATGGGTCCTTGCCATCTTCTCCAATGATGGCTGGCAGCTCACCATCTGTTTCAGTGGTTGTTGGGGGCTCAGCAGCTGGTTCATTGGTTGTTGGGGGCTCAATATCCATGCCATTGGTTGTCAGCATCCCATTAGCTGTGTTATTAGCTGTCTGGGGCTTGCTATCAATTCCATTGAGTCGTGATGGTGGGGCAGCTGCTCCATTAGCTGTTGGCTGACTGCCTGTTCCACTGGTTGATGAGTGTTGGTTCACTGTGTCACTGGATGTTTGAGACTGGCTAGCTGTTTCACTGGATGTCAGTGGCTGGCTAGCTGTTTCACTGGATGTCAGTGGCTGACTAGCTGTTTGACTGGATGTCAGGGGCTGGCTAGCTGTTTGACTGGATGTCAGAAACTGGCTAGCTGTTTGACTGGATGTCAGGGGCTGGCTAGCTGTTTGACTGGATGTCAGAAACTGGCTAGCTGTTTCACTGGATGGAAGGGGCTGGCTAACTGTTTGACTGGATGTTATGGGCTGGCTAGCTGTTTCATTGGATGTCAGGGACTGGCTAACTGTTTGACTGGATGTCAGGGGCTGGCTAGCTGTTTAACTGGATGCCAGGGGCTGGCTAGCTGTTTAACTGGATGTCAGGGGCTGGCTAGCTGTTTCACTGGATGGAAGGGGCTGGCTAGCTGTTTCACTGGATGCCAGGGGCTGGCTAACTGTTTCACTGGATGTCAGGGGCTGGCTAGCTGTTTCACTGGATGGAAGGGGCTGGCTAACTGTTTCACTGGATGTCAGGGGCTGGCTAGCTGTTTCACTGGATGTTATGGGCTGGCTAGGTGTTTCACTGGATGTCAGGGGCTGGCTAGCTGTTTCACTGGATGTCAGGGGCTGGCTAACTGTTTCACTGGATGTCAGGGGCTGGCTAGCTGTTTAACTGGATGTCAGGGGCTGGCTAGCTGTTTCACTGGATGTCAGGGGCTGGCTAGTTGTTTCACTGGATGTCAGGGGCTGGCTAACTGTTTCACTGGATGTCAGGGGCTGGCTAGCTGTTTCACTGGATGTCAGGGGCTGGCTAGCTGTTTCACTGGATGTCAGGGGCTGGCTAGCTGTTTCACTGGATGTCAGGGGCTGGCTAGCTGTTTCACTGGATGTCAGGGGCTGGCTAACTGTTTCACTGGATGTCAGGGGCTGGCTAGCTGTTTCACTGGATGGAAGGGGCTGGCTAGCTGTTTCACTGGATGGAAGGGGCTGGCTAACTGTTTCACTGGATGTCAGGGGCTGGCTAGCTGTTTCACTGGATGTTATGGGCTGGCTAGGTGTTTCACTGGATGGAAGGGGCTGGCTAGCTGTTTCACTGGATGTTATGGACTGGCTAGGTGTTTCACTGGATGTCAGGGGCTGGCTAGCTGTTTCACTGGATGTCAGGGGCTGGCTAGCTGTTTCACTGGATGTCAGGGGCTGGCTAGCTGTTTCACTGGATGGAAGCGCCTGGCTATCTGTTTGACTGGATGTCATAGAGTGAGTAACTGTTTCACTGGATGCCGGAGGCTCAACAGCCCTTGCGTTGGTTGTCAGGCGCGGGCTGGCTACTGGCAGATGATCTGTTTGTTGAATGGCTGAAGAGTGATTGAATGAAAATGATGTGAAGATCTGATCAGCTGCTTGCTTGGCTGCAGGCAGCCATGTGCCTGATGAATGTTCTGTGGCAGGCGATTGGATGATTTGTCCATCAGTGGCTGAGGACCACCTGGGTGATTGGCTGTCAGCTGAAGAGGTATTGTTGTTATTATTGGTATTTGCCTGGTCAGGCAGTTGGGTGGTTACGGAGGACTCTGTGGCATTTTCAGTTCCAGACAGTGGCTTTGCTGTGAGTGGAGCCTGGTTAAAGCCTGGAAGTTGGTGGATTTCTACTGGATTTGGAGTCACAAATGTTAAGCCTACGGGCTCTTTGGCTACAACATGGTTGCTAGTCGATGACTGATAAGTTGCATTGCTACCTGCTGACTGCCAGTTATTGGAGCAGAGGACTGCAGGAATGCTGCAAGGCAAAAACAAAATCATAACCAAGTTGTTAATGTGAATGACAGAATTTGCTAGAAATTGCTGTAAAAATATCCTCAATGGGGACTTTGTGGAACTAAAATGGGATTTGCAGTTCTTGCATCTTATTCCTGTTACTGGGTTTTACTCGAAAATATATTCCTGGGATACATTTGTGCATCTTGTTGCCAGCAGGGATGTATTGCCAACTGGGTTATACTGTAGTTGCAAATAAAAAATAATGGCTTGGATCCCATATTATATACTTCTTAATTTGGTCTTGGCCATGTCAATTTCCAAGTAACCCTTGTGTGGAAAAACAGTTTAAAATGTTTTTCTTTCCTAAGTGAAGAAACTAATAAATGATGTAGTCCTAACTTTGAGTGCACACTTGCAGCTTGCCAGATTAGTATCCCCCAGGGGCCCCTGGACACTGAAGCTCCTAGGGAACCCCCCCCCCCCCCCCCCACCCCACACACACACACACACACCACCTACAAACCCCGCCCACCCCACAACCCCATGCCAGTCACACACCATGCCACCCACCACAGCCATTAAACCACACCGTAATTATTTTGAGGTCCCAGTCAAGCTGCCATGTCAAATCCACCAGACCATAATCACACACCTATTGGCCAAAGGTGGAATAACCAGTCCAGCTGAGCAGCTATGCCTATACAGTTCAAAAGACCAAGCACTTCCATTTCACTCACAAATAACAAGACAATTAAGGAAACTAAATTAACTAAAACTAAATTAAATCAAATCAAATCGGTTGTGCTGTGTGAAAACCTTAAAACGTTCCAATTCAGATCCACGCCTGGGGCGTATTAAATCAAATTAAAACGCATGTACAGTAGTCTTTCAAAAATGGCTAGGGAGCAATAAGAAAATGTAATGCATGTTTTCAGTTGTAAGGTGGACATACATACCTGGCCAGCTGTTTACGGAGCTCCTGTGCATGTTGGTGGCACTGTGCGTAGTAACAGGACTGAGTCTCCACAAAGTCCATCAGGCTCCGCATGTGATTGGTCTGACACAAACAAAACAGATGGCACCATATGAAGTTTGGGTCCTCAATAAAATATGCAGCATTCAGGGAAGGGGGGGGGGGGTGAATGCCTACTACTGTAACAAAATGTTTGAGACCAGAACATTTAAGCAAATTATGGTACGTTTTAAAGAGCAGTAGGTAACTTAAATGATCTTTTTTCCAACATGGATAAGACATTTTAGAATAGAATTTTTTGTGTGTCCATAATTTATACACACACCCTTACCGAGCTCATATGGCAGAATCTTATGTTATAATCTGTGTGCTTATACGTACATGAATGGTGCCGATTCCTTCCAGAAGTCGTCTTGAAATTTCTGACTGTCGATCAAACAGACTCTGACAGATCCTCAGCTCCAGCTCTGCCTGCAGACACACACATACACACTTCAGTTTCTCAGAAAATGTCAACTTTTCTCTGATTGGATCAAAATTGGCGCCGACCTCAAACTATCCAATCAGAGAAAAGTTTACATTTTCTTGGAAAGGGAAGGTCCAATCGCGATGCTTA
>NC_139625.1:53251870-53329370 GCF_964638095.1 Poromitra crassiceps | reverse complement strand
TTGTAGACAAATATGCATTTACTCTAAAGTATGTGATATCCAGTTTTTCCAGTCTGTGTTCCCAGAGACTCAAAGATATCCATCGATGCCGCCGCCGCCACTATAAAATGGGGGGGGGGGGAGACTCATATCCACGGTTGGTTGGAAAGCTCCTCTTGATTAAAAGACAGCCACAACCCTCTTCGGCTGGAGGACAAGACTTAGCTTTTAGGAGACGAGCTGGAACAGCAACCAAGCATTGATGAAAAGGAGGACAGTCATGACCAAAAACACAGTGCCTCTCTGAGTGTCTGAACTCATGATTGGTCAGGAACAAAACAAATATAATTAAAAAGGTTTTTTTCCCCCCTTGCATCAACTCCCCATAACTCACTTTGTACTGTTATGCTCACCTACTAGTCTCCCTTATCCTCTTACGGCTTCTGGTGCTTGTGTGACAAAGGTGAGCCGAGAGAGAGGCTGGGGGGGAGGGGGGGATTAAAACAGCCATCTGACAGGCTAGCTCCTACTGTAAACCATAAGCAGGGTTAAGAAATGAGATGGCACACTTGTTACAGACATGTTTAATGACATAAAAGTCAAATTTGCAAAAGGAAAAAAAACTTTATTACAAAGGAATTTACAAAGATCCTCAATTTCCAGAAAATAGGAAAGTATAAATCAAAGATGTCACTGGAAATAACAGAAGAAAAAAGGTATTATTTTACATTAAACTCTGAACAGTTGTGGTAAATGCATGCCATACCCGGGCCAAATACCAGTTCCATTTTTTACGCTATTTATTTTTTACTTGGAACAACAGATTCACCTCAATTGAATTTCAAATACTTTACTGTGAACAAATACTTTACTGAACAAATACTTACTGTGAACCTTACTTGCAAACTGTATTGGACTCAGATCTGTGCTGTGTGTATGTGTGTGTGTGTTACAGGTAGGGCCCCCAGCCCAGATACATCAGACAGAGCAGGTTGTGTGTGTGTTACATGTAGGGCCCCCATCCCATATACATCAGACAGAGCAGGTTGTGTGTGTGTTACATGTAGGCCCCCCAGCCCATATACATCAGACAGAGCAGGTTGTGTGTGTGTGTGTTACATGTAGGGCCCCCAGCCCATATACATCAGACAGAGCAGGTTGTGTATGTGTGTGTATTACAGGTAGGGCCCCCAGCCCAGATACATCAGACATAGCAGGTTGTGTATGTGTGTGTATTACAGGTAGGGCCCCCAGCCCAGATACATCAGACAGAGCAGGTTGTGTATGTGTGTATTACAGGTAGGGCCCCCAGCCCAGATACATCAGACAGAGCAGGTTGTCGTCAGTGGCCTCCTGTATGAGGTAGTGGACGTGTCCCTCTATGGACAGAGGCAGACCCAGTACTTTGTTCCGGCTCTTTATCACCCCCTGCAGACGCTGCTCGATGTCACACACATGGGTTTTAGCCTGGCAGAGATGGGAGGGTGGGGAGAAATGAGAGGAGTGAGATGCAGGAGTCCCTTTACAGTATGTTGAATGTTTGTATATCTGACTTGTGAATTAT
This sequence comes from Poromitra crassiceps, assembly GCF_964638095.1. Taxonomy (NCBI): domain Eukaryota; kingdom Metazoa; phylum Chordata; class Actinopteri; order Beryciformes; family Melamphaidae; genus Poromitra; species Poromitra crassiceps. The sequence goes on along the minus strand of NC_139625.1, from coordinate 53,327,827 downwards.
TTTATCCCCTGCCCTTTCCCTAAAGACGCGAACCTCTTTCCAGGCCATCCATCTACTGTAAATAAGAATTTGTCCTCAAGTTAAAATAAAGGTTAAATAAAAATGTTTAAAAAGTTATGGTGACGCTAATGAGGATAATGTGTTCAATATGTTGCCTAGGGATACAGACTCCTGGATGGTGGATGACTTGGTCTAATGTTAATCAACTTGATCGAGTACCGCAGAGATGACGTATTTTTGTAGGCGGAAGGCGGAAGGCCCGGACATGTTGGATCCTCAGGGGAAAAGTGAATGGGTTTTAGAATGGGGATTTCACCTAAATGCGTAAAATAAGGTCTGTGGTTAACAAAAGTTTATGGGATAGGTCATTTGTGGCCAGCAGAATAATCTTTTATCCTTTAAACTTTTATGACTTTTGAAGCGTTTTCTGAAAATCACACAAAAAACGACAACACACATTTACATTTCAAGTCATAAAAACTTTTGTTAACCACAGACCTTATTTCATGCATTGAAGCCTAATCCCCATTCACTTTTCCCTTGAGAATCCAACATGCTACTTCCTGCTAATGCTAATTCCTGCGGTGCTCTATTTGTATAGTTCTTTCCAAAGGTTTACAAAGTGGTTTACAAAGAAACAAGAGAAACAAGTCAAGGCAGTGATAGAGAGCACAGTAATAGAGAGCAGAGCACAGGGCACGAACACAACATTCATCTTTGTGTGTGTTGATGCCATGTACACACCTTTTCATTGACTATCTCTCCTGTCTCACTGGCCTGTGTTTTGGAAAGCCCCTTGGCTTGTTTGCTCCACTCCACCAGCGGGTCATGAAGGAAGGTCTTCAGAACACTGAGGGGAGAAAGCAGAAAGACAAGCGCTACGTTTCTAAACAGAGTTACTGTATAGATTTGTGCTTCTGTGTGAATATGGATTTGTCACTGTATTTGTAGTCTTTTTGTTGTTGTGTGTCAAATCAATCCCTTTCAGTCAGTCCAGATTTGGGATTTAATACATGATTCAGAGGCACATCCGTACCCTGTCAGATTATGAAACAAATCCATAAAGGGTTACTCCATTCCTCTGAGATTGAGTACACGTGTGTGTGTGTGTGTGTGTGTGCGTGCCTGCATGCGTGCGTGTGTGTGCGTGCATGCGCGTGTGCATGTACCTCATGAGGGGCTCTCTCTGGTCTCTCATCAGTCTCAGTGTGACCTCACAGGCCTGCCTGAACAGGCCCTCGGTGCCCATGGGTCCCATGGCGTGGACCATGTTCTGGGTCAGACGGAAGGGAACCACCTCCGGCACGTCGAACGTCTCCCCCTAGTGGAGAGGGGGGGGAGGGAAGGAGAGAAAGAGGGAATGCAGACGACAAGGAGAAAAGCAAAAGACCAAAGGTGAGGAACAAATTTAAAGGTTAATTGCAAAATATTACATTTTGAGAGATCCTCCCCTCCCCCTATAATGCAAGTGCCAGTGATTGAAAAATCTGTGTGAAATCTCCATTCCGAAACAACATAACTTCACAAACTAAAGTCTTAATATAGCAACCATCGTGCGATAAATAATTTTGAAGAGTAAGTGTTACATTTTGGAAATTATGGATACCTCATCAATAATTTCAAACCTCTTCAATTAAACAGTGAGCAAAATAATTTTTACATCGTTTAGATTTTTTTTACAGATAAAAATATAAATTTGACACAAACACAAACCTTGTTGAAGAGGCAGTTGAAGTCGACGTGAACACATTCCCCGGTGAATGAGTCGAAGAGGATGTTCTCTCCGTGGCGATCTCCCAGACCCAGGATGTAGCCCACCATGGACATGACAGCTGTGGAGCGACAGTATGCAGAGCGACTGCTGTACCTGCAAACACACACACAGGGGCAGGGGGTGGTATTACACATGAAACCTGCAAACACACACAGGGGCAGGGGGTGGTATTACACATGTACCTGCAAACACACACACAGGGGTTAGGGTTAGGGTATTACACATGAAAACCTTCCACTGATTCATCTATTTCTGAAACTCAAAGCCTCGTCTTCACATATAAAGTAAATGCCTAACCATAACCTAATCCCAATTTTAACCTTTTTTTGTTGTTATTTTTTGGGGGGCATTTTTGCTTTTATTCAATAGGACAGTATATTGACAGGAAAGCAGGGAGAGAGAGAGAGGGGAGGATATGCAGGTCAGATTGGAACCTGGGTACCTGGGAACCTTAATGGTACGCGTTCTACCAGGTGAGCCATCGGAGTGCCCCCCAATTTTAAGCCTAAACTGGAGCCTTTTCAAGTTGAAGACCAGCAAAAAAGTTATACTTTATTATATCCAGAACTCATACTGGTACTCTCAAATATAGTAACATAAGCACACAGACACAAATGCACAAAAATTAAGCTTGTGGACAAGAGTTGTAGAAATTGTGGCCTGTGATTGTAGGTGAGCTTTGCAGCGGGTCGTACCATGATGTGGGGTCGGGGAAGTTCCGGAGAAACCACTCGTGGAAGACGGGGGGATGTCGAGTGCACAGCACCTCCTTATGGATGTGCAGCTTCTCCTCAAAGGTAGCCGTCTTAGGAAGAATCAGCTTCCTCAGCTCCTTACCTGATAGGTTGACACCTGGGGGGCGTGCACACACAAATAACAAGATCCAATTATTACATCATATTCAGTTTGGTAAAAGTTTGATTGTTTATTTCTACCTCTATATTACAGGGTTTGGTTGGAACATTGTGTGTGTGTGTGTACCTCTCTCCTTGTAGAGCTTGGTGAGAATGTGTCGTAGTCCGGCGGTGTTGTTGACCCACTCGATGATGCCACACTCCTCGTTTAAGGGAATCACAGCGTAGGTCCGGATGTGTAGCTCCCTCCGCCTCGACTCAGCATCTTTACGCAGGCACTACACGCACAGACGCACGCGCGCGCGCACGCACGCACGCACGCACGCACACACACACACACACACACACACACACACACACACACACACACACACACACACACACACACACACACACACACCTTGTTGATTTTTGATTGAAACGAAACGATTTATTTCAAACAGTTAAAACAATACATAAAGTGAAAAAAACAGTAAACATACCAGTCTAATAGACTTCATCAAAGGGAAAATACGTAAACTCAAAACATAAAAAAGGCGAACTGTTTGAAAAGGGGCAGGAAGAAGCCTAGGCTTATCGAGTCCTGCCCCCAAATCATTCATAAACAAATTCATACATCCCTTTATATGCATATCCCAACTCTCCCGCTCCTCCACACACGCTCATGTATACATGTATACACATACATACATACATATATATACACAAACGTACACAAACTTACCCGTACACACACAATGTCATAAATCCACCCACATATCCCTATCAATACTTATTCCTAATAATACATTCCAATATTACCCCAAAAACCCAATGCTTTGATCTTAACTTGTGTTGAACCAATGCATCTAAGAATTTATCCAATATGCACAACAATTCTTTACATAATGTATATTATAATATAATATACATCATGCACACCATATATTATACATTATATGCATAATAACTTCATTGCACATACAATAATTTTTATACATATATGTATATTAATGTACAGAATACACATCCGACCAGGCACACACACCCACCAATAACACAGTAATACTCTACCAGGAAGAAAAAAGGACATTGTCAAAAAACAAGAAGAATCCGAGTAACTCAAGATTCAAGATTCAATGTATTTCTTGATTAAATATTTTTTTAAATTAGATTTGAAAATGGAGATATTAGAACTTTTTTTGATCCTGTCATCCAGTCTGTTCCAAAGAGTCACCCCATAGACTGTAATGCACATGCTCTTAAGAGTAGTGCGAGCACACGGCTGTTTCAAATTATATTTACCTCTTAAATCATAGCATCCTTCTCTGTCTGCAATTTATTTTTGAATATTACCAGGAAGTAGATTGTTCCTCGCTTTGAACATAATTAGTGCGGTTTTCGAATCAATCAAATCCATCAGTTTCAATGCATTTGACTTTATAAATAGTGCGTTAGTGTGTTCCAAATAACCTACCTCAGCCACATTGATTGATAACATCTTCACCAATAATATGGATGGAAAATTGGTGAGCGGCTTGTTGCTCAATGATGTTAGCGATCACTTGCCGGTTTTTTGTAGTCTTTTACTGTGAACACTCAGTTAAAAAGGAGAAAAGAAAGGCCACCTTCAGGAGACTTAAGACGGAGGAAGCACTAAATGCTTTTAAGGATGACCTATTAACTCAAAACTGGAAAACTGTGTATGGAGCAGTGGACGTTGACACAGCCTATGATTCTTTTCTAAAAACATTCCTTTTATTGTATGACAAGAACTGCCCAATGAAACAAATTAGGAAGAAATCCAGCAGAACAGACAGCCCCTGGATTACTAAAGGGCTGACGAATGCCTGTAAAAAGAAGAACACCCTCTATAGAGAATTCATAAATAGTAGAAAGATCGAAGCAGAAATTAAATATAAAAAATATAAAAATAAATTAATAGATATTATTAGAAAATGTAAAAAGGATTATTATAATAAAATACTTGATGATAACAAAAATAATACGAAGGGGACATGGAGGATATTGAACAGAATCATAGGCAGAGGGTCAACAAATATTGCCTTCCCTGATCACTTCATTGAAAATGACGTTAAAATTACAAACATGAATCATGTGGTTGAAGATTTCAACAGCTTTTTTGTGAAGCAATTCAAGCACCTTGAATTGCCTTTGTGTATGAAAGGTGCTATATAAATAAAATTTGACTTGACTTGACTTGACTTGACTTGAATGTGGGGCCTAATCTGGCAAAGGAAATTAAGCAGACAGAGGAGGGAGGCTTTGCCCAATACCTTGGAGAAAGTAACCCTCATTCTATTTCCTTGAGAGAGGTCGAGAGAAAGGAAATCATTGACTGTGTCCACAAGTTGAAAAACAAAATGTCCACGGATGAGAATGGAGTTGACATGGCTCTAATAAAAAGAGTAATTATTGCAATAGCTGACCCATTGAGGTATATTTTCAATCTCTCTTTCAAAACAGGCTCTTTTCCTAAGAAGATGAAAACTGCTAAAGTGATTCCGATATACAAGGCTGGTGATAAACATCTATTCACCAACTACAGGCCAGTCTCCTTACTCTCGCAGTTTTCAAAAATACTAGAAAAACTTTTTGTTGAGCGGAGGGACAATTTCATTGATAAACATCAGTTGCTTATTGATAGTCAGTATGGTTTTAGAACAAACCGATCAACCTCTATGGCCTTGATGGAGTTGGTTGAAGAATTAACCAACTTCATTGATAAAAGGAAGTATGCATTAGGAGTATTTATAGACTTAAAAAAAAGCATTTGATACAATTGATCATGACATCCTAGTAAAGAAAATGGAGAGGTATGGTATTAGAGGAGTGGGCCTCAACTGGCTGAAAAGCTACATTGAGAGCAGACAGCAATTTGTACAGTTAGGTGATTTCAGATCTACTTGCTTAGAAATGACATGTGGGGTGCCACAAGGTTCAATTTTAGGTCCAAAATTGTTCATATTGTATATTATGACATCTGTAGAATATCAAATATTTTGAGATTTGTTGTTTTTGCAGATGACACCAATATTTTTTGCTCTGGAGAGAATCTGCATCAGTTATTGGAGGTTGTCTCATCAGAAATGGGAACACCCCAGCCGTAGTAAAGATCGATAATGTTGATCTAGAAAGAGTTTTTGAGAACATTTTTTGGGGGATAATCTTGGACCATAACTTATGTTGGAAACCCCACGTTAAGTTTGTATGCTCTAAACTGTCAAGAAATATTGGTGTCCTAGGTAAAACTAAAAACATTCTGAACCTGAACTCACTGTACATGCTGTACTGCTCTCTTATTTTACCCATCCTGAATTATTGTGCGGAAGTCTGGGGGAATACCTATAAAAGTACCCTTCATACATTATGCACACTAAGGAGTGTTCCTCAGGTGGTCTTTAGGTTTACACATCATGGTGTAGCTCTGCCCATCAGAGCCCTCTTTTCATTCTATGTTTAGAGTGCAATAACACATTTTACACACACATTCAGTACACTCACACTTCGGCATGTAAATCAGCAAACATACCACTAGCCCCCCATTCATACAAGTTATTTCATGCAGAGCAAAATAAAAAATAATCACACAACACTGATACACATGACCCCGCGCGCACGCGCACACACACACACACACACACACACACACACACACACACACACACACACACACACACACACACACACACACACACCTTGTTGATGAGGCAGTTGAACTCCATGAGTCTGCAGTCCTTCCTTAGGTCGTCTTTAGGTTTACACATCATGGTGTAGCTCTGCCCATCAGAACCCTTCAGAATGATCTTCTTAGGCTTCTGTAAGGAGGCCAGGATCTCAACCTACACACACGTGCACACACACACACACACACACACACACACACACACACACACACACACAGGCTAGGGTTATACTTGTCATTTGTGACAATCAGATTTGTGTGAGCGGTTTTGAAGATCCAATCGCAATGCGAGTAAAATCAGATTTGTGTTCATGCAGATCCGTCACTTCAAGCATCCTGTGAAAGACTGGAAGTGGGCAAACCATACAACGATAAACTTCACACTTATGACTTTACTACTACTAAGAGATGAAGGAGGTGCCCGGCCTGGAATCACCCCACAGGGCCTTAGACCTCCATGCACCAAAGGGTCTTTCAATACTGCGGTGTAGCACTGACTCTATTGCAGCGGATTGGGCGTGATCAACCCTTCCGCGGGCTACGTTGCAGACAGAGTAGGAAGGCTGATCCGTGGCTGCTTCTGGGACACGGGTCGGGGGCGTAATCGGCCTCGGCTGGGTCTACTGGGCGAGGGTGTATGATATTGACAGACCCGAAACACCCCACGACCCCAGTTAACATCACTGATGACGCGTCCCAGCGGCTGCACCCCGCAACATGACCGCTCTCCCTCTTTGTTTAATCACTTGAAATCCACTCACAAAGTGGTCTATGACCAAGCAATAAACGCTAAACGAACAAAAAGACAAAGCCCCATCTAGTTACTCCTGCCTCCGCAAGTCCGCAACACAGTCATCGATTCAGGACACACTTTACAATGCGACCGCATATTCAACAGCTAACGAGCTCACAGATACACATTAACAATAGCCGCCCTATTATGAACCTAAATGTGTTATTGTAAGTCACTTTGGATAAAAGCATCTGCCAAATGAGAAATTTAATGTAATGTAAACGAACGTTACTCAATAGCGTTGTCATTTGGTTAGTTTTGATGAAATATGAAAGCACTAATTTGCTGTCTGCAACATATGTCCCGACTGTTTTCATTCCATTAAACAACGGTAAATAAATACCGTTTTCACTGATTGATCACAGATCACACGTCATTTTCTGTGACACTATTTTGGCTAGTGTGAGGTTTAAGGACTACTAGTTCAGATGTTTACCAACATATTGAATGTAGATTAATAGTTGCAGTTGGTTGTGGCAGTTCACTGCAACATAGTAGGCCTGCACTGTATATTTATTTTAGTTTTTATTTTATTTCTAAATCTCTGCACTTTCATTATTTATTTTCACTTATTTATTTATTTTCAATTATATCTAAAATCCAAAGACATCCAATGTTAAAAAGAAAAGCCAGTGTCAATGTTCAATAAATTCGTGATGTTCTCAATGTCAATGAGTAATCGTGTTAAATAATCGTGATCTCAATATCAATCAAAATAATCGTGATTATGATTTTTGCCATAATCGAGCAGCCCTAGATGTATATTTGAACCCAAGATACCATATAATTATGGTATTTAAAGATATATAAAGCATTTTTATAGCATTTAAAAAGATCACAGCCACAGACTCAGTTATAAGATATGAGCTAATTTGAGTTGTACTGGACTTATTTTCAGTACCTTTTTAGTGACACTATTTTTGCTCATCTTCCTCCACAGAGGCATCAGAGGAGACTAGGGATTCAATGTCTTAACCAAGGACACGTTCAGGGACACTTGTCATCACTTGTTATCAGTCATGTATGATTGAACCTGGGGCTTTCTGGTTACAAAACATTCTCTCTTATCACTAGCCACTAGGAGGCAAACTCCCCCCCTAAAACAGTAGAGTTGGTGACACACAAAAAGTGAATTATCAGCTTCGTGAAACAGCCTCCTTCTCAATGTCTTACAGAGTCTTGGAAGCCGGCGAGATAGGCCCAGTGTCCTGGGAAGGCGTCGTGCTGTGCGTTGGACCCACCAGTGCAGGGCAGCGTGGGGATGAGCACCGCCTGCAGAGGGATCAGGATCTGGCTGAAGGTCTGCTCCTCCACCAGACGCTTCAGCTGCTTGAAGTGGACGCTCATACTGAGGGTGGTGCTGTTACCATCCACCTGGAAGACACATCCACACATACAAACACACTTCAGCTGCTTGAAGTGGACACCCATACTGAGGGTAGTGCTGTTACCATCCACCTGGAAGCAGAGATGCTCACAAGTCATTTTTTGCAAGTCCAAGTCAAGTCTCATGTCTTTGGTCACACGTCCAAGTCAAGTCTCAAGTCTCTTATGGATGTGGATGAGCATTCTATCATCTGCTGGGTCACATCTGGTCTGCATACAGTACACTGCATAGTTAAAACTAAGGGATTCAAAGCATGTACTGCAATATCCTCACTCACTTATTAGCAGAGTGTCAGCATTGATTAGTTGACCTTATTACAGTATTAGAAGACATTTATTTAATGTTAATGCACCAAAAAAGTAGAAAACAAATGAAAAAGATTGTTGTTCACAAGTCACAAATCACGAGTCCAAGTCGAGTCTCAAGTCAAGTCTCAAATCACTGTGTGTGCGACGTGCGACTCGAGTCGTCACAAGTCCAAGTCCCCATCTCTGCCTGGAAGAAACACATCCACACACGTGTCATTCTACTGTACATATCACTCATACAGTAAAGGTCCTTACACATCGGGTACAAAGCGTTTTTTTCCGTGCGATTAATTCGGCCGTCAATAATATTTTCCGAACCTATATCAGTCAATGCAACCGTGCATACCAACGACGAAGTTTCGCTGAGCGTTATTGCGGCATTTATTTTTTCGGACCACGGTCGATTTTTCAGAAATTCGCTTTCGACGTGTACACATCTGTGGCTGTGATTGACAGGTGGGTCAAAATTCAATTTTGTGCTGTATATTTGCATCGCTCTTGGTGTGTAACAGCCTTTATACTTAAAGCTGCATTCAGCGATGTTTTTGTGTTAAGATAAATGTTAAATAGCTCTATATTCTGACAGTAATCACTGAAATAGAGTGTTTGGTCAGTAACTTGGAACCCCCAACCCCCCGCTGTCCTTTATCTCTCTCCTGTAGCCCTGCATGCAGGGCAGACGTATCTCCGCAACCGTAACTCGTAGAGACTCACGGATGGCGGTGTTGTATTTAGGGTGAGAAAATACAGTCCAGGCATCGCGATATGACCTTCCATTACCCAGAAAATGTAAACATTTCTGTGATTGGATAAAAAATTTGGCGTCGACCTCCCACTATCCGATTTCCTGTTTCCGCTGACGAGCGTTCATAGCGAAAGACACTGAAAGAGAGTAGTCTCACGTCGTCAGACCCAACATCGCACGTCAGCAAGCTTCCAGCGACTTGCATCTACGGTTGGCTACTAAGAGACTAGAAAGAGAGAGACCGCTATAAATATAAGAATATAATATATAAGAGTTCCAGTCACGAACGCTAGCGGATATAAGAGTTCCGGTTTGGACATTTAGCCTTCAAAATAAAAGCGCTATGCAACCACGTACTATTTTTAATGATTTAGGCTAAAATAAGCCCATACAAATACCAAAATAGCTCTTTTTTTACAGCGACGTGCACCTCCTTGCTAGCATAAAATTGTTTAACGGGAAGTCGACAACCGGCTACCACTGAGAATAATGGGAAAGGTCAAAGTCCTGGAAAAAGGTGAATATAACAATAAATGGAGAAACTTTAATTATTAAACCAATGTGTTTCAACAAAAATGCATTCATTAGGGCAAACACACAGACCATTGATTATCTGAAGATAAGTGATGTTATGTTCTACTACAGTATGTAATGGGATTGGAAAGTGTGTGTGTGTGTGTGTGTGTGTACCGGCTTGTTGCAGAGCTCCAGCAGCTTGTCAGTCAGCCTGTTAGCATCTCCGATGAACTTCCCCAGAGATTCTTTGAGACTGACGGCCTTCTTAAGGATCTCATTACAGCGGTTCATACGCATGGGGTAGGACGACTGAAACACATGGGCACGCACACGCACACGCACACACACACACACACACGCACACACACACGCACACACACACACACACACACACACACACACACACACACACACACACACACACACACACACACACACACAAGGGCATACATTATTTTATGCAAATTAAATCCAATAGGCCTTTGAGGCATTGAAACAAGCAGGCTTTAGATAATGACACAAATCATTTTTGCCTCGTCTCATATGGAATGTGTAGTGGTTAATTGAGGAATTTAACGTTGATCATTGAACCATTGTGAAATGACAGATAATAGGAGAAGACAAACAAGCACAAGCGTCCACACACACACAGTTGTGATTAAAATGCAGTGATTGAAACCAGCAATCTTCATTTGATCTCTGCCTTGAGGGGTTAAACCACACACACACACACACACACACACACACACACACACACACACACACACACACACACACACACACACACACACACACACACACACACACACACACACACACACACACACACACACACACACACACACACACACACACACACACACACACACACACACCTACCTTGGAGACCGCGGTCATGAGCCACATGGCCTGCTGAGGGTAGGCCAGCAGGACCTTGGCGACAATGGCCATGAGGACGGAGAAGACGTTGTTGCTGGAGTGACACACCCTGGAGATGAGCTGGGAGAAGGCGGTCAGGAACTGGTAGGGCGCCAGGCGCTCGCAGTTGTCGCTCATCTCCGCGTTGATTTTACCCAGCTCCTCCAAACGCACCTGTGTGTCTCTGTCTGCTCGCCCGGCTGCAGCGTGCCAGGACACGGAGAGGGAGAAATATATTTGGTATATTTGTAGCCACACTTTCAAGGAAACAGCATGAACAACTCACCTTACCATTTTGATTGTCTTATTAATTATCACATGTACAGGGTTTGGGTTGTTTGCTATGGAAAAAAATCTAACTATGGAGTTTTAACGTGTATTAATCATGCAATACATAGTCTTGTTTGGCCATGTCAATTTTTTTATATTTTTCTGTCTCCATCATAAAACGTTAAGAATGATTAGCTCTTCAGTGCCAACAGGCGTAAAGAAAGACTGTGAATTAGCTGTGGTCTGCATGCATCTCAATGGCCTGTGTGTATCTCCTTTTGACTCTTGCACACACTATTAGGCCACCTACCTTTCTCACACTCGTACACTTTGGCTCCAAAATCAAGCCAGAGTGACAGCATCCGAGGCATGGCCTGATAGATGTACTGGTTTCCAAACTGCAAGGCTCTGCGGGGGGGAACAAATCAGTTCACTGCCTAACTGAGACTAAGGTTTTCAGTTCAAAACTATGAGGTTCTCATTCCTTCACAATCACAATAATGGTTTTAACAAAAAAAATATATATACGCAAACAAGTTGCTCTTACTTTCCAAAGAACATCACAATGTATTTGATGAGCTTTCCCTGTTTCTCTAGCTTGTTGTCAGTCACCATGGGCATGACTTTGTCATAGTACTTGGCCAGGTAGAAGTTCCCATCCTCCCATTCTGGCAGAAGGATGGTCACATCCTGACAAACAGACAAAACAAGACCAGACTCTGTTAACAGAGTAACATTTGCAGGGATTTTAGGCCCTGCTGTTCATTTTGCCACCTGTTGCTGGGAGAATTGCCCATCTGCATTGCCCACATAATTATCTCTACAATCTCTAGTAATAGCAGTAAGTGTGGGGATTTTTATGTTTGTGAAAACTGATGTTTGTGAAAACATGATCAGTCCGATCATGTTTTATCAAAGCTTATGACTAAAAAACAAACAAACCAAAAGATAACATTTATTTTTCCTCAGTCTAGCATGCCCTTCCAGGCTAGTACCTTGTATGCCTTCATGATGGCGTTGGACTCAAAGTTGGCCGTCTCCTCCATGAAGCGTCCCACCAGCAGCATGGCCTTGCCTTTGGTCTGCAGGCTGCGAGGGTCGCTCAGTGGCTGCTCGTCAGGGAAACACTGGGCCACGCCCTTCTGGAGGACGATCAGGGCCTGGTGTACATCCCCCTGACAACAGACCCACACACAGTTTGCTATTTGCGTTGTGTGTGTGAGTGTTTCCGTGTGTACAGTATGTGTGTCGATCACATTTTTGAAAATTTAACCAAACTGAATTGTCACTACTGCATAATCAATTCAAAATGTCATGGGCGTCCGGGTAGTGCAGCGGTAGATTCCCCCGCGTACCAACACATGGGTCACAGGTTCAAGCCCCCGTGTTTCCTCCGGCTTGGTCGGGCGTCCATACAGGCACAATTGGCCGTGTCAGCGGGTGGGAAGCCAGATTAAGGATATGTGTCCTGGTCACAGGGAGCGGGGGGAAACTGGGGAATAGCGTGATCCTCCCACACGCTACGTCCTGCTGGTGAAACTCCCCGCTGTCAGGGGAAAATAAGCGGCTGGCGACTGCACATGTATCGGTAAAATTGCACAGATAGGCTTTACATTGAATGTTTTTGTTGAATTGAGGTTTTTTGAAGGCAGAGCTATTGTTGAGTCTGTTTTCAATTTAGTTATTGGACTGCAGAGTTAAATTATTTCATAAAGATGTTTAAAATGTTTAAGAAGATGTTTGAAACAAGTATAAAGGATAAAGATGTTTTATAATATAAAAAAAATAAAGATAAAGATGTTTACAACATTTTTGCAACTAATTTTCTTTCTTTCTTCAGGGTTCATTCTCAGTTATTTTACTCAAAATGCAATATGCACGTGTCTCAAATCAATGCTAATTGAATGAGTGAGTATTTAGATGTGTCTGCTCCTGTACTGACTGATCTGAAAGATTAGTAGTGGTGTACCTTGGACCAGAGGCACTTGGCCTTCTCGGTGAGCAGCTCAGCCAGGTGTGTGTTCGGTGCATTCAGCAGAGCGTTGAAGGCCGTCTGGTGGTGTCCCGCCTTCCTGGCCACCCGGGCACTCTGCAGCCAGCACTCCCCCACCAGCTCCTGACACACCGGCCTGGGGCACAAGCACAGGGCCCAGACGGCTCAGCATCGCTCTTGTTCCATCTACATTTGAGCCATTAGCTAAAATTTGCATCAGATAAGGCAGTAAACATGCTCTCCCCCTTGTATGATGCAGCCCTCCTTACAGCCAATTAATAACAAATAGTTAACCTTGTTTTGACCTGGAATTGTTGTATCTCCTTAAGTACAAGAAGAACAACATTGTCTTTTAACCAAGACAAGATGAACTGGAAATAAGTAGAAAATCAATTCAGCTCCCCTTCAATCGCATCAATTAAAGCTTTTATTGAGTAGCATTCACCTGCCTCCAAGAGTAGCTGAATTTGTACCTCCCTTAAGAAAATCAGTGTAGTTTTGAAAATGCTGAAGTGTAGTGATGAGATGCATAATTTCCCCCATTTTTTCTAATCAAAATCAGAGCACCGCAGTCTGAAATATTGTGTGTGACGGATGAACAAATGAATGAAGAACAGACAGAAGGAGACAATGAGTGAGACAATGAATATAATCACTAAGATAACAAGTGAGTGAGTGAGAAGTTCAAGGTTCTGAGTAGGGATGTTCATTTTGAAAACTTTCCAAAATTGATAATCGGTGAAAATTAACGATCAATTATCGATTATCGATCATATTAATACTTAGATTTTTTTTTTTTTTTTACAAAATGAATGCCTATGGCAGAAAATATGAAAGACAACGTGTTCTCCTCAATGAACTCTTTATTTCAATGTGTCTCCTCTCCAACACTGCTGTCCCCGGCGCATGTCCCCTTAACGATCAATTATCGATTTTCGATAATTGATGAACATCCCTAGTTCTGAGTGACAGCGCTCAGACAGCTTTTATTTCATAAAGAAATATAAAGGTAGAACATTGTTTTCTTCCCTAAGTCAGGAAGATATTACTGTAGAAGAGGAGTAAGATATGAAAGAGGGATGTAGAAAATAACTCAATACAACTGAAAAGTAGGTTGTGTGTGTCTCTGTCCATCCTCACCCTGATCCCAGGCTGAGCAGGGCGCGACGGAGGGCCAGGATTGGCTCCTTGGCCCTGAAGGAATTCTGTGTCATCTCCAGCCGATCTGACCAATGATGATGATGATGGGGCAGCTGGCTGAGGCTGGGGCCGGAGCCATCTTTCTGCTTCTGCAGCTCAGTAAAAGTGTGCTCCATCTCACTCAGCATTTGGAGTCTACATAACCCGCCCCCACACACACACACACACACACACACACACACACACACACACACACACACACAAATACAGCAAAAAAATCAGAGAACGACAAATAACATGCAAAACACTCAACAACACAGACACATGACCAGGAAGACAGGCAGACAGAAACACACACCTGACGATGTACTCGTATCCTCTCTGGTAGGTTCCACACTCGTAGCTGGCGGCAGACAGAGGGACGACCTGCTCCTTCCTCACCAGCTTCAGCTTCCCATAGAAGGTCTCTGCATCCTGCTGCTTAGCAGCCAACAGCATCTGGCCCATACGCACACCCCACGTACTGGACTGACGGTCTGGAGACACAGTGACAGGCCAATACAATAACCATACACACCCCGCAAAGTATTTGTACTTCGTTACTTCCCATCTCTGGCGACCAACGTACAAAGTTGCCTAGTGCAACGTTAACGGGTGTGTGTGCGCGTGGGTGTGTGTGCGTGCATGTGCTCACCAGAACACAAATAATCCTCCAGCAGGTCCCATTTACTGAGCTTCCAGGCTGCCTCCACTCTGTAGGCGTTCAGCTCCGATTTCCACTGGGGCCTAAATGTGCACACAAAGCTCAGTTCACATGGTAAAGTAAACATTTGGGTCAAATTGGCAAATACATTGAATGTACAGAAATGTGTCCATTTAATGTCCTTGTATTATCTCATTGAGTCTCAATGTATAAAACATGCCACTAATTAAGAAACCATAGTTATCTGATGATAGTAAATACATTTCAACAAGTGTTATGGTGAATAGAAAACAATGGATTCAGCCTCCACCTTACCTTTGGATCAGGGTAACAATTTGTATTTGTATTTGTATTTGTGTGTGTGTGTTTGTGTGTGTGTGTGTGTGTGTGTGTGTGTGTGTGTGTGTGTGTGTGTGTGTGTGTGTGTGTGTGTGTGTGCGTGTGTCTCACTTGTTGGCCAGTACTCCATTGACCTGAGTGATGACAGTGGACAGCTGTCCCAGGCCGAGCATAGAGGTCATCACTCCATGGTAATGACCAATCTACACACAAGGGAACAAGTGATAGAAATAGATTGACCCCCTACCCCCAAAAAACAAAAACAAAACAGCCGATCGAAACTGACCGCTGACCATCACCACTCATCTTTTAGTCAACCAGTCACAGTAATACAGTAGCTTAAGGGCGCCCAGACCTCGCGGACAATCCTCTCCATTAAATTGAAGAGTGGCGCCCTGCTGACTAACCCCAAAGAGATAAACGATCGTTTTAGGGAGTTTTACAGTGAACTCTACTCATCTAAGTGCGATGCCGGTCAATCTGATTTGAACGACTTTTTCGACCCTCTTGAAATACCCAAACTTAGTGACGCTGCCAGAGAAGACTTACTCTGATTTTACATTGGAAGAAATAACCTCAGCCATTAAATCATTCCCAACAGGCAAAGCAGCTGGGCCGGATGGATCCGGTGCAGAGTTCTATAAGAAATTCTGCGACATTCTCGCCCCACTCCTCCTCAGAATGACAACTAGCTCTAAGAAGGATAAACTAATAAAACATTGTATGAAGCTAACATCTCCCTCATTTTAAAAAAGGGAAAGGAGGAAGTAGACCCGGCCAGCTACAGACCCATAGCGCTCCAGAATTTTGACAGAAAGGTAATAACTAAAACGCTGGCTACCCATTTGAATAAGTATCTGTCATCCATCATTCACCCCGACCAGGTTCTCTTTCTTTAATATCAGGCGCCTTCTCAACACCATGTACAGTATGCAGATCACAGTAAGACCAGCGGTGCAGCGATTTTGTCACTCGACGCACAGAAGGCGTTCGATCAAGTTGAGTGGCCTTATATATTCGAGTCACTGCATAGATTTGGATTTGGTGATTCATTCATATCCTGGGTAAAGCTCATATATGCTAGTCCAACATGTTCAGTTATAACCAATGGTGATAAGTCAACCGGGTTTCCATTATTTTGCTCGGTCCAGCAGGGCTGCCCTCTCTCGCCGGCCCTCTTCGCCGTTGCACTCGAGCCCCTTGCCTTAAAAAATACGTGGCCACCCAAGTATTGCAGGCCTGGAGGTCAGAGGTATTGAGACGCGTATTAGTTTGTACGCTGATGACGTAATATTATACCTACATGACTCAGAGAAATCGATCCCCCCCCTTCTAGAATTGATCACCTCCTTCGGTAAGCTGTCTGGATACACAATCAACTGGACAAACAGTGATTTTATGCCCCTCTGATGTTTTCACTCCTGGTTTCCTGGAAAATCTCCCATTCAAATTAGCAAAGGACCACCTCACCTATCTTGGCTTGACCATACCAAGAGATCTCAAACTAATATTTAAGTTGAATTTTGACGATTTTGTTTCAAAACATAAACAATGTATAGAAAACTGGAAAATACTCCCTTTGTCCATGATTGGCTGCATACATTCAGTTAAGATGGTTTCACTTCCAAGGTTCCTCTATCTGTGTCAAAACCTTCCCATCTTCCTTACTTCGGCTTTCTTCAAAAACCTGGACTCCATAATCCTGTCCTACATTTGGAATTATAAGAACCATAGAATTTCGAAGATTCACTTCCAAAAACCCAAGTCTGTAGGAGGGTTGGCCCTACCAGTGTTTAGGCACTATTACTGGGCTGCTAATGTCAGGGCTCTGATGTTTTGTTGGCAAGGGACTCCTGGCAGTTTAACTTGTGGGCCCCCCTGTGGCTAAAAATGGAGGCCAGCTCTGTCGCCGGCTCCTCTCTGCCAGCTATGCTATTTGCTAAGCTGGAGCAGCCTGGGACTTTACAAAATTTAGGTTTTGTTGTGAAAAACTCTCAGTCAGAATTCTAAACCAAGTTAGGAGGGCTTTGAGTCTACCAGATGTTTCTGTCCTCACACCAGTTTGTTTTAACCATTCTTTTTTATCTCCATGGTCAGACAGGAACTACCACGTCTGGAGTGAGAGGGGGCTGGTTTCCATCAGATACCTATACATAGATGGTCATTTCGCATCCTTTGATCTTCTGAGGAGGACATTTGAATTGCCCAACACACACTGGCTTAGATACTTACAAGTCAGAGACTATGTTCGATCCAAGATTCGTGACTTTGCAGTTCTCCCAAATGAACATGCTTTTTTTTTATGTTTTCTTAGCTCCCCTCATTCCAGGCATCTTATTTCTAGATTTGTGTGTCTGTTTGATGATTGCATCAGGGCCCCCACTGAGAGGATTAGGGAGGCGTGGCAGGAGGAACTTGGTGTTGTCCTGTCTGAAATGATATGGGACAGGAGTCTGTCTGTGGTCCAACTCTGCTCAATTAACAGCAGACACCAGCTGATCCAATTTAAAGTCACTCACCGTCTTCATTACTCCAAGTCTAGGTTGCACAAGATCTACCCCTCTGTCTCATCACTATGTGATAGGTGTCAGGTGTTGGTAGGTACACTATCCCATGCTTTTTGGTTTTGCCCTTCGCTATCTGGATTCTGGGCCAAAATATTTGATTGGTACTGTAAGGCCTATAAAACTAGAACGACCGCAACGCGGACTTATGCCTCCGCCATTAGTTCATTCTTGAGTCCAAATCGCAATTTGAAGCAAATTGGAAGAAATTCCGTCAAGGCGCTCCTGTGATGTTGCGTTACAGAGCTTGGAAATTGGGTGTGTGAGGTCACAGTGACCTTGAACTTTGACCACCAAAATGTAATCAGTTCATCCTTGAGTCCAAGTGGACGCTTGAGGCAAATTCGAAGAAATTCTATCAAGACATTCCTGAGATATCGCGTTAACAAGCTTGAAAATGGCATTCGAGAGGTCACAGTGACCTCGACCTTTGATAACCAAAATGGAATCAGTTCATTCTTGCGTCCAAGTCGATGTTTGAGCCAAATCAGAAGAAATTCTATCAAGCCGTTCTTCAGATATTGCGTTAACCAACTTGGGAATGGCGTTCGTTCGTGAGGTCACAGTGACCTTGAAGTTTGACCACCAAAATGTAATCAGTTCATCCTTGAGGCCAACTTAATGTTTGAGGCAAATTTGATGAAATTCCGTCAAGGCATTCCTGAGATATGGCGTTAAAAAGCTTGAAAATGGCGTTGGAGAGGTCACAGTGACCTTGACCTTTGATCACCAAAATGTAATTCATTCATCCTTGCGCCCAAGTCGACGTTTGAGCCAAATTGGCAGAAATTCCATCAAGCCGTTCTTGAGATAGCGCTTTAACGAACTTGGGAATGGCATTCTTGAGGTCACAGTGACCTTGACCTTTGACCACGAAAATCTAATCAGTTCATCCTTGAGTCCAAGTCGATGTTTGAGGCAAATTTGATGAAACTCCGTCAAGGCATTTCTGAGATGTTGCGCTAACAAGCTTGAAAATGGCGTTCGAGAGGTCACAGTGACCTTGGCCTTTGACCACCAAAATCGAATCAGTTCATCCTTGAGTCCAAGTCGATGTTTGAGGCAAATTTGATGAAATTCCGCCAAGGCATTCGTGAAATATCGCGTTAACAAGCTGGAAAATGGCGTTTGAGAGGTTACAGTGACCTTGATCTTTGACCACCAAAATCAAATCAGTTCATCCTTGAGAGTCCAAGTCGATGTTTGAGACAAGTTTGATTAAATTCCGTCAAGGCATTCCTGAGATATCGCGTTAACAAGCTTGAAAATGGTGTTCGAGAGCTCACCTTGACCTTTGACCACCAAAATCTAATCAGATCATCCTTGAGTCTAAGTCGATGTTTGAGGCAAATTTGATGAAATTCCGTCATGGCATTCGTGAGATATCGCGTTAACAAGCTGGAAAATGGCGTTTGAGAGGTCACAGTGACCTTGACCTTTGACCACCAAAATCTAATCAGTTCATCCTTGAGTCCAAGTCGATGTTTGAGACAAGTTTGATTAAATTCCGTCAAGGCATTCCTGAGATATCACGTTAAGAAGCTTGAAAATGGCATTCAAGAGGTCACAGTGACCTTGACCTTTGACCACCAAAATCGAATCAGTTCATCCTCGAATCCAAGTCGATGTTTGAGACAAGTTTGATTAAATTCGGTCAAGGCATTCCTGAGATATCGCGTTAACAAGCTTGAAAATGGCGTTCGAGAGGTCACAGTGACCTTGACCTTTGACCACCAAAATCGAATCAGATCATCCTTGAGTCTAAGTCGATGTTTGAGGCAAATTTGATGAAATTCCGTCAAGGCGTTCCTCAGATATCGCGTTAACAAACATCGTACGGACGTACGTACATAAGGACAACCCGGATCCATAATGCCTCCGGCCTGGCTATCGCCGGCGGAGGCATAATAACTCTCCAGCCGCAGGCAGAACCCGCCATCTTCGGCTGCTCAGAATCCTCTCTGCTCCTCCCTAATGCTGTACAACAGTCTCTGACGCAGGGGATGACTGTCGCCAAGAGACTCATTCTGAAGGAGCGGAAGTCCCCCTCTCCACCTTCTTTTCAGCTATGGTTGAGGATCAATTCGCTTAAGAAATTCTCGGTTATTTGGAACCCGTTTCTGGCCTACTTGGACGAGGTTGGGAGCGAAGGGTGATTCGCCCGGCTGACTTTTTATGGACGCCTTCCGTGTGATCCCATGCACTCTTACAAGCGCACAAGCACTTGATGCGGCTGGTTAATGGTAACACTGGAATGTAGATGATGTATGTATGTTTTTGTTTTTTGTCTGAGCCTGTTTGTTCCCTATGTTCTGAAAATTGTAAAATAAAAATAAATAAAAAATCTTGTACGGTAATTGAAAACAAACAAACAAAATTTTTAATTGTTTAATTTCAAATGATTTATTGTGCAAATTTAATGTAAAAACGTATTCTACTGTTACACTCATCTTGCATCACTCTGTCTGGGTAAAAGAGCTGAATATCTAAAAATCTAAAATCTGTACTCTGTAGCCTATGTATGTATCTACAGCTTTCAGAAAGCGACATTTCTAGCTTTTGAAGATGCTTCGTGCTACAAGTGAATATAAGATCAAATGAAAAACCATAATAAAGCAACAATAAACAAATCCAATTTAATTTAACACAGCTAATGAAAGTTTGGACTATAAAGGGTATGCATGTTTCTAATCTAAATGAATCTCTGGATCTTTTCAGATTTTTCTCAACTTTTTCTCCCCAATAGTACCATACTTGGCAAATTCCCCCTGCTGTCCCAGTCGTTGCTCCACCCCCTCTGCCAAGGGAGAGACATAGAGTAGCACATGCTTCCTCTGATACATGTGCATTAGCCAGCCGCTTCTTTTCATCTGACAGCGAGGAATTTCACCGGCATGGCGTAGTGCGTGGGAGGGTCACGCTATTCCCCCCCCACTCCTGAACAGGCGCCAACCAGAGGAGGCACTAGTGCAGCGACCAGGACTCATACCCCACTGGCTTCCCACCCGCAGACACGGCAGGAACGTCTGACCAAGCCAGAAGTACCGATAATGGGAATTAAAGCCGGGTCTCTGCGGTGGTAGGCGAGAGTGTACCTCTACACTACCCAGACGCCCCCTAAATTAATCTGAGTGGACATGAAGGGCAAGGAAAGGGAAACCTGTAATTGCATGGTGAAAAAAAATACCTCTAATATCGGTCTGTAGATATTTTAATATTAATATTTTTTAATGCCTTTAGCAAAAAAAAAGAAAAAAGAGACAGAAACAGAAACAGCAAAGAGTAAAATGTGGTACTGTTGGTCCAGTTCAGGCTGATGTTTTTTGTATGTGTGTGTGTGTATGTATGTGTGTGCGTGTGTGTGTATGTATGCGCGTGCGTGTACTTGTGTGTGTGTGTGCGTGTGTTTGTACCTGGTCTGACTCCAGCTGTATGGCGCGGTCGTAGCAGGCGGTGGCGTCTCGCAGCAGACCGATGCTCTCGTGTCCCAGAATCTGTTCCCGTAGTGACGGCTCCTCCCTCCTCAGGGCGTTGACCCCCCTCACCCCATCAGGCTCATGCATCGCCGCGTACAGCGTCTGCAGGAGCCAATCCGAAAACAGAGTTTAGAGAGGTGCAACTTTCCCTCATACACCTTTTCGTAGCGGGTTACAAACTTTATAAGTTACAAAGTGAGGTAAATGCCGACTTTGCATATTTGTGAGATGAGAAGAAACAAAGGATTCTATATAGTACCAGAAACGGCTCTTTATGGTGGCACTGCTATTAAGAACCGTTTAAGAATGCATGAAATGTCCCAAATAAGTTATTTATTTAAAATTACTTGTTACTCTGATTCACCAGTTTATTTTAATTTTAACAAATCAGAGGCTTCTTTCTAATGTATGGTTCTATACCACTGTCAAAGTTGAAGAACACATTTTTTTCTGTGGGAGAAGCAGAGAAAAAGAAATACCATAAAATACCTTATCGTCACCACTACTAACCTCTATCCTTCCCCCTTCTCTTCTCGGACGATGCCACCATTGCGGACTTGCGGAACTCTCAAATCACCCTTGTGGAACTCTCAGATTACTTACAGACTCATTTTTCACCTAGCTAACCATCTCGTTTCCATGAACTCATGAACATTTAAAGACTACATTTTCTTTTTTTGGACTCACTCTTTCTTATTTACCTTTTCAACCTTCTTTTTCTTTTTGGCAATTTCATTTCTGTATTTGAAACTTGGGGTCCATAGTTGGGCGCCTATGGTGCATTGGCCCTCACAAGGTTCCTCCTCAACTAGTCACTGAGGCAATCCTGGGGATATAAATCCGTGGTGCGGGGCATCAGTGCTCTCCATCATTGGTTGAGGGATGCTGGTAGGTCAGAATAGTTTAGGTTAGGCTGTAGATTAGCTACAGCCTAAATTTAGGCTGTAGATTAGCTAGACCAGAGGATTCCAAAGTCTGAGACCATGGGCCTCCTCTCAGATAAAGCATGGAAAAAGCTGCATGGAAAAAATTGCCTTCACTCTTATTCAAATTACTAAAATAACTAAAACTGAAATAACTCAAATAAATCACTCCCACTCACTGAGACTCCCCTGAAACTGTTTTGAGGCCCGTGGGGAGGCCCACCTCCCACTTTAGAAACCTCTGAGCTGGACTTTTTGATCGTTATAGTGTTCAGACTAAGATTAGATTAGATTAGAGTAGGTCAGGACAGGGCAGACTAGGCTGTAGATTAGTTAGATTCCTTGTATGCTAGTTAGTTCTGGTTAATGGCTAGAGTAGTCAGATTGTCTGCAGCTGTTGCTTGTTTGGCCTGGCTGCTCCACTCTAGTGTGCCGCTGCTTCCTCGGCCTCTGCCGCTGTTGCGCCGGCCGCTGCAGCGGGATGTCCAGATGGATTGAGTAGCAGCTCGAGGGCTGGGCCATAAATGTCACACTAATCGTTTGTTGGGGTGGGGGGCATCGGTGTTCTCCTTCACTGGTCAAGGGATGCCGGTAGGTTAGAATAGCTTAGGTTACGTAAATTCATATTTATCATCCACAGAACACTTCACCGCTCATGTACATGTATGTATATATTTACTCGATTTGATTGCACTTGCAACTTTGTGATTGTCTTTAGTTATCTTCCTACATCTTATCTCTGTATATTGATGTGACCGCTACGCTGCATACAGACACTAAGACAAATTCCTCGTATGTAACTTGCATACTGTGGCAGTAAAAGTGATTCTGATTCTGATTCTGATTCTGTTAGGCGATAGATTAGCTACAGCCTAACTGTAGGCTGTAGACCTGTTATACTGTTCAGGCTAAGATTAGACTAGAGTAGAATAGGACAGGCCAGACTAGGCTGTAGATTAGCTAGATTCCCTGTGTTCTAGTTAGTTCTGGTTAATGACTAGAGTAGTCAGATTGTGTTAACTGCTGTTCATTTGGCCTGGCCGCTCTGCTGCTAGTTCCAGTGTGCCTTGGCTACCTGGGGCTGAGCGATAAATGTCAATTCATTTCTTGCTTATTCATTGGCTCTTTTCACCTGATAAGTAATTACATAACCTAACTGCTAAATCTGACTGTCCCCTGTGACTATTCATGACCATATCGCCTAGCCACAGTATATTCTATCTGTTCTGCTCTTCTCTTCCCTCCTTCCCCTGCTCTCTCCCAACCTCCTCCCTTTCCCTGCTCTCTCCTCCCCCACATTCCCTGCTCCCCACCTCCTCCATTTCCCTGCTCCCTCCTCCCCCACATCCCACCTCTCC
The DNA here is from genome assembly GCF_964638095.1 of Poromitra crassiceps. Taxonomy (NCBI): domain Eukaryota; kingdom Metazoa; phylum Chordata; class Actinopteri; order Beryciformes; family Melamphaidae; genus Poromitra; species Poromitra crassiceps. The sequence continues at coordinate 53,304,081 of NC_139625.1, read as the reverse complement.
CTCCCCACCTCCTCCCTTTCCCTGCTCTCTCCTTCCCCACTTTCCCTGTCTCCTCCCCACCTCCACCCTTGCCCTGCTCTCTCCTCCCCCACATCTCCACGCTCTCCCTCCCTTGCTCCCGCTCCTGCCTTTTCCTGCTCTCTCCTCTCTCCCCCTTCCCCACCCCTGCTCTCTCCTCCCACACATTTCCCATTCCCTCCCCACCTCCTCCCTTTCCCTGCTCTCTCCTCCGCCACATAACCCCGCTCTCCCTCCCCACCTCCTCCCTTTTCCTGCTCTCTCCTCCCTCACATTCCACCCGCTCTCCCGCCCCTTCTCGCTCCCCACCTCCTCCCTTCCCTGTTCTCTCCTCCCCCACATTCCATCCCCCTTTTCTCCCTTTCTCTCTGCCTTCCTCTATCATATGATTGTTCAATCTTGTTATTATTATTACTGTAATTACTACTGTTGTGTCAGCTAGATTTAGCTAGACATATTTTCTGTGAAGTCCTCTGAGACATGCTTGTGAATTAGGGCTATACAAATAAACTTGACTTGACTTATTCAGTGGAATTCATCGCCAGGTAATTATAATACATGATAACTTGATTGCTAAAATTTACTTTACTTATATGAACAATATTGTGATATACATTAGAATGTTTTGAAACTGACCCATGACTATTCGTGATATTGATCTATTCTAAACCGTATCGCCCAGCCCCAGTTGTCTGTCCTGTCTGTCCTGCTCTCTCTCCTCCTCCCCAGCTCTCTCCCTCTCCCCTTTTCTCCCCTTCCACCTCCTCCCTTTCCCCCATTCTCTCCCCTTCCCCCATCTCCCCCTCCCTCTGTCTCCCTCTAACATAAGATTGTTCAACCATTTGGCAAGATTTAGCTAGAAATATTCTGTGAAGCCCTCTAAGACATGCTTGTGAATTAGGGCTATACAAATAAACTTGACTTGACTTGACTTCCAAATCCTACAATTTATTTCGGCACTTTGCTATCTGTCTCTGCTGTCAAATGTCTAAAAATTCAAATTATTGTAATGCTAAAAGGCATTACTGGTAGACTGGTAGCACTGCTAGTGAACTAGCAGTACCATCCAGGTACTCAGACATCCTGTGTATATCGATTATTTAAATCAGTTTACAACTTTAACACCTGAAAGTAGAGGAAATAAGTGCATACTTTGTACTATGTAAGTGACTTGTCTGACCTGCAGGAGGGTGAGATGGTCCTGGATGTTCTCCTTGTTTTCTAGGATGTATGCTTCAAAGTGCATGAGGGCACGGGTATACGCTTTGGAGCGCAGGGAGGCCTTGGCCAGGACGTCCTGGGGGATTCCCTTCAGGAAGGCCATGACGCGCTGATACTCCCCACTCTCTGGAAAAACACACTCATTTTAGTTTACTTTTATTATTTAATCATACAGGTTAGTGAACAACATGCACAGACATACTAAAAACACATCTCACACATTACCACTTTAAAAAGGAAACACAAAGTCAGCTGTTTTTGGATCATCTGAGTTGAAATGGTTTAGATTACAAGCAAGTACAAATCTTTCATGTAACTTGCTTGAATGTGTCACTTACCCTTGTCTTTGGGTTTGGAGGAGAGGATGTGGCGGCTCCACTGTGTGAGGTGAGACAGCATGCTGAACACCGTCTGAGTGCTGAGCTGTGATAGGCTGGAGGCCGTCTCCTGGACATGCCCCCCTCCTCCTTCGTCACCCTTTGTCAGCACGGCCAGCATCTCCTCTGTCACCTGGAGGCAGGTGTGCGATTATTCCAAGGAAAATGTCTCTATTGCAGGTGTTCACAAACTTAAGAATGCTGCTGTCCACTTTGAAATCTGAAAATCTTCCAGGGCCCACCCAACCCTTTAATCAAAACTCTGATCAACACATGAGACTAAGATGAAGTACTTCCCTATATATATATTTTTTTTTTCATTAACAGAACATGTTAAATTGGGCATACGGCAAATTAATAATCCAACCACATACAAAAATTGAGGCAAAATCCCAAAAGCCAGATTGCCAACATTTTCTCCCCCTTACTCATCAGAAGTATTTGCATGCATAACACATTTGATGAGACAAAATGTGATGAGCAACAACAGGAACAAAAATATATCCACAACATGCTATCAATTCTATTTAGGCTGTGAAAAATGCTGCCTTATCTGTAAAGGGGAGACTCGTGGGGACCCATTTTCATCCACATTTGAATCATTATTTAGCCGCTTCCCGACAAGCTAGCATGACACGGTTGGTACCAATGGATGCCTTAGGTCTTCTAGTTTGATACCAGTCTTCACTCTCGCTTTAAAACTGAGCCCTCTACAGCCATTTGATTGCCTGCCAAAATCGGGAGTGTCGGCAGACCCCTCCCGACCCACCTGCAGTACCTCCACAGCCCACACTTTGGGAATCACTGCTCTATTGTATTTTTTTGAGCAGCAGATAAAACATATGAAAGCAGTTTTTGTGCGTGTCTGTACAGATGTCTCCTGACCTCCTGTTGCTCTGTAGGTGTGCAGCCCAGCAGCATGGACAGCAGTATGTGAGGCAGCAGGTAGATGGTGACCTTGTAGTCGTGTTTGATGATGAAGCTGCAGCAGGTGAAGACCTTGCTGGCCAGCTCGTGCCTCACCTGGAACACAACAAGACCAGTTTCTGCACCGAGTCCGAGTTGGGATTCAGTTACATATTTAAAACAATTAAGTCCTTATTGTGGACCAGCACTTAAATATCCAATATTGTTTACCAAATAGTTTTCAGTCATCACACATAATTACAGCACAGTGACTAGAATTATTCACTCAAAAACATGTAAAACCACCGACTTCAAGAAATGGACTAATATAGACGAAGGATGAGGAAAGAAATTTAGACACTATCTACTTGGGACTATTTTTGGCTGCATGCCAAATTCAAGGACACACACACACAGACACACACACAGACACACACACAGACACAGACACAGACACAGACACAGACACACACACACACACACACACACACACACACACACACCTCTATATGTTATAGGTTTGCCTTTATAGTAATTTAGTAATCTTCTCCCCCTTCTCCTTGACAGATTTGAAGAGACTTTACAGGCGATTATAGAGGGGGGGAAATTACTTTCCAGTAATTCATGATGTGTGTTTATTCAGTCACTTGACAAATATGAAACTATGAAATGATGTTGATGAACAATTTGATGTTGATCTGTTTGGTTCTGTTCAGGTGAAAGAGAGATCGACTGACGTTGCTGATGAGGTAACCGGCCCAGGTGGCTGACCAATCAGAGAACTTGCTGCTTCTTTTGTACACCGGCTTCTTCAGTTTAGACCAGTTCACCACCTTCTGACTGCTCTTATACCTGCAAGGAGAGAGAGAGGGAGAGAGAGAGAGAAGGAGAGAGAGAGAGAGGCAGAGAGAGTGGGAGAGAGAGAGGGAGGGAGAGAGAAGGAGAGAGATGGAGAGAGAGAGAGAGGCAGAGAGAGAGGGAGGGAGACAGGGAGAGAGAGAGGAGAGAGATGGAGAGAGAGAAAGAGGCAGAGAGAGAGGGAGGGAGAGTGGGAGAGAGAGAGGAGAGAGAGAGAGAGGAGAAAGGGAGGAAGGGAAGCAAGGAAGGAAGGAAGGAAGGAGAGAGTGAAAAGGGAGGGAGGAGAGAGGAAGGAAATAATAAATGATTTCACTGCCTGAATGTTCCATGCGATTGTATGACAAGCTGAAAGTGTGTGTGTGTGTGTGTGTGTGTGTGTGTGTGTGTGTGTGTGTGTGTGTGTGTGTGTGTGTGTGTGTGTGTGTGTGTGTGTGTGTGTGTGTGTGTGTGTGTGTGTGTGTGTGTGTGTGTGTGTGTGTGCCTTACTTGCTATTGAGGTGAGGCTCCAGGATCTCTTGGATCTGCTCTGGAAATCTCCTCCACAGCCGGCGGCCCTGCGAGTCGCTACGACCTTCACGACACTCAAAGATGGACAGCAGCTCCTATAACATGTGCACGCATACATACATACAGTACACACATGCAAGCACGCACGCACGAACACACACACACACACACACACACACACACACACACAGGCAAATAAAGAGAGAAACAGAAAGAAACACAAAGTCAGGCCATTTGGGACTTGCAACTTGTGTGTGTGTGTGTGTGTGTGTGTGTGTGTATGTGTGTGTGTGTGTGTGTGTGTACGAGTGCACATGTGTACCTGCATTGCATAGGCAGCAGAGTCCTGTGCTCTTACATCATCAGCGGAAGCCAGAAATGTTCTTGTCAGTTCAGTGAGCAGCTCATAGGCAAAGTTAGGATCTTCAACCCCACTCTGTCACACAGGGGAAAGAGACATGTACATTTGGTTTCTTGTATTTGATGCACTACACCTTCAAATTAACTGTTGTAGGGAGGAAAAACATTACAAAATGCCTGAAACTCCTGTAGTTTTGTACATCATGTGCTTTTACCTGTGAGCCCTAACCCAGACAGCTACTGTACATATCTTTCTTTTAAAAAGTACAGCTTTGATCTAGCCTAGCCATGCCGTACCACGAAGGTGTTGCGGTCGCCGTGTGTGTGTGTGTGCGACAGGTCCAGACGTCCGGGGTCCACGGCTCCCAGCTCCCCCAGACACTCCCCGCAGAGGAGCCTGGCCTCGGGGGATGAGTCCTGGCAGCCCTTCAGCAGCACCGCCACCAGGCTGGAGATGACCGGCTCAACCGCCTCGCTCGCACACACCTGCCGCAGCAGCCACTCCTACAGTGACAGTCCACAACACACCAAGGGTTAACTCAGCAGCCACTCCTACAGTGACAGTCCACAACACACCAAGGGTTAACTCAGCAGCCACTCCTACAGTGACAGTCCACAACACACCAAGGGTGCACTTTGGCTCTCACTCTAATGCACAGCCATGTTGTGATGTTGCTGGAAAACAGCATGCGTGCTCATTCAAATTTGCCTGGTAAAATAGAGGTTAAGGATGATCATGGTTCAAGCAGACAAGACTGAAACAAGGTAACAGTAAACACAAACTAGGATGCTGTTGGCAAGGGTATATCCGTGAAATTCCTCAATCCTCGAAGGTCCCATTGAGTCAAATGTAATAAAAAGCCATTCAATTCAATACCCAATAATAAATCGTATGTACCTTAACTATTTTTTAATGCTCAAAAATAAATGTGACTACTAATTAAATATAGCCAATAGCGGTGTGTGTGTCTGTGTGTACCTGTTTGCTGTGCATCATGTCCCTGAGGCTGGTCAGAGCGTGGATTCGGACGTCAACGTTCTCATGTTGGATGGCCCTCATGGAGAGCTGCAGCGCCGCGGCCAGGTCACTGCAGCTGGACGTCGGCTGGACAGGAAAACATGACGCAGTGTAACGCCTTCTGACAGGAAATCATGACGCAGCGTAACACCTTCTGACAGGAAAACATGACACAGCGTAACTCCTTCTGATAAGAAAACATGACACAGCGTAACGCCTTCTGACAGGAAAACATGACACAGCGTAACGCCTTCTGACAGGAAATCATGACGCAGCGTAACGCCTTCTGACAGGAAATCATGACGCAGCGTAACGCCTTCTGACAGGAAAACATGACGCAGCCTAACGCCTCCTGACAGGAAAACATGACGCAGTGTAACGCCTTCTGACAGGAAAACATGACACAGCGTAACACCTTCTGACAGGAAAACATGACGCAGCGTAATGCCTTCTGATAGGAAAACATGACGCAGCGTAACGCCTTCTGACAGGAAAACATGACGCAGCGTAACGCCTTCTGACAGGAAAACATGACGCAGCGTAACGCCTTCTGACAGACTCTTTGATGCATTAATTTGTTGCCTGGGGGGCTCCAGTGGAAATCAAACCCCTAACCATGGCAGTGTTGGTGCGACGCTATGTTGCTTTGTTTTACTCACTCTCCAGTGGTGGTTATTTTCTTCAGTTTTTCTTCTGTCATGCTTTGATTTAGCTAGGGCTCCTTTGTTCTGTTGTTCTGACCTTTACTGACTTTTAGCGGCTTTGGTTGAACTGTGTTTCTGACTTTTTAAATGATCTTTCTTGTACTCTTTTCTGTTTTATTTCCTTGTATCTGTAAAGCACGTTGTAAGTTTCTTTTGATTAAGTGCTATATACATTTCAAATAAATTATTGTTACTTGAGTGAGGCAAATCCAAAATTGGGGGGAGGGGGGTAGTACTGGATACAATATTCACATTTCAATTATTTATTGGGCCACGCACCATGAAACACTGACACGTTTCAGTAATAAAACTAAGCCTTTATCAGAGCATCTTTTCCCCCACATTTTGCTACCTCACTCCTTTTCACTCCCACAGTACTAACAAATCATCACTATATTTGTAATTACAAGCATCATCTATAACCTACTCTCCTTCATTGTCATCCTCATTGATCATCATTGATCACCCCCCTCAATCATCATCATAGTCACCTTCTGACTATGCACTGCTGGACCTAAACGTGATCATCCGCATCATAACTTTCAATTTCATCATCATCATCTTCAAGACATCATAACCATTGAAACCTCTCTTCATCATTACCACCATGATCGTCACACTGTCCATACGCATACGGACCTTCTTGTCTCTCTGCAGAACAGTGTGGATCTCTTTCAGCTCCGGGTGATCTGGCAGAAAGTAAATCTCATGCAGGTACTCCTTCACTTCTTCCCTGTGAGAGATCAACAACACAGAAATGACCATGTCAATGTTCAATGCAAGTACAGCGCTAAGCTTTTTGCTTAACCTGCCTTTACACCAGGAATTTGGGATTGTGTGTGTGTGTGTGTGTTACCTGTTATCTAGTATGAGGAAGCGGATGATAGCAGCAGTTTCTTTGGGCTGTTGAGGGATGAGGGGGAGGAGTGCTACGATCACATGACTCAGTAGAGGACCCAGGTGTGTGGGCTCCACGCTCCGCACAAAACACTCCCACGTCCTGTCCACACAGGAAGCAGGAAGTGAGAAACACTGAGGAGCTAAGGCAATGCAAAAAAATTATGAATACACTTCTCATTTCTCATATCATTTAGCCGAATAGGTGTGGATTCCATTCAAGACATTGGTGTGTGTGTGTGTGTGTGTGTGTGTGTGTGTGTGTGTGTGTGTATGTATGTATGTATGTATAAAGATTTGACTGATAGCCATGGTCCTGTACCGATAAGCACTAAGCATGAAAATGTACTTTTTCACTGTGCTAGCGAATTCTCCAAATCATAACGTACACCTAATTAAGTTCAAGTTCAATTTCCTTTAATTAACATGAGACACACACACCTCATATTAAAAATATATAATAATAAAAATAAAATCCCATTACTTTTACTTCCTAGTAAACAGTGTTAAGTTAGTTAGGTTTAGTAGTTATTTCATGCTGTACTGTCACAGATTTTGTTTCGTTTACATTTTTCTTTAAACATTAAGATTTTAACTTAATATGTGTGTGTGTGTGTGTGTGTGTGTGTGTGTGTGTGTGTGTGTGTGTGTGTTTATATCGTGTGTGTTTGTGTGTTTGTGTGTGTGTGTGTGTGTGTGTGTGTGTGTGTGTGTGTGTGTGTGTGTGTGTGTGTGTGTGTGTACTAACTGGCAGCAAAGCAGAGGGAAGTCCTCTCTGTATCGGAGGCCGGTGCGGAGTGTGGTCATCATCTTCACTCTGACGGAGCTGATGTGTTTGGAGCCCATCAGGCGCATTAGAGCCATCACACTGGTCAGGGCCTGCACAGGAAACAGGAAGAAGCTGTAAACTCGGCTCATGGTATGCGTTTCCCCTGTACTGAAAAATAGGGAGTGCTATGATGCCTAGAGGAGCTTCCATATTGACTTTAATAGCATTATATTTTGTTTTGGGATTCATGGTATGATTTTGATATAACCTGGGCTGCTGTTTTAGGAAGCTTTGCTACTATGCCAAGAATTGTCTTTGAAGAGAACATTGGAGTGCTCCTATTTCATCTTTACAGTGAGCAAGGTTTCTACAAACCAGGCAGAACTGCATTTGTCTCACTACTTCTTAGCAACACATGCACATTCAGATACCAAAACCTGCCATGTACAGAGAATTTACACCACGGTATTCTTAGTTTTGTGTTCTTGCTGCTTTTAACTGAAACAATATTGACTTATAAATCTGCCTCTGTAAACTGTGACTGAGAAAATATGCAGTGACTACATCTGCTCTCCTAGTAGAGGATAAAGTCTATTTTTGTCACCCACCAACTTCTTGCGCTCCTTCTCCCCAGCGCTGGAGCTGAGCAGCTGCATGTTCAAGAAAGCCAGGATCCCCAGCAGCTTAGGCTGCAGATAGTCCGCCTGGGACCCGAGGAAGACAAGTTGGAAAAAGTGGAGTTGGAGTTGACTTGACTTGACTTTTTTCTTGGAGCCATAGTGCATTCCAAACAAGAGCAAAATGAAAAACTAAACAGTCAAAGCACCTACAATATAAAACATTATAGAGCAACAATACAAAACAGTGCAATGCAATCACAATAGTAGTATAAATTATTTTGCTCACGCAGAAGAGAAGTCATGGACATTTACACAGAGCCAAAGCTAAAGCTGTACCACTCTAGTACTACATATCTACCGGTCTGTATCCATTAAGTCTGATACTGACCATGCGCTCTGGGGCGGTGATGTCACGGGGCCCCTGGTATGGGTCGTCATTGGGTGCAAAGGAGGCCAAGATGGCCAGGCCGTTAAACACCTACAGTACATACACAAGTAAACACGGGTGTCACATAAGGATGAAAACACAAAAATCTACCATTGGTATACACACTGTATATACACAGTACATGGACTTAAAAATCAACAATAATATATCATGAAACAGACATAATGTATCAGGGAAGTGTGTGTGTGTGTGTGTGTGTGTGTGTGTGTGTGTGTGTGTGTGTGTGTGTGTGTGTGTGCGTGTGTGTGTGTCTGTGTGCGTGCGTGCGTGCGCGTGTGTGTGTAGACCTGTTGGTAGTGCTCTGCAAGTCCCAGCCGTAGCAGCAGCTCGTTGTGAAGGCCCTGGAAGTCTTGCCTCAGCAGAGAGCCCAGGTCAATCTCTGTCTCACTCTGGGACACGGTACAATGTTAGGCAAGATGATCAATATACATAAAGGTTTGGTGATCTTATTACAAATGAAGGGAAACCGTTTTAGGATTTAGGGTAAAACAAAAACCATTTTCTTTGTTTTTCAAGATTCAAGATTCAAGATTCAAGATTTTTATTGTCACTCCATGGTACAAGTACCACGTGTGAAATTCTTGTGCAGTGGACTCCGTTTACGACATAGTACAAATAGGCAACAAGCAATAAGTAATAGGCAATAAGAAATAGGCATCAATAGGCAATAAGACAGCAATAAGGCAATAAGAAATAGGCATCTATAAGCAATAAGACAAGTCGGTGGCTTATACGACAGTGGCATATTCATTGCACATAGGTGCACATGTCATGTGCATACGTTAGACGTGTTCAGACATTCCAAATTCGACGTTTTATACATACATGTGCAAATAGCATGTACCTTATTAAACATACACTTAAATTTACAATTAAACGTTAGGCACCTTATTAAACATACACTTAAATTTACAATTAAACGTTAGGCATCCGTAATAGTAGCAGCTGCAGTACGGTACGGTACGACTACTGCACTATTTGTGCATATTTAGGAGTCTCGTGGCCTGCGGGAAGAAACTGTTCCTCAAGCGATTTGTGCGTGTTTTTGGAACCCTGTATCTCCTCCCTGAGGGTAGCAGGGAGAACAGGCTGTTGTGGGGATGGTTTGTGTCTTTGATGATCTTCAGGGACCTCCTGAGGCACCGCTGGTTGTACAGTTCGTGCAGTTCTGGCAGTTCACCTCCTGTTACGTGCTGGGCCGCGCGCCTCACCCTCCGTAGCGCTCTGCGGTCCATGGTGGTACAGTTCCCGTACCAGGCGGTGAAGCCGCCTGTCAGCAGGCTTTCAATGGTGCCTCTGTAGAAGTCCCTAAGGATTTCTTTCCTCAGCCCGAATTTCTTCAGGCGCCTGAGTCCGTGTAGTCGCTGTTGGGCCTTTTTGACAACAGTGGCGGTGTGGCCGGCCCAGGTCAGGTCCTGGTGGATGTTGACTCCCAGGTACTTGAAGCTGTCCACCCTTTCCACCACTGTGCCGTTGATGGTGATTGGGGGGTGTGCGCCCCCCCCTCTCCTGTAGTCTACAATGATCTCCTTGGTCTTGGAGACGTTCAGGGAGAGGTGGTTGTCCTGGCACCATTGTTCCAGTACCCCCACCTCCTCTCTGTAGGCCGTCTCGTCGCCCCCCGAGATCAGCCCCACGACCGCTGTGTCGTCTGCAAACTTTTATTATACATACAATGATTGGTCAATTGGCATAACACCCTTTCCCTTTGTCTTTTGACTCCCAAAGTAGAAAGATATAAGTTGTATCCTTAAACTTTTAGTTCAGTTACAATAATATACCATACTCTATATTTGGTCCATTTTATATTGTATTTTTTAATGTAATGCTATTTGTGGAATCTAATTTTAAAATTTGAGGTGTAGTTTTGAGCTCATGTGCTTAGTATAATACATATTAGTAAAGCATCTTAATGTTATGGGATCAATCCTTTAATATTGTTTGCCAGTATCCAACACTGCTTGCAAAACGCCAAATCTCAAAAGATTGGGCACCAGTGGTTTAAATTCTTTATTATTTGTATGTATTCGGATTGAGATTACATTTTCCCTTAAATGATAAGTGAGGTAACAACACCTGTAGGTAGTGGAAGGCTCTCTCCAGCTCCTCCTTAGTGCAGGAGCAGACCAGATGGCTGAAGATGTACTTGAAGTTGTTGATGAGAATCTCTCTCCTGTTGGCCTTCAGCTCATTGGCCAGGGTGCGGATGAGGGCGGAGCCAGTGGAGCTGGCCTTAGCCGCCAGGTAGGGCAGGAGCACCTGGAGGGTACGCTGGACACACAAACCATTACATATAACTTTTTATGCGTACATCGGTTTTTGGATTCTGCATGTGCATGTGTGTGGATTTCAACATGTGGTTGCATGTGTGACACTGTGTGCATACATACAGTGAGGAAGCGATGGAGGTCTGGGAAGTCGAAGGCGTGTGCGATCTGAGCCAGGATGTCCAGGGCCAGCTCTCTCTGATTGGCCGACTCACAGCTCTGGTCCGGTGTGCTCCGCAGGGCTGACTCATGACGTGAGTGCAGCGACTCCACCAGGAACTAAATACAGAGCAGATTGAATAAGATGATGTAGGATTTCTGTTGTCTGCCTATTTTTATTTCACTGGTAAAAACAGACTGGAAAACAAAACTGGAAATCTTTGTAAAACACACTTACAGAGAAATCACACTCCTGTTGCTGTACAAGGCAAATAAAATTATGAATGAAGAAACATTTTGTACCTGACAGATGGGGTTCTTGTACTGGCTGAAGAGAGTCTGCAGTTTGAGGCCTTTGGTGGTGGCCAGCGCTCTGATCTGAGTATAGGCGGCTACAGACACTGGAGACGACTTGGACAGCAGACAGTGGAGCAGCCGCAGCAGGGAGAACGACACCAAACTGCCCTGCGACGCTCTGACAGGGGAGGAGAGAGAGAGGTGACCGAATGCATGAACAAAGTAAGAAATATTCAGAAATAAACTCTCAAGAGATGCAGTGACAAAAGATGCCAGTGATAAAATAAATTAATTACAGGGCTACATAGGGATAAAACAAGCCACATGCAACAAAAATAAAACAAGCAACATATACATATATTCTACAAAAGGTAAACATTTGTTTTAAGAAGTGATTTAAATGATATTAGGATTTTTCTAGCCTTAGTGCCTCAGGCAGAGTGACACAAATAATTACCATCTATTGATCCAGGATGGTTGGACAAATTAAGTAACATTCAAGTGATTACCGTAGTTACAACAGAAACAGCAAAGCTATTGTGTGTCTGTCTAAACAATAGTATAGCATGTCATAGTTCATACCTGCCAATCTCTCCAGTAGTGAGGATGAGTGTGTTGCGCAGGTCGTCATCTCTCTTGAGCTTGGCATTAATGAACGCCTCCTTCAGACGTGCAACCAGCAGCTGGGATAGACAGGAGGAACACATCATCATCATCATCAACAGCAACAATTTATACAACTGGTTAAAACAGGACAGCTGTACTGACCAACTAAGTTAGTACATTTTTGTGGCACGAGTCCATCAACCAGAGCTTGGATGTCTAAAAGCATCTTCTCTTCACTAAAATCTCTTTGTACTTGTGTGTTTAGTGCTAAACCTGCTGCGACATGCATTTGCTACAGTGTGCAAAACACTGTATATGAAATTGAATGACTAGTAAAGATGGACATTTTACTGTGTAATGCAGAGAGATCAGAAAGACAAAATTACCATTGGATGAATAACATTTTGTTAATATTTAATTATTGTTAAAAACCAAAGGTTTATTGAACATTTGTTCTGTTAAAGTGGTGAATTACCACCATTTTATAGAGGCAATTTCTCTTACTTCTGAAATCAGTATAAAGTGCAGCCTTTTTTGTCTCATTGCTTCAACTGCTCACCTCACTGACAGGCCCCTGCTCCAGGTTTGGGGTGGGCTCTCCTAGCAGGAAGCGCACCGATTGGCCAAAGCATATTCTGACAAGTGAATCTGGGTCCTCCAATAGACCAGTCAGAGCACAGAGAATTGCCTGTGAGTCGCTGTCTCCACCAACCAGATTCACATGTTGGCAGAGGTGAGGCAGGGCTTCTAGGAAAGCTGGGACGATAAAAATAAACAAAGACATACACAGTACATCAATGTAAGTAATCAATACTTTGTAAGCAGACCTGGGTCAGATTGTACTGTATTTGCAAATATTTTAAAGTAATTGTTTTAACCTGCCTTTTTTTTTTATCAAGTATTTTCGGATTTCCCCCCTTTTTCTCCCCAATTGTACTTGGTCAATTCCCTGTTAGGGTGTCCAGGTCATTGATCCACCCCCTCTGGCAATCTGGGGAGAGTTGTAGACTACCCGCACATGCTTGCTCGGATACATGTGCAGTCACCAGCTGCTTCTTTTCACCTGACAAGGAGTTTCACCGTCAGGACGTAGCACGTGGGAGGATCACGCTAATCCCGCCAGTTCCCCTCCCCCCGAACAGATCGACCAGAGGAGGCGCTAGTGCAGCGACCAGGACACACACCCTAATCTGGCTTCCTATCCGCAGACACGTCCAATTCTGCTTGCTCTTTTCTAACTTTTTCAACTTAAAAGCAGTAACTCCATCCATCTGGTCCAGATCCAAATCATTTGCAAATAGCACATGAGCCAGGTCTGTTTGGAGGAACGCATCCCACCGAACAAACTGAACCACAAATACCTTGTTTAACACTGCTAGGAGCCTGTAATACCTTGTCACACTGCTAGGAGCCTGTAATACCTTGTTTAACACTGCTAGGAGCCTGTAATACCTTGTTTAACACTGCTAGGAGCCTGGAATACATTGTTTAACACTGCTAGGAGCCTGTAATACCTTATTTTACACTGCTAGGAGCCTGTAATACATTGTTTAACACTGCTAGGAGGATGTAATACCTTGTTTAACACTGCTAGGAGCCTGTAATACCTTGTTTAACACTGCTAGGAGCCTGGAATACCTTGTTTAACACTGCTAGGAGCCTGTAATACCTTGTTTAACACTGCTAGGAGCCTGCTGTTGAAGCAGAGGCAGGAAGGGTATGATGACAGAAGCATTTAGGGACACAGACACTTTGCCAGCATGCTCGGGGGCAAGACTGAGACGAGAGCAGAGGATCTTGGGAAGAGGAGTGGGCTTTGTGTGATGATCATCGCTGAGCTGAGAGTGTTCTGATAGGATACAGGTCAGCTGACCCACGATCCCTGCAAGCTCCTTCTTCACCTGCTCCGAACTGTCCTCCAGCCTGGACCTGCACACAAATAAACACCACAAACACAATAATAATCTTTCATTGTACAGCACTTTTCCAAAAGATAGTATCAAATCACTTTACAAAATAAAATCAAAAAAGATAGATCGACAATAAAAGGGAAAAGCAATGTAACTGAGAAACAAAAGTAAATCAAGAAATGTTAAAGTAAAACATTAGAAAGGACTAAGGTGACATACTATTCAAAAAAGATGGGTACATATTTCTTTGCGTTTATTAGACAGATGAAAGTGGAGAGACAGGAAAGGCTGGGAGAGAGAGGGGGATGACATGTGACAAAGACACTGGGCCGGACCCACATCATTGCTGTTACATATTATTAGAAGAAGTGATTTAAAAGAAGATAGAGATTTGGCCGGCCTCAGCTCCTCAGGCGAGTCGTTCCAAAGTCTAGCAGTGCAAAAGCCTCACCATGTGTTTTTAGAGTAGACTTTGGAACGGCTAATAAGGACCTGCCTGAGAACCTCGGAAAAACATCACATATTAACATTAATAAAACCACAAAGACCCTTTAACCCCAACATGAAGGGCACTAAACAACTTGTTAATCATTTTATACAGCACACTGCTTTTGGTTCTGTTTCTGATTGATATTTATCACAGTATGACCCGACTTTGACAGCTACACACCTGTCCATAACCATGAGCACCTCCTCCTGGGTCCTACTGATCACCTCAACATTCATGTTAGGGTCACCTCAAACCGTGTCACCTGAGCCAGCTACCCTCCAAAATGTGCAGAAAGAGCTAATTTAGTTCCCATTCCAATTAATGTTACCTCCCAGTCTGCTATTCCATCTGACCAACCACACTCCTCAACCATACCTATCGAATCTGCATCTAGAACTTCGGCCGTGTTGTTACAAATACATACTTCAGCATGCGCTGGGACGCGTCATCAGTGATGTTAACTGGGGTCGTAAGGTGTTTCGGGTCTGTCGAACATCATACACCCTCGCCCAGTAGACCCAGCCGAGGCCGATTAAGACCCCGACCCGCGTCCCAGAAGCAGCCGCTCACGGATCAGCCCTCCTACTCTGTCTGCAACATTGCCCGCGGAACGGCCGATCACGCCCAATCCGCTGCAATAGAGCTAGTGCTACATCGCAGCATTGCAAGACCCTTCGGTGCATGGAGGCTCTAAGGCGCTATGGGTTGTCTCCCGGCCACCCTCCTCCTTTGTCTCACCAGGCCCTCCCGGGGCAAAGGCATCCAGAGGCAGAGAGGATGCCTCAAGAAGGCCTGTGCGTTGTTCAGTCTACTTAATGTGAGGTCTATTGTAAACAAGACTTTATTATGTCTTGGTTAAACCCTGGATACTGTGCCCCACTGATTGAGCCCACTCATCCCAACTACTCCTCCTTAAATCAACCCAGACTCTCAGGCTGTTATCTATAACAACAAATGTAAATGTTCCCCGGTCTCTTTAAATAGCTACTCCTTGTTTGAATCACTGGGTTTCCTGCTAAATGGACAGCTACCTGTTATGTGTGTTTTAATTTATTATTGTTTTATTTACTTCTTTCATTTATTATGGCCAAATATGATAGAGTCCTTATCCTGGGGGATTTTAATATACATGTTTGTTGTCCCTCCCTGTCTAGTTTTGCTGCTGATTTTATTAACCTTTTTGAATCATTTAATCTCTTACAGTTTATAAATAGTCCCACTCATAATAAGGGTCACACCCTTGATCTTGTGCTTTCTCATGGTGTTTCCTTAAATGATATCAAGTTGCTAGACTTTCATCTCTCTGATCACAAGCCTGTGACTTTTAACACCTTTCTTCCACTTCCTGCTCCAAAGCTACCTACACGTATCTGTTCTCGCTCTTTTAATTTCAAGTCAGCTAGCAGTTTTTCCCAGTTGTTTTTAACTGCCTCTGCCACAAATACTTTTAATCAGCATGGGCTATCTGCTGACGATCTAGTAAACCATTTTAACAGGACATGCTTGACTATCCTTGACAACATTGCCCCTTTTAAGACCAAAAGTCGCTTGAGGGACAGTTTCTTCTCGCAGGCCACGAGACTCCTTAACATATACAAATAGTGTAGTAGCCGTACTGTACCGCACTGCAGCTGCTACCATCACGTATGACTAATGTTCAATAGTATGTTTAATTAGGTATATGCTATTTGCACCTAACAGAATGTTATTATGTTTAATTATGTTTAAAGTATGTTCATGCCATTTGCACATATGGGCAGTGAATACGCCACTGTCTGTGGCGTGTCTTACTGCTTTATTGCTTGTTGCCTCTTGTTTTTATTTATCTTTTATTTTTTGCACTGTTGTAACGGAGCCTACAGCACAAGAATTTCACACGTGATACTTAGGGATGGGTACCGAACTCGGTACTTTTACAGGCACCGACCGAAATACGTCGGTACTGCCCCGTACCAGTTCACATAAAAACGAACGGTACCTAATTTCGGTACTTGAACGCATTTGAGTAATAGAAAGAGAGTGGGTAAATTAGAAATTCCGACGGAACCTTAAGGCAACACGCGAGAGCGCGTTACGTCAGTACGTCACTCTACCTGAAGGTCCTGAAAGCAAAACAGGGCCAGCCGAAAGCGGTCCAAAAATGTGGCTACACTTTACCAAGATAGACTCAGACAACACTGGTTGCAACATTTGTGATGTGAATTGCAAAGCTGACTAGTAGGGAAACACCTCAAACTTGAGGAAGCATGGTCAAACACAAGATGTATTTAGCTAAATGCTGAAGACTGTAACGTCTTAGATAGGCTGAGGGTGAATGAAGCAGGCAGCGCACCACAGCTAACGTTAGCAGCACCTCCTCAGCTGTAACGTTGAGAGAGGCATCGACTTCTACAACATCAGGTAACGTTATTTAATTAGCTAGCGTTAGCTGGATAAGTTGTTTCACTGCCGTTGTGGTTGTTAGATAACGGGGCTTTTCACTGTCTTCACAACGACTGCAAACGTTACTACGTTAAACGTTAAACGCTAACGTTAATCTTGCTGCAGTAATTGTCAAGGGTTCAACATAACGTATTTCCTCAGCCTGTATAGCTATCAACATGAAATAAAAAGCATTTGAGAGCTTAAACCCGTGGCTTTTTATTTGGAAGGGTTACATTTGCCATAATCTTTATTAACATTTCTTAAAATGCATTAGAATATTTTTATTTTTAGGGGTTAAAGATAAAACATTTTTTTAATGAACATTAGGGCAAATATAATACGAAAAGCCAAAGGGTTAAGCTCTCAAATGCTTTTCATTTTATGTTTCTATGTGCTACAGAGCCTGAGATATGAAGGCTTTAGTGAATACCGACCGCTCTCTCTGAGAAGTTTGGATTATTATTTTTTTACAACTGTAATTTTTTTTGTTATTAGAGCGTGTAAAGTACCGAAAATGGTACCGTTTTGGGTACCGTACCGAATTCCAGGTACCGGTATCGTACCGGTATCGGTTCAAATGTGAACGGTACCCATCCCTAGTGATACTTGTACTACAGAGTGACAATAAAAAATCTTGAATCTTGAATCTTGAAAAGGGTAAATCCCAATGCCCTGCCATGGCTAAATGACCATACGAGGGAATTAAAGAGGCAATGTAGGAGAGCAGAGAGGACATGGAAAAAAGATAAACTCCAGGTATCCCTTGTCGCTCTTAAAAAACTGATGCTGGCCTATCAGCTTGCCATTAACACATTGAGTGCCAGCGAAGCCAAATGGCGTCAGGATAAATTTACCGTAGGCTGCCAGCGACGCCAAATGGCGTCAATAACTCCAATTGCGTTTTTTGACGGGGGGATGTCGATCTAAGCCTCTTACATCGCCTCTTACAATATTGGAGCTATTGAACGTGTCTAACCTATTTTACAGAACCCTTAGGTGGCGACAGTGCTCTCCAGATGAGAGAAAGTGGAGTAAAACACACAGAAGAAGTCGTTGGGGAAAAGGAAATCGCATCGCATCCGTATGCATCGATATGCATGAAGCATAACGTTAGCTGTGCCTGCAGCAGCCAATCTGCTGCCACAATTGAGCCCCATCCGTGTCCGCTGCGATAGCCCCTCCATAATATTTAGTTGCCGACGCCAGCGTCTTTCTGAAAAGTTACATTATTCTCAGCTGGGAGCCGGCGACAGGCTGTGAAAAAGCGGGGTGCAGCGGACTTTTCAGTGCAGAGCACACGCAGAGCAAACGCACTCACAGCAGAGCCCAGAGAGACACTCCTCCCACCACGGAGGAGGAGGAGGAGGGGGGTGGGGCACGCAGGGCACTACAGCATACAACCATTGACAGTAAACAGACCCAGGCAGCAGGCTCGATGCACAGAGAGCAAACAAGCTAGAATAGGCTATCTGATGCCCACCAGCAGTAAATCAAGACCAGCAAGAAGGTGTAGGGTCTGCGCACGCAGGGGCCAGCGCTGCTGGTTGCAGCTAAAAAATATTATTTGGCCAAACAAAATTCCTTTGTTTTCACTCTTTTATTGAAGGAAATTATTTTTGAGGTGTCATTACATCAGAAAATATTAGCAATGAGTCAATGATGTGCTTGAAATGCTTCCTTTCACAAAAGGCTGAATATCTCAGGTTCTAGAAAAAAATGGCTGTTTTTGGTCAAATCAAGCTATCTTCTCCGGCTCATAACTAAAGAACGGAAAATGGGATCAATAAACTTTTTTTTGCAGGTGATAGAAGAGAGTCTCATCGTTATTTGTGGGTGTTCAGTAGGGGTGTCACAATATATCGTCCCACGAAATTTCGCGATAGTAAAACGTCACGATATGTATCGTTGAGATGAAATCTCATATCGCAAAAAAAAAAAAAAAATTTTTTTTTTTTTTCAAAAAATAGACTAAGAAACGTCTTTGTTTGTTGAAGTTCAATGTGTGGAAAGTAGTTCAGTTGAACAAGTCTCTGAAGAGACACATGAGAAGTTATACAGGAGAGAAACCATTCAATTGAGTTTCTGGCAAAACTGTTTACTTGACAGGAAAAACTGAAGATGCATAAAAAATAGATTAAGAAAAGTCTTGTTGTTTGAGTTTGAAGAAAAACTGAAGATGCATAATGAGAATTTATACTGCTGAGAAACCTTTTAGTTCAAAGTAAATCTAAGTGACGGTGTAACTCATTCTATTTCAAGATAAGCCTTATCTCCAATCTCATGTTTTTTCTAGTTGTTATTGTAATAACAATTTCAAACAGCATGTTTTGTATTTGTGCATTTCAAATAAAATACTACTTTTCCAGTCATATATTGTCATTATTCAAGTTTAAAAAAATATTGTTAAAATCGTATCGTATCGTATCGTTATCGTGAACCCAGTATCGTGATACGTATCGTATCGTGAACTGAGTGTATCGTGACACCCCTAGTGTTCAGTGTTTACATAGTAATATCACACAATATTCTGTGGGCCTCGAGAAATCACTGAAAACGCTCTGAAACTCTGGCACTGGGAGCGTCCGTTCTCCAAAAGTGGCTGGCACTCAATGAGTTAAAGAAGCTAGGTATTCCTATTTTTCTAAACTAATTATTAATAGCCGTCACAACCCCAGGGTCCTATTCCAAACTATCAACTCTGTAATAAATCCTCCACCCATCCAGCACATGGAAGTTTCCACTGACAAATGTGAGCAGTTTCTCCAACATTTCAAAAGCAAAATCAATGATATAAGGCTCCAGATTGCTCTGGAATCAAAAAACCTATGTACTGTACCTGCACCTATATATTTTGATTCCTTGGCTAGCATGTCCCACTTTAAGGAAATCTCTATGCTGGATTTAGAGGACATCATCTCTGAGCTAAACTCATCGACCTGTCAATTGGATGTTATTCCCACTAGGTTTCTCAAGGAGGTACTTCAAACAGTTGGCCAACATATTCTTTCTATTATTAACTGCTCATTATCCACTGGATCTTTCCCCTCCAGTTTTAAACATGCAATAGTCCGACCTCTCCTGAAGAAACCCACACTTGACCCTCTAATTCTTGACAATTTTAGACCAATCTCGAACCTACCATTTTCATCAAAGCTTTTAGAAAAGGCTGTTGGCACACAACTTACTTCATTTATGAATAATAATAGTATTTTTGAACCATTTCAATCTGGATTCCATGTCCAACATAGCACAGAAACAGCTCTTATCAAGGTCTCAAATGACTTACTGCTTGCAGCTGACTCAGGGGCCTGTTCAATCCTAATTCTGCTTGACTTGAGCTCTGCATTTGATACAGTTGACCACGGCATCCTGGTAGAACACCCTGAAAACCTTGTGGGCATTAAAGACACCTCCCTTGCCTGGTTTCGCTCCTACCTGTGATAGGTCCTTCTCTGTTGTAATGGGAGAAGTCTCCTCATCCTCTGCCCCCCTTTCATGTGGTGTTCCTCAAGGCTCGATTTTGGGTCCTTTATTATTTTGTATTTATATGCTTGCTTTGGGACAGATTTTCCGCAATCACAATATTAATTTCCATTGTTATGCGGACGACACGCAGCTATATTAAATTAAAGCACTTCATTTTAAGATGCACATTTTTCCAAAGCACTCTGTTGTATGTTATTTTTAAATGCATTATTTTACTTGAAATGAGAAAAGAACATTTATTTATTATAGTAGGCTAGTTATGTATAATTAATCCAGTTAAATATGAAAACTGTAAATAAGCATTGTTGATGTTTATTTTGATTTAACAGTCAGTTGTTGACTACATACAGACGTACCATTAGGCTACTTCATCATTGAGTTCAGTGGCACTGAATCATAGTGCAAGCTACGTTACAATGTTCCGGACCTTTGCTTGAGGAAATTTTCTCTAACTGGACCTCTTTGAATTTTAATTGAGTGCCCCTGCTCTACAGGCTAGCCATCACTGATATAGAATGTTTGGTCAGTAATGTGGGTCTCCCAATCCCTCCGCTCTGCAGTAAACAGAAAATAAATTTGTGGAATCCTCTCTCCTGATTGGATAAAAGTGGGATGGGATCCCAGAAAATGTATATTCTCTATACTGCAGAGCGGAGGATCCATGTTATTTTAATACCACTACAGCTCAATTAACTTGAGCACACATGCAAACTCCAAACAGCTGTTAAGTTTTGAATTTGTCTGTCAAAATGCAAACAAAGTGAAGTTTGTATACTGTGTGTGTGTGTGTGTGTGTGTGTGTGTGTGTGTGTGTGTGTGAGTGTGTGCGTGTGCGTGTGCGTGTGCGTGTTCGTGCATGCGTTCGTGTGCATACGTACAGCAGAGTGGTAGTGATGAGGTTGTGGTGTGTGTTTCCCAGGTGGTGCAGAAGCAGAGGGAAGGCCCTAACCGCCGCGGCTCTCACCCCCTCGTCTTGACACTGCAGCGCCTTGGAAAACACGCGCACGCGCCACGTCTCACACACACCCGGACGCAGCAGGGCCAGCAGCGACACACACTCCGCCTGGACCTGAGGCGCTGGAGACACACACGCACGCGCGCACACACACACACACACACACACACACTTCAGTGTCTACTCATGTCAAAATGTCTGCTATTGTGTGATGCAGCCGGAATACTCACAGAAGCAGGAGGCCAGTCTCTGAGCCAAGGCAGGCAAACTGGAAGGGAATCCTGAGCTCTGATAGGCCGAGACAGACTTGCACTCGCACACCCAGGGGAGGGACAGCAGGGCACACACGCGCCGCTGGAGCCCCTCCTCACCCTGGAGCCTCACTGTTCAAACACACACACATCAGCCATATTGGTATAATGGAATATGATAGAAAAATATGGTCCAGGTCGAAAAGATCCGGAGTTATGCTTTCACCAAGAAAAATAAATTGCATGTTTAAAGACAGTATGGTGGAAGAGAGTATGTATGTATGATGATGACATAATTTATAGTTCAAGTATACACACTCCACCAGAGGGGCGAGTGGTGAACAGATGACTTTAGCCCAACCAAAACCCAACTACATGAAGAAAGCGGTCATATACAGGACCACTGTGTCTTGGAATTGTCTACCAAGCAATATCACACTATCACACACACAATGATGTTTGTCACATCACTTTTCCATTCTATGTTTGTTTTCTAGAGTATAGAGAGATGTACTTACCGTATTTTAATATTTAGGTCCATTGGCCAGCTAGAGGGCTAGCTGACCATGCTTTTGTCTGTCCATGGTTTAGATTTGCTTTTTACTTTTTGTTCTTTTCCTTTTTGTTTTTGTATTTTACTTTATTGCTCGTTATGTAATGTGTATTGTTGTTGTCTTGGACCGCAGGAAAACTAGCTGTCGTCTTGGCATCAGCTAATGGGGATCCGTTTAATAAACAAATAAACAAGTGAGTGAGTGAGTGTGAGTGTGTGTGTGTGTGTGTGTGTGTGTGTGTGTGTGTGTGTGTGTGTGTGTCCTTACTGGTCATGTACAGCATGGAGTCGAGGACCGCAACAGTGTTATGGACAGTAGACTGAAGTTGGGCTTTGTCTGAGACAGGTTTAGCCCCACCTTCTAATATTGATTGGCAGCTCTTCATGGCTCTGCCCAGAGTCTCAGTTGACACCCAGAGGAGAGGAGGCAGACTGACAACATCAAAAGAAGAAGAATAAAGATTGATGGATAGAGAGGTGGAGAGTGATAGAATGAGAATGTGTTGCATGCTATAGCAAAGACATGTCAGACAATAGACCCTTTTCACAAATTCACAGCAGCAATTTTGAAGTGTCAAAGCACAGTAAACACAGGGTAACCAATGTCATTAATGATGGTTCCATTCCATTTAGGTGTTCCAGTGCCAGGGCCCTCATTAATGTTATTGGTTACACCCGTTTACCCTGCTTTGACACTCAGAATGGCTGCTGTGAAAAGGGTCTATTGCGCAGGACACAGTCAACAAAATTAATTCAAATTCAGAGTCTGTTTACAGCAACGAAAGGACAAGACAAACACAGAAAGGTGAAAAAGAGAGGGAG
The DNA here is from genome assembly GCF_964638095.1 of Poromitra crassiceps. NCBI lineage: Eukaryota > Metazoa > Chordata > Actinopteri > Beryciformes > Melamphaidae > Poromitra > Poromitra crassiceps. Next base: position 53,281,158 of record NC_139625.1, on the reverse strand, counting down.
AATGACAGAGAGAGAGAGAGAGAGAATGACAGAGAGAGAGAGAGAGAGAGAGAGAGAGAGAGAGAGAGAGAGTGAGAGAGAGAGTGAGAGCATGTGCATGTTACCTGGTGGGAGAGGAGCAGAGGGCTGCCAGGTGGAGGATGTGGGACAGACCCTCCAGAGCAGGTAGAGTCTGGAGGAGGTCGTCGGGGTCAGAGTTCAGAAAGGTCAGCAGCTCCTCCAGCCGACTGTTCACCACAGCCCAAACTTCGCTCCGCACACGCATGTCCACCTCCCTTCACACACGCACAGAGACAAACACATTTGAAACTCAAAAAGTCATTACCGCATTGAATTTGAGACATCAGTTTAATTACAGTAAACAAATGAGACCATCACTGAGAAGACTGACAGCCTTGTTTGGCGGCCTCTAAACATCTAATTTACATTGTATGTCACATCAGCCTAATACAAGATGGATTTGTCTTATTAATGTTACTGTATTATGGCAGTCAATCTGAAATGGGTGAAGCTTATTGTTAGTTATGTTGACGTACCGTGTGTAATGGACTGTCAAGCGTTCCTTTTTTGTACCCATATTTTATTTCAAGTACTGTCACGTCTTATGTATAAACCTGAACTGGAAAAAGGTTCATGAAGACGAAGCGCTGGTGAACCAGGGAGCGTGAGCTGGGGAGAGAAGCGGCTGCATCAGGCAAAGCTAACCTAAGCAGCTACAAAGGTAGTGGGTACAGTAACCTTCATCCCACTCTCATTTGGTTCAACTGGCCTTCTGAAATTATGTTTCACTGCGACCAAACTACTTGGAAACTTAGGCCATGTCCACACGGAGACGGAAGCAATCTTTTTTTTTTCGTTTAAGAAAAGTTTTCCATAAACACAGAATCGTTTCAAGAAATGTGTGTATCCACATGAAACCACTGAAACCTAGAGATGCTGCGATCCGATCATGTGATCGGATATCGGCGCGATATCAGCCAAAAAACATGGATCGGATCGGATCGGATTCCAGCGAAAATGACCGATCCAAGGCTCCGATATAAGCACTCCATTCCATGACTCCGCTCCAGGATTTCTATCCAGCATGCAGCAGCAGCAGCAGCACACAGAGGCCAGGGCCAAAACGTCAGACACACCCGTCCTTAACCTATGTGCGATTCGAAATCACCCGTCCGCACCATAGACTGGCAAAACATGGCTGCCCCCAGTGTGGCTGACAGAAACAACCACTATTGCAATTTGCAAGACATGTCCCGCAAGGTTTCTGAGATTAGGGGAAAGTCTGAGCTGGCGTTACGCTAAACCAAACGTGGGGATGAGGCAGCGGATTTGTTTTGGCGTTAACGTTAGTTGTTGTGATGATGGCTAACGGGGCTAACGTTAGCTAGCTGGTTAGGCTATCTAGTTGCAGGGAAGCGCTCCACAAGCTTGTTGTGACCAAAACCCCCGCATTTAAAGCATTTCATACTCCCAGAGCTGGCGTAAACCATAGAGAACCTCATGCATTAGCCTACTCAAAATGTAACGTCCAGGGTTTGTGTCTCCAAAATCAACTAACGTTAACGTTACATGCAAGCTAACGTAGCTAGCTGCGGAGCACTCATGATCTATAAGGAAAACGAATGCGCACATAGCCTACATAATTGTCAACATCACATACATGTATTTTCTTTAATCTAGACTACAGGCATCATTTTTCAGTCAAAAGTGAAACGACACAGATGGCGTATAGTGAGGCTTTCCATGCCTCACTATAGAACTGGCCCCATGCAAAATTCAGACCGCTTATATGTTGCCGTCATGCCAATAAGAGTCTAAATGTATTTTTTTATGTTTTATCTGCAGACTAAGCAGCTAGGCTTTCGGTTCTATAAAAGCCATTATTTTTTGTAATGACTATTGAGTGATACACTTTACTAAAAAAAATATTATATCACAATAGTGATGTCAGATTTGCTTAGGTCAGAGCTATGGAATATTAAATCCATCTTTGCTCACAACATTTGCCCTTTCTTTCTTCTTCTTTTTTACCCCAGGTGTGCATAAAATACAGGTTAAGAACTTATGATAAAGTCATGGAAATCCATTGGTCAAAATGTGTATGAACCCTGAAGGGTTAAATTGAGCATTTATGAGAGATTTCAAAAATATCGAGATATATATCGTGTATCGCGATATAGCCGAAAAACATTGCAATATTCTTTAGAGGCCATATCGCCCAGCCCTAATTTGATTGTTATGTTTTAGTTTTACATCAAATGAATTAGATGAACTAAATTGTTTACATACTATATTACCAAAGCACACACATACATACCTAACCCTAAAAATGTTTGTTGCCTGCTAGCTATCAGACAGCATAGAGAGACTTAAATATGTGCTGTATCGGTATCGGATCGAAATCGGTATCGAATCGGGTATCGAAATTTGATCGGAATCGGATCGGTTTTGAGCTAAAATATCGAAATCGGATCGGAATTGAAAAATCTTGATCGCAGCATCTCTACTGAAACCGCTGTAGTATATATGCCAGGCCGGTAAGTGGCACTGTAACGCTGCCACGTCACAGTGCAACCATGTGGTCGTCAAACCTCTCACTTCCCTATTCACGTTGTATTTGCGAGGGATATATATAGAGCATCCAGAGTATGTCCGTTACACTCAGGGTTTACATTTAATTTCATTTCATTTTGTCCAATATTAAAATATTCCAGAATTGCATGTTGTATTAAAAATAAATATTATTTCTATCTAACACATTTAGCCTGATTTTGTTAAGCTGTGGTCACACCGAGATATTTCTTTTTCGCTCTGTCGCTTGATTCAACCCTTTGGAATCGCTCTGTCGCTCTGTTTAAATCGCTCATCAACAGGCACACGAATTGACGGACATGTGGGGGCTATAACGTTACGCAATGTCATGCTGTTTGTCCACTACGAGCCCCCGTCGTTGTTTACAAGCTAAGCCTATCAGCGTGCTCCTAATGCGAGCTCCATACCTGTAGTACAGACTTCACTTCATGTCAGCTGTCAGCCTGTCAATGCAGTTTGTTGCCACACAATAAACCAGCGGTTTGTTCCAAGCCTGTGTGAACCTTGACTCGCTCTCACACGGCAGCCAATCAGCGTTGGACAGCGAGCGACTGATGCCAGCGTATTTTCGCTCGAGTTGGGATATTTCATCTCGGGCGACGAGCGTATTTTCTCCCTATCGCTCTGTCTCTGCCGCTCGGACGCCCAGCGATTTTTCTCCCCGGCGAATATACGCTCAATCGCTCATTTGCATTGACTTTGTATGTAAACTCGATGCCAGCAAAAAACTTGAATAGGTCGGTGTGAACGCAGCTTTAGTGTTATTGTAAAAACTTAGCCGCCACTAAGCCTTCTGGGAAATATCCGATGAAGGGAGGGGAGGGGTGGATGGGAAGAGTCAGCTGTGGAGCCCTGAGGATGTTGTACACGCTGTTCTCCGTGTCCACTTGTTGCTGACGGTGGTAATAGAGGAGCATTATATTTTGCTGCAAGAGCCCTAACAGGCTCAGTAGCTGCAGTAGCACGAACGCTAGTGCACTGTAGCCTAGGGATGTTCATTTTTAAAAATTCCATAATCGAAAATCGGGAAAATTAACGATCAATTATCGATTATCGATAGCGTAATAATAATAATAATAATATATATATATTTTTTTTACTCTGGTCTGGTAATAACGTTGCGCGTTCTCGGCCAGCTATAATGGCGATGCCGCTGTGTAGTAAGAATATCAGACACTAGCGCTGTGGCCAGGTAAACAAACATGTTACATGTCAGGTTACATGATGTAAGGCAATCGGCGTCTTCCAGCTTAGCTGAGAGCACAAGAGTCAAATCAACAGGCCTGAGCCTCACTGAGGTCCGCAGACCGCTGGGTGCGTTTGTTTGTGTCCCCGGCGCATGCCGGTGTGAATTCCCCATGTTTAAAACAGTTTTGTTGGCACAAAGGACTATATGAAGCTCCACCTCACGTTAGTCGGCTGTGCAATGGAGTAGGGCGAGGAGGAACGAATTCCACCCAAACCTAGTCCGCAAAAAAAAAAAATAATAATAATAATAATAATTAAATAATAACAATAATCGATCCAAATTCCACATGATCGATTCAATTCCTTAACGATCAATTATCGATTTTCGATAATTGATGAACATCCCTACTGTAGCCTAAATTGTTGCTGGCGAGAGAGGTGGGGCTATGGCGTCATCGGTTCAGGAAAGATGCGTATGGGTTGTAAACATGGAAATGCAAGGGTGGCGTCTTCAGATTTATTCACTCTGGGACCCGGTTTCAAAAATTAGCGTATACTCCCAGAATGTATACTCCCAGAATGTATACTCCCAGAACGTATACTCCCAGAATGTATACTCCCAGAACGTATACTCCCAGAACGCTGGTTCCGTCTGGACGAAACATCTATACGAGAAAAAACTTTAGCGGATACACCTAAACTTGTCTCCGTGTGGACATGGCCTTAAGACGAACGAGTGCCCAATGATAATGGTAAATAACGATGCCCATTTGACCTTTATTTAACCAGGTTATTCTCATTGAGATTAAAAACCTCTTTTGCAAGAGAGACCTGGCCAAGAGGCAGGACAGGGTTACAGACATACAGTTACACCACACCATTTGCATATAAGCAACTAACAACCAAAGATTAAAATAAAATAAAAAGTACAACATATTTCACATTGATAGGCATGATTCAATCTAATAACTATTGTTACCACTCATAAATCATGACAGGTAGCCGTTATTTTGTTACTGCAATGCATTTACTGTATGCAATGCATGATGGCTTTTAATTGACTACCGGGCCAGCCAGTATGCTATGTAACTCACGTCGGTGTTGATTTGGGCATCTTGCTGACCGACGGGACAACAGGTAAGCAGGGTTTCTTGGCAGCCGTCTCTCCATCCTTTAAGTCCTGTATCACCATAGCAACCTCAGCCTTCAGCGCAGCTTGAAGAAACCCCTCCGCACACTGTAACACACAACCATCACACACACACACACACACACACACACACACACACACACACACACACACACACACACACCTTTTAACTGTGAAGGAGGGAGAAAGAGTATGTGTACTACTCTAAAGCATAGTACACATTTTACTCCAAAGCATGGCACCCACTCTATCCCCTCCAATATTCCGCCACTATTTAAAGCATGGCATAGCATGGCAATATTCCGCCACTATTTAAAGCATGGCACCCATGCTCTTAGTATTTTGCCACTATTCAAAGCATGGCACACACTCTTCCCTAAAGCAAGGCACCCATAAGCTCTATATGTGAACATGTGCTTATTTGGCAAAATGACTCACTACTAAAGGCTTGCAGCCAATTAAATTATAATTTGGTTGCTTAGAAATTGACATATGTCCGTTTGCAAGATGTGCGTCTATATTTCTCATTCTCTCCCCACCTCCTCCCTCCCCCTGCTCTCTTCTCCCCCACACCCCCCCCTTCCCCTCTCCTGCTCTCTCCTCTTGCTCCTTCCCCACCTCCTATACCCTCCAACATCTCCCATTCCCTCCCCACCCCATCACTCTCTCACATTCCCCCTGCTCTTCCCCCTTCTCCTGCTCTCTCCTCTGCTCTCTCTTCATTTCTATATTATCAATTGTTCAAATGTTATCTTTATTCTGTATATTCTTGTTACTGTTGTGTCAGCTAGAATCAGCTAGACATACTTTCTGTGAAGCCCTCTGAGACATGCTTGTGAATTAGGGCTATATAAATAAACTTGACTTAAACTTGACTTGACTTGAGAGAGACACACCCACAATAACAGAGAGACAGAGAAAGAAAGAGAGGTGAGGAGAAACATGCCGTACCTTGGCCTGGTTCTCCGTTCCAACCGTGTGCGCCAGGGTCCGGCAGACCTCAATGACTCTCTGCCTCCGTAGCAACATGGTGACCTCGTAACCCGGGGCAACGGACAGCAGGAAGCTGAAGAGCAGGCAGAGTGACTCGCTGACCTCTGACCCCAACGAGAGGCCCGACCCTCCCAGAGTACACACACATTTGAACAGCTGCGACAGATAGGTGGGCTCAAACCCCGGTGTGTGTGCATGAGACTGAAACACACAGCGTGTCAAGTTCAGCAGCTCGCCTTCGTACGCCTGCTGCTCGGCCAGGCCCGTGGCAGCGTGTGCATGCACCGTGGTGGGTGTGTAAGAGTGCGTTTCCAGCAGCTGAATGTAGGCCGTGAAGAACTCATGGCCCCGGCTCTCGGGGAAGCCTCCTAGCTCCACCAGCTGCCTCAACATCACCATGGAGATCTTCCTAAGCCTGGCGGTGCCGTTGGCCAAAAAGAAGCATGCTGTTTCCCAGGCCACGGCCACGTCGCGCCGGGACACCACTCCCCTCAGGACATCCGTCACAACGCCGAGCGTCACGGCGGCCAGTGTCTCCAAGGCGGCGGCCGAAGAGAGGAGGAGCGGGGAGGGGGTGAGGTAGGCGGAGACGCACGCAGGGGAGATGGAGAAGCAGTTGAGCGCTACGGGCCACTGCTGATGCATGTGAGCGCCCATGGTGTGCCCATGTCCTCCCAGCGTGGTGAGGTGTGTGTCGAGGATGTCGCAGAGGTCCTGGGCCAATCGAAGCAGCTCCTCTGTGAGGTCGCTGAAGATGACCGGCGCTTTGACCCGCAGTAGGTGCAGTAAAGAGCAGAGAACGGTGGAGACCGGAGCGTGGATCGCATCGCAGTCGGGAGCCGCCGCCACTCGCAGCAGCCGCCCCACCACCCACCTGCTGAAGTCTAGAGCGAGGGAGACGGGGAAATATCAGAGGTGAAAGGAGAAGAGAGAAACGTGGATCCACACAGAGAGTGACACAGATTTGATTGTGTTTTCATCGAGGAGTAGCTCTCACCAGTGCAGCTCTGTGTGGTGTCCGGGTACTCGGCGGGGTGGCAGGCCGGGTTGGCGAACATCAGAGAGGAGAATTTGATGATATGCTGCACAAAGTCCAGTAGCATCTCTGCAGGCTCTGAACTGGACTTCTTACTCAGCCCCAGAGCAACTGGGAGAACACAGACATCAGACCAGCTTAAAGTACCAATGAAACTGTATTTTGAAAGTATCTTGCTTCCTTTTGATGTATTTCTAGTAATCTAGTTGAAACAGGATATTAGGGCAGAGAGGGATCATTCAAAAGTATAAATCAATGGGATATCAGTTTGTTTGATGGGAAGAGAGGAGAGGTGGGATTGTCAAAAAGCTGATGGTATTATGTGTTGCCATTTTCATTTAGCCTACTGGTACACCATGATGTCACCATTAATAGTAGTGGGATTAAAAGTAATGGGATTTTGATATGAAAACACAAGAATATACAAATGTTCTAACTTTTGTTGGCATATATTGTATAAATAGGTGTATATTGTGGCATGGAAAATTAGCCAACAAGGTGATCATTTTAATTGTATTGTGACTTTAACTGAGAATGGATTAAGTTTTGGGCAAAGGGGGGTTGTGGTTACATGGCAGCACATAAACCAACAAATAGTCAAGAAGATTCAATGAGCATATTATGTAAATGTAATAGAAGAACTGCTTCAGGTTCAACTGGTCATCAACAAGCTGGATTAGAATAAGTGATGGTACTACTAACTAGGGTGACCAGATGTCCCACTTTTGTGGGATTGCACAGCATTTTGAATGCCTTTTCCCATGTCCCACATATTGAGATGATGTCCCACATTTTGATTGGTTCTAGTTTTCAAAAGCCAAACCACTGAGAGAGAGACAGAGACTAATTTAAGAAAAAAAACATTCTCTTTTCTGATGTCTTTACTTCTATCTTCGGGTTGTAGACTGTTGGTCATGACAAAAGAAGAAATTTGAAGATGTCATATTGGGCTTTGTGGGGGGAAATGATCGCCTTTTTTCACCATTTGTTGAAATTCAATAGACCAAACGATTAATCAATTAAGTCACTCTAGAATAGATGATAGGTGAAAACCACTGACTGAATGGAGCAGAGTGAAACTGTGACAATAGTGACATGGAGAAGTTGCTGCTGAAAGCTAGTCATTTTGTCTCTCTCTGTGGGCTGACATTAGCCTGGTAAACCAGGCGGTCACGTCTGGTAGAACGAAATGAAATATGAGTTCACGTGACCGGCTGGTTTACCAGGCTAGGCTGACACGTGTCTGGACACAGTCAATGGTCTGGACCTCTGGACTCACCGACATCCACATCAGTCAGGATCCTGTGGATGAACTGACACAGGATCTGTCTGGGTTTCTGCACCACCTGCTCGTACTCAGCCGCACTGGCGCTGCAAATATACGATGTAACGTTATTTAGAGAAACATGGTGGCTGGCAGCAAATGTTCTCATTGGGTAAACTAAGCTCAGTAACGTTAGTGTACCTCAGTGCACAGTTTAACCATGAGTGTCATAATCATATGCTGAGTCTGTCAACACGTGCTAGCTTAGCTTAGCCAACATAGCCAGTTACCTAGCAAGCTCATGGAGAGCGGGTATCATCGCAGACATTTCCAGTCCTTCCATTATTATCGCAGTCACAGTTTAATCAACACATGAAAAGTGTATCTATGAAGAATTTATCTGGTAATTACAACGGGTAACGCTACATAACTTGAAACTTTCGCTCCATCTCCTTCTTCTTCTTCTTTTGCTTTTAATGGCGGTTGGCAAACAACTTTCGGGTGCATTACCGCCACCCACTGATCGGGAGTGTGGACTAAAATCTATCTAACTTTCGCTCCAAAACACTGACCTAAATAATCAAATAATCCAAAATGACGTTTTTGTTTTAATACCGAGGCTCCTCAAGGATACTTGGCAGATATTTAACTGTTTCAGACTTGCACGCACCTGACCTTGGTCTCTATATTCACTACTTTAACATTTAGCCAGTCAGTTCTTCTCAAATATAGTGTGTGTAAGATAACTTAAAGAGGACCCATATCAAACCATCAATTCTTCCCTTGGGGGCTCCATCTTATCAACCCATAAAGATAGCCATGTGAATTTTCATGCATTTATTGACTAAAATACTGCTTTCCAACTGCTAGAGTAAGTGTGGAGTCGACAAAAGAAAACATCAAGCTATTCATTTTGTTTAGTAGATTATGTTTAATTATTAAATAGTAATATCCAATGCACAACATTTACATTTACAGAGATGTAGTAGTACTGAAAGAAGAGGAGTGCATATAATTCATTTTTTTCTTCATCTCCTTTTCCGCTCACATGGCAGGAATAAAAAGATATGACTTTCTATTAAATATGATATGGTAAAGGAACAATTTGCAGCTCGCCCTATAAAATCACAGATAACAGACGTAAGGAACGGCTCAGCTGATGAGCAATGATTTCTAATTCTAACATGAGGTAAATTTATTGTTTTCATGGAAAGAACAGAATGAGAATGATTTAAAAAACTAAAATAAAGCAATTACCGAGCTGAGAAAACAGAGTGTAAGTGATAAATATGAGAAACCATTGCTGAATAGGTCTTAAACAAGAAACGAGAACAGGTGAGTTTGTGTCTGGCTCAGCGGTTGGCCTTATTCAGGCCGCGACCCATCAGGCAGGCAAACACTGTCAGCACCATCTTGGGTTTCACCTCCACCAGGTCATCAGGCAGCGCATAGACACGAGCTCCGATCTTACGGGCTACTGAGATCGCATACCTGCGAGAGAGAGAGAGAGAGAGAGAGAGAGAGAGAGAGAGAGAGAGAGAGAGAGAGAGAGAGAGAGAGAGAGAGAGAGAGAGAGAGAGAGAGAGAGAGAGAGAGAGAGAGAGAGAGAGAGAGAGAGAGAGAGAGAGAGAGAGAGAGAGAGAGAGAGAGAGAGAGAGAGAGAGAGAGAGAGAGAGAGAGAGAGGAGTTAGACAGAGGTGGCGTCTCGAATCACATGGCTTAACTGTTTTTAACCAAATCATCATAATTGTGAGGTTGTAAATGGGGATTTAAATGTGACTCAGCCAGCCGCGTCTCTTACTTGGCGTTGTTGAGTTTGTCTTCATCGCTCAGCACTCCTCTCTCTCCTCTCTTCACCATCTCCGACTTGACAGCATTGGGAGCGATGGTGTCAATCAGGTCAATCACTGGCAGACTGGTGCTGATCAGTTTGTCCTGCAGAGGGCAGAGGGGAGCAGGCAAACCAGTGAGGCAAACACACACATACAAGAAGCAGGCATGGACACACACACACACACACACACACACACACACACACACACACACACACACACACACACACACACACACACACACACACACACACACACACACACACACACACACACACACACACACGCACACACACACACACACACTACTACTACGTAGTCAAGCATACAGACTGCATCACTACTTGACCACTTGTGGGTTTTCTATACAGGGGCGTAGTGGAGGGTAAACACAAGTAAACTCAGTTTACCCACCTCTCTGAAACGAGGCAGAGTTTACTCACCTATTTTAAGATCAGCTATATCAGTGCTTCTCAAACTTATTTGACTTCAATTAATTTTGCTTAGAAAACTGCAAGAGGAAACTATAGCATATGATGCAATGAATTAATAATAACCCACCTTTTGAAGAATATAACTACAAAATAAGAAATGGAGTGAAAGAGTGCAATTAGTGCCTCCCGAGCAGATTTATTCTAACGTTTCACTTATTTTCATGATTTATTCTTAAAAAAAAATATTTCCCCTTTCTCTCAAGTACTCCCTGTAGTACCCCTAGGGGTATGCATACCCAAGTTAATGAACCACTGACTATATAGGTGGGTAAACTCCTCAGCAGTTGACCCACCTCTGTATTTACCACTACTGGGATCTGTTGAGAGGTGGGAGCCAGAGGGGCGTATTAGTGACATTTGGCCAGCCCTTTTTGGCCCAAATCGTTCTTTGTGTTCAGTGTTAGGTCTTTTGGTATTTGATTAATAACTCTGGGTAGATTTAGAATTCATATCTGCTCTTAAGGGCAGTAGAAAGAGCTCATAAAGAGCTTTCATTTGATATATATAACTCATTTTGGCCCAAAATGTCATTTTGGTTCTTCTCAGCCCTCAAAATGTTGCTATACTTAAAAAGTTGGTAACACTTTACAATAACGTACACAAATAATGTAGTAGTTACTAGTAAACTAATCATTAACTAATAGTTAGGTAATGAGTAGCTAATGAATAATTTGTCATTAGTCAATCACTAGTTAATCATAGTTAATGAGTAGGTAGTCATTAGTTAATGATTAGTATCTAAGTTCCTGAGTAGAGTAGTTAATCATTACTTAATGATTACTAAATGTCAGCTCGTGAATATAGTAGTTAATCATTAGTTACTGATTAGTCGGTCAGTTCCATGAGTAGAGTAGTTAATCGTTCGTTAATGATTAATAAATGTCAGTTGTAATACCGTAGTTTTGAGCCCCTGTCATTCAGGGGCTGTTGGATCATCCTACCTGTCTGCCGTGCAGAGGGGGAGAAAAAAAAGCTAGCGCTCTGGGAGAAAATGATGCAATCATTCTGTCCATCTAATCTCATCATGACATCCAGGGATAGGCTATATTTTGCTAGCTGATGCGTTTAGAACATTATTCTCACTTTGTAGTCTTGCTAATAGTGTAGCGTATTTAATGCTTGCTGTATTTAAACTGCCGTGAGATTTGTTTGAGGAGCATATCAAGACAGACGGGGCTGGAAGTGGGCAGAGGGGGGGGCGGGGGAGCTCAGAGTGCTTTGGTCGCGGCGGCTGGAACCTCATTTGACTCTCCAAAATCGAAACAGGTTCGGAGTACGGGCGTCAAGGCAGTTTGACGCGCGTCAGAACGCTCTTGGTGCGTGTTCGGCCGTCTAAAACAATGGGTGGACTTCAAAATGCGAGCGTCAGATGCTCCCTGTGCGTTTGAGGCTTAAGACAGGAAGAGAGGAAGAGAGATTGGGCCAGATCCCAAAATATACACACACACACACACACACACACACACACACACACACACACACCTTGAAGCTGTTGATCTGTGTGTCCTTGTGTCCCTGGCTCAGGGTGGAGTTGACCCAGCTGAGGATGATCTGATCTCCAACCTTCTCTCCATCGCCAAGGTCTGACAGCACCCGCACTGTGTACCTGCCAGCCAGAGGAGACAGACCAAACACATCCCACAGCTGGAACACACTCTAGCTTTAGGACATTCATTGCTGCTTCAGTTGACATTTGGAATGGCTTGAACTGACCCGCCCCCCGTCCCGGTGCGTGTACCTCCTCATCAGCTGCCACACCAGTGCCAGAGTGTGCATGGGATTCCCTTCGTTGAGGTTTTCTCCTCCGATGCCGACCAGAGAGAAGCGAGCCTCAGTCTTTCCCAGCTCCACTGCATAGTTACAGTTCTCCAGCTATGATAGAAGTACCACAACCCCTGTTACCAGTGTAGGGAATTAGCCAGGGGCAAGGGCAAAAATGCCCCAAGAAATCTAAGAATGCCCCTAAAAACCATGATCCAGGGGGAAAAATTGGACATAAGAGTATAAAAATGTTCATTTCATTAAATTCATTTAATTTCCATTTCCACACACTCAGCACCTGGAAGGTGGTTGCCAGAAGAAGATGATGAAGATCACACAAACAGCGCTGTTCTTCAGACTAGCAACTTCATGCAAGTGCCACTTTTAGCCGCTTTTAAGTGCTGCTTGGTGTGTGTGTGTGTGTGTGTGTGTGTGTGTGTGTGTGTGTGTGTGTGTGTGTGTGTGTGTGTGTGTACCTTCTTCATGTTAGCCCCCAGGACAGGGTATGGGGGTCTATTGACCTTCCTCCAGTTCACAGGCACATTCACTTTCTCATAAAGCTGCAGAATCACCAAAGCATCACACAGGTCACTGTAAAAAACAAAAATAACCAATCAACACAATCCACAATCTCTCTCTCTCTCTCTCTCTCTATATATATATATATATAGTATATATAAAGTTATATAATCATATATATGTGTGTGTATATATACACAATCATATACAGTATACTATCTACAGTATGATACAGCACACTGATGTACAAGTGTTGCCATTAGAAGGTTCTGGCCTTCTACCTGCTCTATTTGTAAAGTGCCTTGAGAGAACTCTTGTTATGATTTGGCACTATATAAAATTGATTGATTGATTGATTGATTGATTGATTGATTGATTGATTGATTACCAGTACAGATGATTGACGTATGGAGACACGCCCAGAGAGTTCATCCAGTTGCGGAATGTTTTCTCTTCTCTGGACTCACCTGGAACATCTAAAGACACAGAAACAGTCACTTCATGGTTTGACTATCAGAGACTGTCCACTGACCCAATGTCATCAAAGTAAAGGCCTGTCTATATATAGCCTGCTCATGTATATGCCGTACTCATATATACTGTATATGAGATATGGTCTGTCTATATATAGCCTGCTCATGTATATGCCGTACTCATATATACTGTATATGAGATATGGTCTGTCTATGTATAGCCTACTCCTGTATATGCTGTACTTATATACTGTATGAGATATGGTTTGTGCACTTGATAAACACCAATATACTGTATAAACGGACACTTTTCTCATGTTATCTTGGCTTTGCTGGCTTTTTCAGCTATGCATTCAGTAAGTACATTTATGGCAGTCGTAACCTGTCGCACTAATTTTCTTGGACTTTTTACTGCCCACCTTACAAATCAGTCCCCTCTATTATGTCTTCTATGGCACATATTCTGACTGTGTGTTTGTACGCGTCAGCATTTTACACCTGGAGTTTGTGTTTGGTGTGATTGAGAAGCTTCTGATCACGTGACACTTCAGCTGAAAGCGCAGAATTGAAGCAGGTCTTTACCCATTCAACAGAGGTGTGTGCCCAAGTCGACTTTGCTCCAGTCTCACCAAGTCAGTCTCAGGGCTTGAACCACAAGTCTCAAAAGATCAAGTCTAAATGTAGAACACCAAGGCATCAATCAAGACTCCAGTATCAATTTAATATCTTAAAGAAAGGGCGCTCCTGAAAAAGAGAGCATTGCTCTCAGTGAGACTCCCCCTGTATTAAAAACAACATCTCACAGACTTTTCAATGCAGATGCCATTGGTAGGATTATCCCTCTCTATCTCTCTCTGGTATGCAATCTCAGTGGCCCATAAGATCATGTGTCATTTGAGTCTCTACCTCTGCTGTTCAGTGATACATGTAGGTGTGTGTGTGTGTGTGTGTGTGTGTGTGTGTGTGTGTGTGTGTGTACGCGCGTGTGTGTGTGCGTGCGTGTGTGTGTGTGCATGTATGTGTGTGCGTGCGTGTGCACGTGTGTCTCACCCTCTATGTCTATGCCGTTGTTCGGCGCCCCCTGCAGTTGCAGAGCGGGGTGCATGTTGAACAGATTGGCAACGAAGGCCAGGTTGAGCTTGCTGTTTCCAGACGTGACGTCGTGAGGAGACACAAACTGTCTGCAGTCCAGCCTGGCTGCCTGCTGCAACATCAGCTCCGCCCTTCTGTCCAAATCTGACTCCTTCACTCTCACACACACACACACACACACACACACACACACACACACACACACACACACACACACACACACACACACACACACACACACACACACACACACACACACACACAGTACAATACAGTAGTGTGCAGTACATAACCTACACATAACCATGCCAGAATTAATCAATTCCTTTTTTCATTCATCAGTTCCGTCGTGATTGTTTTTCATCATTTATGTATCTGCATGGTGAAAAAAGGAGGATCAAAGTGATAAAAGATATAGAAAAAAATTATAAAAACAAAGAAAGAAGAGATAAATACTCAGATGAAAGAAAAAAACAACATATTCCCTCAAAACAAACATTCATCCACTCATTTATCAATTTCTCATTCTCATTGATCATGTTTCACTTATAAATTTCTCATTGTGATTCAATACATCCACAGAGGTAAAGACTCACCGTGAGGCCACTCATGTCAATGCTGATGATCATAAAGTCGTCTCCGTCTCCTTTGGGAGAGATCTGGTCCAGCAGGTAGAAATAGGCCCGCGAGTCCTACACAGTAAGGTACAGGGCGGTTACAGAGTCCTACACAGTACAGTACAGGGCGGTTACAGAGTCCTACACAGTACAGTACAGCGCGGTTACAGTGGTACACAGTACAGGGCGGTTACAGAGTCCTACACAGTACAGTACAGGGCGGTTACAGTGGTACACACAGAGATGGGCAGTATTTGAAATACTTGTATTTGAAATACGTATTTCAACTACTTTTTTGTATTTTGTAATTTGTATTTGGCTGGGCAGAGAAAAATGAGATGTAATTTGTATCAAGATACTTTCAGATCTTGTATTTTGTGTATTTCAAATACATAAAATACATTTTTCTTTTTATTCTCAAATTGACACATGTAAACATTGACACAGGTTTAAACTAAAGATGGAGAAATTAGTTGTACTAAAAACAACTAAGTGAACTAAACTGAAACCTGATATGAATAAACAGAGAAATTACTTGTACTAAAAGACAACTAACTGGACTGAACTGAAACCTGATTTGAATAGGAGAAATTAGTTGTACTAAAAACAACTAAGTGAACTAAACTGAACTGAAACCTGATATGAAAAGATGGAGAAATAAGGTGTATTGAAAAACAACTAACTGAACTGAAACCTGATGTGAAAAGATGGAGAAATTAGTTGTACTAAAAACAACTAAGTGAACTAAACTGAAACCTGATATGAATAAACAGAGAAATTACTTGTACTAAAAAACAACTAACTGGACTGAACTGAAACCTGATTTGAATAGGAGAAATTAGTTGTACTAAAAACAACTAAGTGAACTAAACTGAACTGAAACCTGATATGAAAAGATGGAGAAATAAGGTGTATTGAAAAACAACTAACTGAACTGAAACCTGATGTGAATAAACAGAGAAATTAGTTGTACTAAAAACAACTAAGTGAACTAAACTGAAACCTGATATGAATAAACAGAGAAATAAGTTGAAAAAACAACTAACTGAACTAAACTGAAACCTGATATGATTCAGAATAGATAGAGAAATAAGTTGTACTGAAAAACAACTACTGAACTAAACTGAAAGCTGATATGATTCAAATAGATTGAGAAAGAAGTTGTATTGAAAAACTAACTAACTGAACTAAACTGAAACCTGATGTGAATAGCTGAAGAAATAAGTTGTACTGGAAAAAAAACAACTAACTGAACTATACTAAAACCTGATATGAATAGATTGAGAAATAAGTTGTACTGAAAAAAACCCTAACTCAGGGGTGGGCAACTGTTTTTCATGGGGGGCCACATGAGAAACCCAGATTGTTGCCGGGGGCCGAACAAATATTGTCACGCCGTAACCCATGGATGGGCAACTTTGATGATAGAGAGGGCCACAAAAAAATGTCCTCGCTACCAGTTTTTGCTGAGGGCTGAACGGCGCCAGCGCGAAACATTTTGGGCATTTGAAGCCAGGTTTAGAGGAATAACTCATTTTAAATTAACAGTTGTGATGTCATTATTCAGTCTTAACCACCAATATTTAATCCTTTTCTCACTCACTCCTATGTCACCACCCGCTCTCCCTCTTCAGTGCTTGAAATTAACTTTTTTGACCACCTGCCAATATGGCTGCTAGATTTTAAAGTTACCAGCCAATTCGAATTTCCACTAGCCGAAATGTTTTTCTTGAAATAAACCAGAATATGAGTGGGTTAGAACAAAAATGCACTCTTGAAGCTAAATAAATCCAAAACCAACAAGTTAATTATTTAAATTTCTACTTCAATGTAGAACAGTCATTTCTTACACATGAGATTACTTTTAGCCTTTTAGTCATAAATATTATTGAAATATATTCCATATTCCAGACTGAAATGCTATAACAGAAGAGTATTGGCCAGAATGACATGAACATTTGGACACTTATTCAGCGGGTATCTTGCATGTTGCGTTCAGGTGCACTGTAAAAAAAAAAAAAAAAAAAAAAAAAAGTTTTTTTTTTTTTTTTTTTTGCAATTCCATCGCGGGCCACACAGGGGGCGCCCGCGGGCCGCATACGGCCCGCGGGCCGTATGTTGCCCATGTATGCCCTAACTGAACTAAACTGAAACCTGATTTGAATAGGAGAAATTAGTTGTACTGAAAAACAACTAACTGTCATAAACCTGATTTGAATAGATGGAGAAATTAGTTATACTGAAAAACTATAACTGAACACCAAAGTACCCTAATAAAAATCAAAAATGTCTTTCTGTTGCTACAAGGATGTCTGAGCTTCACTGTGCATAATGATGGCTGTGCAGATTTTGACACTAGAATGGTGTTACCACTGCTGATAGTGGAAAGTTGTATTCAGTGAGTGATTGTTCTTAAGTAATTATGTTCTAGATAGCCAGGTTGTTTTGGATTTTGTTTATGAAGCAGAAGGAGGGGAAGTCATTTTAAGGATGTAAGGATTTGAACAAGAGTCCAATTTCATGGAAGGCCTTTTTTGTTTGAGATGCAGTTTCTCATCGTTCCTCTCACCGATTCACAATTTCACAACCTTAGACAGGATGTGCATCAGGGCATTCAATTCCTGAAATGTAACCTTTTCTAGTTGTATAAATATGTTTGCACGTTAAATAAATACTGTGACGACAAGTTACTGACATGGTGGTGAATGTGAAGTTGTTTAAAGGGGACCTACTATGCCTTTTACCTATTTCAGTTATTTATATATTGTGTTATGATGTCAGATATCTATGGCTAAACATAGTCAAAGTTCCAAAACTTGAGGTTAACATGCAGAAATGCTGCCTTTAAGTCAAAAGCCCTCACAGGAGGTGATTAACAGCTGAGCTGAAGGAGAAATTAGTTCTACTGAAAAACAACTAAAACTAAAATGGAAGAACTGCAGTGTGTTAGGGAGTACACATACTGTGACAGAGGACTAAAGAGAGGATTTACTGTCTCTAAGGAAACCAGAAAATTTCACTTTTGAATAGCTGAAATCAGAGAATTAGGACATTTTCCTTAAAGAAATGTCTCTAAATGATTAATAGATCATCAAAATAGGCAATTAATTTAATATTTGGCAATTCATCTATGAATTGACTAATCGTTGCAGCTCTTTATACGTTTTTATAAAATGTATTTTCATGTATTTTCAAAATACAAAATACGTATTTGTATCTCAAATACATTTTCAGACAGGTATTTTGTATTTGTATTGTGATACATTTTTTGAGCAAGTATTTGTAATTTGTATCAAAATACTTTATGATGTATTTTCGCCCATCTCTGCGTACACAGTACAGGGCGGTTACAGAGTCCTACACAGTACAGTACAGGGCGGTTACAGTGGTACACAGTACAGTACAGGGCGGTTACAGAGTCCTACACAGTACAGTACAGGCGGTTACAGAGTCCTACACAGTACAGTACAGGACAATGGTACACAGGGTGGTATACACATAGCAAAGGACATACTGTATTAAACCATTTCCACCCTCTGTTAGAATGTGCAAGCATTCCTGTGTCAAACCTTCCATCTTCCATGAACTTCCATCTCTGTAATAGTAACCCAGGTACTTTTTCCACATCTGTCTGACAACACCAGATGTTGTAGTGGTTAGTGAAGAGTCCAGAGAAGTGTGTGCATTAGAGGTAGCCTGCACGTTTGACTCCAGCCTAGAGGAAGGCTTTATGACCAAGGTCATTAAATAAAAAACACTCCTAAATACCATCTCAGAGCTAGGTTATAGGTACAGACTAAATACCATCTCAGAGCTAGCTTATAGGTACAGACTAAATACCATCTCAGAGCTAGGTTATAGGTACAGACTAAATACCATCTCAGAGCTAGGTTATAGGTGCAGACTAAATACCATCTCAGAGCTAGGTTATAGGTGGAGACTAAATACCGTCTCAGAGCTAGGTTATAGGTACAGACTAAATACCATCTCAGAACTAGGTTATAGGTGGAGACTAAATACCATCTCAGAGCTAGGTTATAGGTGCAGACTAAATGTCATTCTCAGAGCTAGGTTATAGGTGCAGACTAAATGCCATCTCAGAGCTAGGTTATAGGTACAGACTAAATACCATCTCAGAGCTAGGTTATAGGTACAGACTAAATACCATCTCAGAGCTAGGTTATAGGTGGAGACTAAATACCATCTCAGAGCTAGGTTATAGGTGCAGACTAAATGCCATCTCAGAGCTAGGTTATAGGTACAGACTAAATACCATCTCAGAGCTAGGTTATAGGTGCAGACTAAATGCCATCTCAGAGCTAGGTTATAGGTACAGACTAAATACCATCTCAGAGCTAGGTTATAGGTGCAGACTAAATGCCATCTCAGAGCTAGGTTATAGGTACAGACTAAATACCATCTCAGAGCTAGGTTATAGGTGCAGACTAAATGCCATCTCAGAGCTAGGTTATAGGTGCAGACTAAATGCCATCTCAGAGCTAGGTTATAGGTGCAGACTAAATGCCATCTCAGAGCTAGGTTATAGGTGGAGACTTCTTGTTTTCATATTTGGCAGACTAGCCTCAGGACATATTCACAGGTTGGCCATAAGAAGGCTGCAATGCCCAAAAAGGGGGCTAAACAGCTTGCAAAGTACAGTGCTGTCTGTACATAGATAAATGGTTAAAATGTGTGTGTTCTGCAGGGCACCTTGATGTCTTCACTGAAGTTGTTGATGGTCTCAGCTCCTGCGTTGCGGAGGTGGTGGTTGACCCAGCGGAGCAGCAGCTCCTCAGGGGAAACAGACAGGAGCTGGTCCAGCTCTTCTCCCTCTGCCAGGAGGCTGAGCAGAGCTACACATGCACGCGCACACACACACACACACACACACACACACACACACACACACACACACACACACACACACACACACACGCTTATTAGATGAATTGACTTATGGTGGGGTGGAAACTCCTTTGACACAACATTTGGTGTCACAGTAAAACTCGCCACAACTAGCGGAACAGATACTGTATAAATATGAAATACTCTTACTGCAATGGCAGATCAATTTTGTTTAATTAAATTTTACTTCTCTGTTTAATTCAGGATAATGTAATTTGTTTCAGGATGTGAAATTGTCTTGGAGGATGTTTCTTGTTTCAAGAGTTTGTTCATTGTTTAATATGATTTCTTGAAAGAAGTCATTTTGGCATGCATCACACATCTTGAAATGTATTGAAACCAGCAAGATTATTTGCCATTGCAGTGAGATCATTTGACTAAAAATATCAGCCTCACTTCAGTTTCTTTGGAGACAGGTGCGTAGGAGTAAATGTCCATAGGTGAGAGAAGAGCGAATTCCCACACACTGTACTTTTACTTTAAAATGTGTGTTAAAATACCTTCTCACCCCCATCACCAAGACCAAGTATCGGACCGTCGGAGACAGAGCCTTTGCTATTGCCGCCCCTACCCTCTGGAACTCCCTGCCCCCCAGCATCCGAAACTCTGACATCCTCTCCTCTTTCAAAAACCAAGTTAAATCCCATCTCTTCAAGCAAGCCTATAACATCTGATCATCCACCTCCCCCATCCCTCCCACCCTGTAGCTCCCTAGTTGTATACGTCCTGTCCCTTTCTTAACCTCCACATGTGTCTGTCCAATCACCTGTCCTTAGTTATGTTACACGTTTAGCTGTTAATTGTAAAGCGTCTTTGAGTACTAAGAAAAGCGCTATATAAAACCGATTATTATTATTATTATTATTATTATTACTTGCAATAAACTTTATTACTGATACGTTTCGGTCCTTAGACCTTCATCAGGTAAAGTTCATCAGGTACTTTTAGCTGATGGAGGTGTAAGGTCAAAGGTCATCTATGCCAAGCAGAAATAACCAGCTGAAATTATGCAGATGGTGCAAGTAGTGAAGCCACTGTTCAGGTGACACAGTGCTAAGAGTGGGAAAAAGCATAGTTACTGTAGAAAGCCAGGAAGCAATAAAGAAGTGTCATTAATGTCTTTATACTGCAATAAAGCAAAACAAGAGGTGAAAGTGAAAGATGTTGAATCATCAAATGAACATTGTACCACAAGTTCATACTGGAAAATTGCCATTCAACAGTGTAGTGTAAAGTGTGTGTTTTTGCATGAGTGCGTGCCTGCGTGCGCGCACGTGTGTGTGTGTGTGTGTGTGTGTGTGTGCATGCGTGCGCGCACGTGTGTGTGTGTGTGTGTGTGTGTGTGTGTGTGTGTGTGTGTGTGTGTCTGTGTGTGTGTGTGTGTGTGTGTGTGTGTGTGTCTGTGTGTGTGCTGCTGACCTTCGTTCCTGCTGATTTCTATATCAGCAAAGAGGCCAATCTTGATAATCTGCCACAGTAGCCCTAGGACCAGATGGGGTTTCCCAGCCATGAGATCATGGGCATCGATGTTCACCACCGTACAGCCGATGGCTGAGGCCGAGTTCAGGGCCAGGACCAGATTCTCCTACAAACATAAATAAACTGTGAATCAACATTTGTCCTATTGTTTTTTAATTTCAGATCAAACTCAATAACCTGACGCTGCCAGATGGATGGTTTAGCTCCACACGTTTCACTAAACCAGTCGATCTGGGAATGCAGTAACCCGACCCGCTGACGGAGGCGGGCACTTTTTCCAAGCTACTTGTCAGGTGATTGGATGACCCATCTGTCTATCACCGCTGGTGCGTGTTAACTTCAACCAATCAGATCGTCATGCCTCTGACGTCACGTTTGCGACCGGAGGAAGGTGCCTGTCTATCATTGATTGAGTCCTCACCGTCCTCATCGTCGTAAAGTTGCCTTCGAAGCATGACGTTTTATAACAGATTATAACGACCCTCAACATTTGGGAAGGCTAAGCCACACAGGCTTAGCCTTCCCAAATGTTGAGGGTTGTTTTTAGAATTTAATACATAGAATTGGGAACGTTACATTTAATTTCATTCAGACTGCCTGTCACTTCCGCGGCGGCAGCCATGTTGACGAGTGAAAAGAACTACAAAGACCATGTACCCACTACTTGCCCAGACGAGCCTAAGCCCGCCTAAGGCTGCTGCTGATTCGTCGAGCCGGCCATGGTTCGGCCAATCATCTTAACTGCCTGTGCATGACAAGATGGATTACGTCGATAATCTCTTTTGATCTCGCGAGGTTATCCATCTTGCAAGCAAGGTTACAAACTCAAAGCCCTTTTCTTCAAACGCAGTACACGTGGATTGTTTTTCTTGGCTACAGTAGTTCAGTGATGCATACGAGAAAGATTGGGATCTAGGGGACGTCTGGGTAGAGGTAAAATCACTCGCCTACCACCGCAGAGACCTGGGTTCAGTTCCAGGCAGCGGTACTTCCGGCTTGGTCAGACGTTTCTACAGACACAATTGACTGTGTCTGCGGGTGAGAAGCCAGTGGAGTATGAGTCCTGGTTGCTGCACTAGTGCCTCCTCTGGTCGGTCAGGGCGCCTGTTCGGGGGATAGGAGGGGAACTGGGGGGAATAGGGTGATCCTCACACACACTACGTCCTGCTGGTGAAACTCCTCGCTGTTACGTAAAAATAAACGGCTGGCGACTGCACATGTATCAGAGGAAGCATGTGCTAGACTCTCCCCAGATAGGCAGAGGGGGTGGAGCAGTAGGCTAGCTCTGGGTTTTACAGAGGAAGCTGCAGAAGTGATCCTGAAAGCTGTAGTTCCTCGAATGGCCACTTGAGGCTGGACCCGGAAGTGAGTCATTCCCGTTCACCCCCATGTTAAAATGCCCCACTTTGTAACACACATGAAACATGTTTAAAGAACTAGGTATCAATTCCTAGGGGGGAGATGACTCTGGAGATGATGTGCCATGGCTGCAGTTATGGAAATCGCCCACTCCGCGGGCTCCCAAAATCATGACTGACAGACAAGACACCGCCCACCCACCTACTGTAGGCGCCATCAGCTCATACTACATCACACTTACTCAAGTGACATCACTGATGTCATTACAATTGCTCAAGTGACATCACTGATGGCATCATCACTGATGACATGTTTTACTGGTCTGAGATTCTATCACCTAATTATAATTTATAAAATAATAATTTCTGAAATTGCTTGCTAGAGGTGTTCCAATGAATATAAGAAAACTAGTCTTCTGGTATGCCCATCGGCTAATGTGAGTTAAATGGGGAATAACATATGCCCGTTTCATGTAAATAATAAATAAATCTGAATATTTGAATGGATGTACTGTAACACAGGCTGTCTTGTTGGAAACTCTGCATGCTGATGACCTGATAAAATTAATTTAGTCCATATGGTGCTGGGCTGCAGCAATGACTGAAGGTGTTAACCGAGTATGGCAAAGATTATGACATTAAGCTTAATAATGCTACGTCATGATAGTCAGAAGTAGAGAGGATTAGGGGTGGGGGGGGGGAAATCGATACACCATAGTATTGCGATATTTTGCCTGACGATATTGTATCGATATTTGGACGCCAAGTATCGATATTGCAAAAAAAGATTTTTGCCTATGTGTCAGGCAAAAACAAAACAAAACAAAAAAACACTGCATGTTTTACTTCTGGTGAGGTCAAGGAAAATGTAGGAAAACGAGTTAGGAGTGACAATATATCGAAATATCGCAATATTTAATATATCGCAATATTCAATATATCGCAATATCGGCGATATCGCAAAATCGCAATACTATCGTATCGTGACTCAAGTATCGTTTTAGTATGATATCGTGGGCATCTGGTGATTCCCACCCCTAGAGAGGATAGGAAATTAGTTTTCTCACAGATGATTTGAATGATAATATTTACCGATGGTGTTGTAAAATATATGCTCAGGCCATGTTGCTCGCAAGTTTAGTATGTGTTCCGTCTATGTAAATTGTTCATTATTTTCAGCTTTCTGCACACCTCTACAGCTCATCTTTGGTGTTGCTACAAGAATGCGGACGGAGGCTCATAGTGGCTTACAAGGATGCTATGAGGTTGCTGCTTCAGGTTCCTAGATGGCATAGTGCCATGCCAGTCAATTGTTTGTGTTCTCTGGTGTCCCTACATGTGAGGCACTTCTAAGACATCTGCTTTACAAATCTATCTGTCACTTGGATGAGTCAGAGAACAACATCATACAGACTTTAACCAGCCCTAGGAAGAGCTGCTCTCAGTACAGATCCAGGCTCAGAAAAGACTGGCGAGACAGCCTATATGAACTGTTTTCTAAATTGAATGGTGAACTCTTGTGCTTGTATCTTGTACTAGTGGACCCATGGGAGTTAAACCCCCCCTGGGAGTTAAGACCCCCTGGTATGGAACACAGTGGTTTCCAAAGCCTCCGGGACACAATGTCATCAGTGATGTCATCAACAGATAGCATTGCTCGAGTGACATCACATCATTAGGTAATTAGGGCAATCGTCATTAGGTAATTAGGGCAATTAATCAGCCTTAATTACCTAATTAACAAATGTGGCTCTGTTAGGTCACCCTCAGGGGTGCTCTTTACACTTCCCTCAAGGGTGCTCTTTACACTTCCGGGAAGATTCAGCCTGACCGCATGTAAAATGGTATAGCCTGTGGCCCAACACAATTCTGCTCACAGACACTTTGCATTCTTATCAGAAGATGTCTTGTTTTTATATGCTATGCTCTTGTGAGTCCGAAATAAAGTTTGAATTTAATTACTTATAGAGGGAATGCACGTGACGTCACGGACGCGACAGTCAGTGCGGGTACGCCCACTCAGCTGCAGTGAGTGTCAAAACGTCTAAAAAAGCCAGGTGGCGCCGCCGGGTCACGGTGTTTAGCGTTCAGCTTCCGCGAGAAAACAACGAAAATGGGAAAGTGCTTTTGTGCCATTGACTGTAAAAATAGATTCAACAAGGCGTCGGAGGTATCTTTTTACAGGCTGCCGAAAGCTAATGAAACGGTCCTGGTCTTCTCTGCAGCTATCCAGGGTTTCAATGAGGGCTCATTCATTCTCTGGCTGTGTTTTACTAGCCTGGGTAAACCCATCCCCCACGTGACCTGCTCTCAGACCTGTTCTCAGTCACTATGTGACTGGGAACTGAGAGAGCAGGTCACGTGGGGGCTGGGTTTACCTAGGCTAGTGTTTTACCTGCACAGATTACAGATATAACGTTACATGAGTGACAGTGTTCACTATGATTGAACAAAGCTAGCGTGTGTTAGTGACAGCGTATGCTATATTTTTCTTAATAAAAGTTGTAATAAAATAAATATTTACCTCTCCACATACAACCAGAATATCCATTGCTGTCCTCGTTACTTTAATGTCGCCAACAAATCCAGCCTTGAAGTACGACGCGTACTGTATGCTTTCATGCTTTGGTTTGTGTATTTCCCCGGCGTCGATATTAAGTACATATAAATGTCAGGAAACCCTATTCCTGGCCACATAGTCCATGGGCCAAACACCAAAACTTCACATATCGGTACCACTCAAGTGGGCAAATTCTAATCATGATTTTTGAACATGTATATATCCATAGATGATATTTTAGTATGATAGCCTTTCCAGAATGGTAGCTTTCTCACGGTTATCAGCTCATGAAGTTAGCCAGCCCCTACAATAATTTGGATTCTAGGTGCTGATGCATATCCTATTCTAGGCTCTTTTTAGGACCTTTACTCATGTTTGATGAGAATATCTTTGATAGAATTTTAAAGGGTAGCTTCCTAGCTTTCATTTAAGCTCAGTTTTGTGTGTCTCTCTGACAAATACAGAGGTCACAGGAGCTCTTCAAACTGTCAGTGACATTCGTTTTTCCACAATTTTCGTCTAAACTATAGTTTTATTTCAGCACTGTGGCATCTAGGAACATCAGAGATACAAACAACAAACACTGGAATACTCACAGGACTATAAGGATTCAGAAAAGGTATCATGTGCCCATACTATCCCATCGTGAGGGGTGAATGTGGCCCTTAAGGTAGAAGAATGACTTCTCAAGGGAAATTAGCCAGAGCCCTAAATTTAACATATCGGTACCAGCCAGGTGGGCAAATTTTACTTGTGATTTTTTTAAATTCATATACTGTACATCCCTAGATTATGTTTTTATATGATAGACCTTGATGACTGGTAGCTTATTAGTGCTTATACCCTCTTAAATTATGGACTGCTCTCGTTCAAAACTAGGAAAGTGCCCTCCCTGGAAATCATCTTTCTTTCATTATCCGTTGCCTAGGGTGTGTCTGGACTACTGTTAATATTACATAGATATAGGCAAACTATCCTATGATATTGTACATACTATACTAATTGACACGTTTCTCAGTCAAAAATAGTTGTATTTGTGTTACATTATATGAACAGCTACATTCAAAATGTTTCCAGTCTTTCAGGACAATATTAGGACAATCTACCCTTCCTGAGACACCATGCCACCCACGAGGGCAACACCATCATCGTCATTCACATCTGAGTGTGCTGGTTGGCACATTTTTGTAGTTTGCACAGGTTTGTGCACTTCAGACCATTATTGAGACCTGTGCACTCTGGTGGTTTGCACGACCTCACACACTTGCAGGAGAGCAACTGCAAAACGGTCTGGTGCTGGGGAACCACACATCCACTGGATTTCAAGCTGCCCCTCATCGTCTGTGGTCCACCCATGGTCCTTGGGGCTTGGTAGAGATGGCTGGGTTTGAAGAGACCGTCTAGAGATTGCAGTCTGATCTTTTGCATGAATGGAATGCATTAATAGCCAATCCTCAAATGGTGGAAGCTGGCTGGACTCGACCTCCCCACGTCTGGTGCAGAAAAGTTGGTATCGGAGGAGGTTGACATCTGTAATGTGTGTAGAGGGTACATACACATGTGGCACATGATTTCCAGCAGCTTCTTGAAGAGCTCATTAGAGACATCCCATGCACGGCCGAGCTCAAGGAAGGCTTCTTGATATGTCCTGTCTGTTCAGGGTGCCCACTTTTCCGTGTCCTGCAAATACGCTGACAGTGTTGCAGCCAGTGAACGTGTGCATGCCAATCAAGGCGCCAGCAATACTATCGCCGTGTGATTTGCATAGTTTGGTGATGTCCTGGAACATTGTCTTGTTCTGTGTTCCACATTTTTGGTACATTGGGCATGGAATGTCCTTGCTCCAACCCAGAGTCAGTAGCAGGACATCTGTGTCTGCCATGATGATCACTGCCTTGAAGCCAGACTCTGCTACATGGAGAGCATGCATTAGCATGCAGGTGTCAGCTTCTTCCTGAGAGGATTCGAGCTGTGTTACCTCCTCCCATTGGTTCCTGTTGATTTTGAAGCAGACTACTTCAAGATTCAAGATTCAAGATTTTTATTGTCACTCCATGGTACAAGTATCACGTGTGAAATTCTTGTGCTGTGGACTCCGTTTACGACATAGTACAAATATAACAAGGCATATGAGTGCAAAAACAATAAGCAATAAGGCAATAAGCAATAAGCAATAGGCAATAAGCAATAAGCAACAATAAGCATCAATAAGGCAGTATAGTGATAAGACAAGTCCGAGACAGTGGCATATTCACTGCACATAGGTGCACATGTCATGTGCATACGCTAGACGTGCTTAAACATTTTAAATTCGACGTATTTGACATACAGGTGCAAATAGCATGTACCTTATTAAACATACAATTAAACATTAGACATACGTAATGGTAGCAGCTGCAGTACGGTACGGTACGACTACTACAGTATTTGTGTATGTTAAGGAGCCTCGTGGCCTGCGGGAAGAAACTGTTCCTCAAGCGATTTGTGCGTGCTTTTGGAACCCTGTATCTCCTCCCTGAGGGTAACAGGGAGAACAGGCTGTTGTGGGGATGGTTTGTGTCTTTGATGATCTTCAGGGACCTCCTGAGGCACCGCTGGTTGTACAGTTCATGCAGTTCTGGCAACTCACATCCTGTTACGTACTGGGCCGCGCGCCTCACCCTCCGTAGCGCCCTGCGGTCCATGGTGGTACAGTTCCCGTACCAGGTGGTGAAGCAGCCAGTCAGCAGGCTTTCAATGGTGCCTCTGTAGAAGTCCCTAAGGATTTCTTTCCTTAGCCCAAATTTCTTCAGGCGCCTGAGTCCGTGTATTCGCTGTTGGGCCTTTTTGACAACAGTGGCGGTGTGACCGGCCCAGGTCAGGTCCTGGTGGATGTTGACTCCCAGGTACTTGAAGCTGTCCACCCTTTCCACCACTGTGCCGTTGATGGTGATTGGGGTGTGTGCGCCCCCCCCCTCTCCTGTAGTCCACAATGATCTCCTTGGTCTTGGAGACGTTCAGAGAGAGGTGGTTGTCCTGGCACCATTGTTCCAGGGCCCTCACCTCCTCTCTGTAGGCCGTCTCGTCGCCCCCCGAGATCAGCCCCACGACTGCTGTGTCGTCTGCAAACTTCACGATGGTGTTTGAAGTTTGAGTCGCCACGCAGTCGTGGGTGTAGAGGTCGTACCAGAAGGGGCTGGAGACGCACCCCTGGGGTGCGTCACATATATATGTTACACATAATGTAACATAAGGCCTTGTCTTGTAGTTTCTATCTGTGTTTGGGTCCTTTCCATTCCTCAAACAAGAATTTGATCAGACTGACTTTGCTGGCAGCACTGTAGAGCAGTTTCCTCCACTGCTGGATGTTGTGGCTGGAATCATGCAGGTTAGCTACATCTGGCGGGGCAACAGTTGCAGTTGACAAGCTGACAAACTCATATTGATCTGGACTGAGTGGATTCACAAAGGAGTTTCCCATGATATCAACAATGGACTGTACTTTAAGGACCATAGGTGGACCACAGATGATGAGGGGCAGCTTGAAATCCAGTGGATGCACGGTTCCCCAGCACCAGGTGCCGTCTTGCAGTTGCTCTCCTGCAAGTGTGTGAGGTCGTGCAAACCACCAGAGTGCACATGTCTCAATAACGGTCTGAAATGCACAAACCTGTGCAAACTACAAGCAGTGCCAACCAACACAGTGAAGAAGAGCTTGCTGCACAGCTGACAGACTCAGGTGTGAATGACGATGATGGTGTTGTTGCCCTCGTGGATGACATGGTCTCAGGAAGGGTAGATTGTCCTAATATTGTGTTGAAAGACTGGAAACATTTTGAATGTAGCTGTACATATACCGTAACACAAATAAAACAATTTCTGACTGAAAAGCGTGCCAATTTACCCTCTTTTTGACTGGGAAATGTGCCAATTTACGTAGTAGACAATTAAGTATAGCATATATATCTATCTAGTATAGTATAGTATGGTATGGTA
>NC_139625.1:53169370-53246870 GCF_964638095.1 Poromitra crassiceps | reverse complement strand
CTGGAGGGGCCTGAGACTTCTCCTACAAAGTGTCTGCGTATACACTGGAGGGGCCTGAGACTTCTCCTACAAAGTGTCTGCGTATACACTGGAGCGGCCTGAGACTTCTCCTACAAAGTGTCTGCGTATACACTGGAGCGGCCTGAGACTTTGTTCCCACAGGAGAGGGACGACTCATTTAACACCAAATCACTGCACACCCTAGAGGGACAAATCCCTGAGGTCTTAGCATTTTCCAATAAAGTGTAACCTTGGATATTGGATTCATACTGCTGTGGTCTTTGATATTGGACTCATACAGCTGTGGTTGAGGCAGAAGCTCGATAGAGAAAGCAGAAAGAAAGTGAGAGAGCGGCCGATGTCTCAGTACCTTCATAAGAGTCTTAAGAGGCTACACTTCTCGGTGCTCGATCCCTCTCTGGGTCTGGGCTGCCGGGCCGGGCTGGGTGGAGGAGTCCAGAGTGGGAACAGCTGGGACGGGCGAAGTGGAGGCTGGATCCTGCTGGTTATCTCTCTGAGGAGTGAGCGAGTCAGGAGCAGAGACACAGGCAGAGCGTGGACCTTTGCCTGGACCCTGGGGCAGGCGTAGGCCGAGAGTTAACATTTAACGCCTCAGCTGTGTCATCTGTTATCGTCTCCAAGTATGATGATCTCTCTCTCTCTCTCTCTCTCTCTCTCTCTCTCTCTCTCTCTCTCTCTCTCTCTCTCTCTCTCTCGCACACACACACGAGCAGACACACATTTGTGCGACGTCACGTGTGTTTTTACGGTCTATGGCTGAACACTCTGTGGACTGAAAAAGACTGATTGCTGTGAGCAATAATCTTAATATTGCAGCTGTGCACATACCACCGAATCATATTGTTTAGGTCTCTTTGTCTCGGTTTTTTTTTTTTTTTAACAATAATTTATTAGGAGGAAAAAAGGTGTACAGAGTTATGCAGAAAAGGCACAAATCAAGGGGGTTGTCCCTCCATATTTTCAAATTTACCCCCATTCCTCTCCTCCCCAACAAGCACAAGCGCATAAAACAAAAAATAAATAAAA
Organism: Poromitra crassiceps; assembly: GCF_964638095.1. NCBI lineage: Eukaryota > Metazoa > Chordata > Actinopteri > Beryciformes > Melamphaidae > Poromitra > Poromitra crassiceps. Next base: position 53,245,823 of record NC_139625.1, on the reverse strand, counting down.
TAAACAGAAATTAAAGTAAAATACAGTGACAAAGTACATAAAAACGACAACAAAATTAATCATAGGAAAATAAAATATAAGAAACATCTATTTTACAATTTTGCTATAGTCACACTTGAGATTGAATGATAGGGAGAAAACAAAAGAAAAAGAATGTCCCATACACGTTTACAAAGCCAGTGGCCTTCCTGTGTGTTCACACCGGGGCGATTTCTACTCATTTGTACAAGACAAGACAATGTGTATCCGAACGGCGCAAACCACCCATGTGATGCGTATGACAGATGTTACAAACGACCGCCCCATCACACTGCTCACCCGAGCAAAACAAAACGATGAACGAATTTTCGCCCTGGTGCAAACAGACAGCTAGTCGTTGGGAAGTACTGCTAAACGGTCTCCGTTTTTAACACTTGTCTTTGTACAGTATATATTTTGCTTTTATTTTTACTTGCGTTTCCTTGTTTTTATTTATTGAATGTTTATACCGCACACTGCTGAAGAGTTGCTCCACAGATTTCTGTTCTTGTTCTTTGAGCACAATGACAATAAAGATCTATGCGTGGCCTCATTTCCCATTTGAAGCATGTTTAAAACATGAGGCGTGTGCCTGTGTCCCTCACCAGCACACACTGCCTGGCTGTAACCTGAGGCCCGGGGGCGGGGCCAACTGCTTCACCTGAGGCCCGGGGCCAACTGCTTCACTTCAATTCAAATGCCCCACTTCCTGCACAACCACTGCAGCGCTTTTTACTGCAAAACACTCTTTCTCCTGGAAGTGTGGATTCACAGCCATATTAGAGATCAACCATACTGTATATCATGCATGTGTGAGAATGGCCAAACTGTAATGTAAGGGAAAGTAGAACAGTAAGGAGCTTACTGTACATGTAGTCCCAGGCAGGCTGAAGGGTTTTTAGAGTCCGGGACAGAGCCCAGGGCGTCAGGAGGGCCGGCCCAGCGCAGAAAAGCAGCTTGCTGAGAACCAGATCTTGGGCCCCGTTCTTCCTGATCCTCCTCCTCACATCTCCAGCTCACCTCTTCGCCGCTTCTCTTCTGTTCTCATCAAGCCCCTTTCCTTCTCTACTCGCCCCCAAGACTCCATCCTGCCATCTTCCCGTCAGATCTCTTCTTCCTCCGACACCCGACCAGCCCAGTTTCACTCTGCGGCCCTGAGGGCCTCTCCGGTTACTTGCTCCCTCTCTCTCCTGATCGCTGGTCTGAGGCCAGCGCTCCACCTCCGGTCCTCGCTGCATCGGCCGGGGGTTTGGGTTTGGACCCTGAGCCGGGATCAGCTGCCGGGGGTCACAGTCAAAGACTTTCTCATAAGCCTCCTACATTATTCACTCGTGCCTAAGAGCACATGCGCAGGAAGGTGAATAGAGAACACACACACACACACACACACACACACACACACACACACACACACACACACACACACACACACACACACACACACACACACACACAACATCAAACCATGAGTTAAAATTTAGTTCACACAAAATCAAAGCTTTCGTGGTGCAAATCCAAACATGTATGCTCAAAGAGACTAGAGTCAATACGGCGGGGGAGAGAAAGAGTGAGATAGAAAAATAAAAGAGAGAAAGAGTAAATTGCATATAGACCAATTATACGCCTACGTCACAATGACAACAAAGCAAGCTGCGCGCGCATCGTGTAGGCAGAAAGCCGTCAGCCCAGCATTCACAGACAGTGAAAAAGCCCCGCTGTCAGGACTGCTCTATGCCCATCTGCAACACACAGTTATATTTTAGTTTTAAAATGCAGTTCTCGGCTTACTACCACAGCTTATCGCCTAGTGATAAGCAATGTTATGCATCGAAATTAACGTTGTTTAATGGGATATGTCTTACAGACCCATACGCACTGGCGCTGTCAATTGGCCAAGCCTAGTCATACATATCGTGCATTCCTTTATAACTGGGGATAGCGTAGATAATTATTCTGTAACTTGCAAAGATATATTGTTATGTTGATAATGCACACAACTCAATAATGACATTATGTAACGTTACTTGGTCGTTAACTAACCGAGCGATGTGGCTGAGCAGCCTACAGTTTCAGGCAGCTTACCTGATTATGAAATGAGCACTACAAAGTCGGGCATTTTTAATGATGTCCTCGTTCCAATCAGTTCAACTCAATAATGACATTATTTAACGTTACTTGGTCATTAACTAACCGAGCGATGTGGCTGAGCAGCCTACAGTTTCAGGCAGCTTACCTGATTATGAAATGAGCACTACAAAGTCGGGCATTTTTAATGATGTCCTCGTTCCAATCAGTTCAACTCAATAATGACATTATTTAACGTTACTTGGTTGTTAACTAACCGAGCGATGTGGCTGTTACTAGCAGCCTACTACAGTTTACCTGATATGAAATGAGCGAGCACTGCAAAGTCGGGCATTTTTAACGATTTCCTCTTTCGGCTTGCAACCAAAGACACCTACGGTTAGCATTAAAAGCAAGGACTAAAGTTTTACCGAATCCCGTCAACTCATACTGCTTTTAATGCAGTAGATGTAGGTGTCTTTGGTTGCAAGCCGAAAGAGGAAATCGTTAAGAATGCCCGACTTTGCAGTGCTCGCTCATTTCATATCAGGTAAACTGTAGTAGGCTGCTAGTAACAGCCACATCGCTCGGTTAGTTAACAACCAAGTAACGTTAAATAATGTCATTATTGAGTTGAACTGATTGGAACGAGGACATCATTAAAAATGCCCGACTTTGTAGTGCTCTTCATAATCAGGTAAGCTGCCTGAAGCTGTAGGCTGCTCAGCCACATCGCTCGGTTAGTTAACGACCAAGTAACGTTACATAATGTCATTATTGAGTTGTGTGCATTATCAACATAACAATATATCTTTGCAAGTTACAGAATAATTATCTACGCTATCCCCAGTTATAAAGGAATGCACGATATGTATGACTAGGCTTGGCCAATTGACAGCGCCAGTGCGTATGGGTCTGTAAGACATATCCCATTAAATAACGTTAATTTCGATGCATAACATTGCTTATCACTAGGCGATAAGCTGTGGTAGTAAGCCGAGAACTGCATTTTAAAACTAAAATATAACTGTGTGTTGCAGATGGGCATAGAGCAGTCCTGACAGCGGGGCTTTTTCACTGTCTGTGAATGCTGGGCTGACGGCTTTCTGCCTACACGATGAGCGCGCAGCTCAATGTTGACAAGCTGTATAAGGGGTCTATTGTTGACTAAAATATTTTGCATACACTACCACGCAAAAGATTGGACACAACCACATTTTTATTTATTTTTACTATTTTTCACATTTTAGAATAAGACATCAAAACTATTACATAACATAAATGGAATAATGCAGTGGCCAAAAAAGTGTTAAATAAATGAATGACTATCTTATATTTTAGATTCTTTAAAGTAGCCCATTGCCTTGATGGAAGGGCAAAGGTTTTGGAAAGAAATTCATACACAGGCATCGACTTCACTACTTTTATTTTCTAAGAAACACATTTCCAGCATTTAAGCATACGGCTTTAAATCAAATGGCTTTAATATAATGAACAACAGTACATTCAATCAGTTCTGTCCAAACTTCATTGTGTACTGTAACTTGATACCATATAAAATTGCTCATGCCAAATAGTGGATGCTTTCCTCCGCAGCAGGCACGTGCACACATAGACATGAAAGGGGACTTGAGCCCCTGCCTTTTTTTCAGTCTGTAAAAAGTGCCTTTTTTTTTTTTTTTTATTATTATTATACATTTTTCATTTTCATTCCAACAACACATGAACAAAACAAACAGCTCAGACACATGAAAAAATAAAATAAAAAGTCCCCTCTCCTGACCATGAATGCATTTCTAATGGTGCTTTGTATGGAAATTGCCCTTTCCATGCCGTCACTGAAGGCAGCATTCAAAGAGAAATGCCTTTTCCGAGCTCTCTTGGCCTTGAATGCACCATTTGTAATAGACCAAATCAGCGGGATGTTTACATTTACTTCCGGGTACCCCTGGGTCCACACATTATAATGGCAGTGGACGGCACAAACTGACGTGTTGAAGAAAAAAAAACAGACAAAGAAGACAAAAATGGTTCGTCCGTGTTGTGTTGTTGTTTAATATCATTCATAACAACACTTTCACTAACGTTAGTGGAGACCAGACTAGCTAATTTACCTGTTGGACCAGACTAGAGTAGAATTAAATTGACGTGGCGTCAGTAGCTCTGTCTGTACCAGGCTCTACAGGCTAAAGAGCCTGGTGACGCGAGGTTACTCTGTCTGTAACGTTAACGACTCTGCAAAAAAAACAGCGAGTTTGACAGACAAACAAACGTTATTAGCTAGCTAACACTACATAAAACAAACACAGAAGAAAGGCTAGATACGTCGGACAAGCATGTTTACCAACCGTTTAACCATTTAAATTGAAAGTAGTCGGCCGAAAACAACGAGAGGGTTTGACAGCATTTATTTGACAACACGCACATTTAAACCTGCCGCCTTCCCCAAGTGGTACCCGGAAGTAAATTTGTTTACATGGTGACGTCACGGTGATTTGGTCTATAGGCCTCTGCATGGAGCAGTGTTTTTCTAAACCGCCCCTGAAGGCACCAACCCAAAAACGCACGTGGCGCGTCCCCACCCACTCCAGCAGTGCGCACTCCACTCAGCCAGAGCAACCACATGCAGACGGACAGCAGCAGCACAGGCGCACACAGTCTGACAGATATATCAGTCAGTCAACGTGAATCAGGTATGTATGTTTGTCAAAACAAAGAATTATACAGAGAGCCACCCCCCCCCCCCCCCCATTTCAGTTTCATGTTGAAATTTCGCCGGTGCAGAGGCTGCTGCATGCCTGTCTGAGACAGGCATGCAGCAGCCTGTAATGTCGTTTTACACCCCGCCAGCCCAGCACCGAGATGTCGAGATCACCTCTACCTGGATGTTGATTACCAAACTCAGCCTTCATGTGCTAGGAGAGAGCCCCCAAAACATGGAAGTCACCTTGATGCTTTTTTATGCTTTTAAAGTCTGTGTCTATGTGCCAGGGCACTGAGGGCAGGTCTCTGGTCTGGAGGGGATGCAAATCACATCTTATGGTGGTCTATGCAGCAAAAACGGAGTTAAATAACTGCAACTGTAATTCGGCTTTGTCTGATATCGATATGTATTCCGTAGCCACTAGCCAGTGATGACTGAGTGAGCCTCATTTATGGCTACTGGCCTGGGTAGTTGTTGTGGCTCTTGTTCGACTTAAATGAATGAATGAATGAATGAATGAATAAGTAAATACATAAATAAATAAACCACCCAATAAATAAATAACCAAAATATAGGGAACAAATGCAGAATTGTTGCTCTTGAAAATATGTTTTACTTTACACTATTGGAAAGGGATGTTGGGTTTTTGAATCAGCAAAAAATAAAAATAAATTCTAATACACCTTATCTAAATCTTCTGTCTTGCTTTTTAGAATTATGGTTAAAATGCATGGTATATTACAAGCCTCACTCAGTATCGTTCAATGTTTCTGCCTGTGTTGCTATCTGTTGTAGTACAACAACCTAAAGGGAGAAAAGGAGCAAATAAATATTGATGCTTAAATGATTTCACAACAGTATTGCAACAGCATGCAACTTTTATATACTAATATTATTCAGTTATGGAGTTATTTTTCCATGACAAGTCTCATCCTAAAATGAGATATTCCTCTAAATCTGGTTAAAATCGGAATATTTAAAATGAGTTATACCCCTAAATTGGCCTTCAAATTGCCTCAAATTTCCGTGCCCTTTTATGAATTTGAGCCCCTGCCCCCCTAATGTTCTCTGCACGTCCCTGCTCCGCAGTGCTGCACAGGTGTGCCGGCCCCATTGGGAAATAAGAATCCACTGTATACAGACTGTACACAAGGAATGAGGATGTCCTGTTAAAGTTTCACCACTAAAATCACTTTCATCCTGCTAAACTTCATTCCAGCCCTGAAGAAACACATTTTGCAACACTGACATTATATCAAAGTGTTTATAAGCTGTGTGAAACTGCCAAGATCAAGATAGATCACATTCACAAGGCTTTATTAGATCAAGATAGATCACAATGCTTTATTAGCTGATGCCGGTGCAGCACTGTTGGCATCAATTCAAAGGAGTTTGTAACTTTGTTTGGAAACACTAGTGTAGTGCCCGTTCCCCTCCCTCCCCTTCCCCCATTCACACATCATGTTCTCCCACTCTTCATGCCCCCTCCCACCCCCCTGTGCCACTCCCCCCAAATTGGTCGAATGGCACACAATTCAACACTGCAGTTTATCAGGTCTCCAGCAGCGCACCTGCCAAGTTCAAAGTTGAACGGACGAACCGTTCTGGAGATATGCGAAAGCTGTGTTTTGATTGGTCGAATTGCATGAAATACAACATTGCAGTTTCTCGAGTCCACATGCAGCAGCTCACCCGTCAAGTTTAAAGTCGATCGGACAAACGGTTTTCGAGATAAACAATTCTTTGTGTTGCAAGTAGGTGGCACTATGACTATGTGCATGTCCGAATCCAAATTGGGTTCCCAGCAGCGCACCCCCCAAGTTTGAAGTGGATCGGACAAACGTTTCTCGAGATAAACTGCTTTTTGTGTTGCCACTGCCAGATAGGTGGCGCTATGACTATGCGCGTGTCTGAATTGCACGAAATGCAGTACTGCACTGTGTCGAGTTCCCATCAACCGCAAATTTGAAGTCAATCGGACAAACAGTTCTCAAGATAAAACGCTTTTTGTGTTGCCAATAGGTGGAGCTATGGTTCAAATTGCACGAAATACCTGTATTATTTTCAATACATGTTATTAACAAAAGAAAAATGGGGGAGCTGGCGTGCTCTGTCGTATGTGTGTCTGTTTGTTTGTTTGTTTGTTTGAGGTGCTCTTGGTAAGGGAACAATTATAAAATAAAGTGCCAGAGGCCACTTACTTGGGCAGTGTGGTGGTCTCAGGCGCAACCAAGGCGACACTCGTTGAGAGAGGTAAGAGGAAGGAAAGTAGGAAAAGTAGGAAAAAGGTCTAGTTGCCTACGCGTTTCGGCCGCTGTGGCCTTCGTCAGGGCAAAAGAATTGAATTGCACGAAATGCAGTACTGCACTGTGTCGAGTTCCCATCAACCGCAAATTTGAAGTCAATCGGACAAACAGTTCTCAAGATAAAACGCTTTTTGTGTTGCCAATAGGTGGAGCTATGGTTCAAATTGCACGAAATACCTGTATTATTTTCAATACATGTTATTAACACACATTAATAACAACACATCCTGACATGTGTGCTGTTAATGTCCCTGAAAAGTATATATTACACTATTTCATCCCAAACTAGTCACACAAATGTACAGTATTGAAACTGACACATCCTAGTTTAGATATTTTTTTAATGTTAAACCTAACATAAAAATGGTAGGCCTACTCATTGTAACAATTTAATTAATGCATGAAATGAAGCATGGGAGAGGAGGGAGGAATGTGATTAATCCCTATCTATATGAAGGCTTGCTATGTCCTTTGCACTGAATGAATCAACCCTGCCCTGGCCCTGTATTGCATGGTGTTGGAGTCGTTAGGCTGATTGGGTGCGCCTGGGCCCAGGCACTCATTGGCCTTCAGACCATTCAGTCTCACTCCCTCCTCACAATGCACCATTTGTACTGTTATTTTAATGTTTGTGTTGTCTACTTATTTTCCCTTAATTTTAATTAATAAATTATTGTTTTAACTTTTATTTTGCTGTATGGCTCCTCTTCTGTTATTTCCTTGACAGAAGAGGGGAAAAGAACAGAACAAAAGGTGCATATAGGTGAGGAGGGAGAGAGACTGAATGGTCTGAAGTTCTTCTTAAAGCTCAATGAGTGCACTGCCCCGCCGGGCCCAGGTTTACCCAATCAGCTTAACGACCCCAACACCAGGCTCCTGCAAGACAAGGCCAGGAGAGTGGGAGGGTCATCATACCAGCTGTATCTTTATCCTATCCTATCCTATCCTCCATTTTTTATTTCTCTCAAAGATTTAAAACTACAAGCCAGTCCAATCCTCACTGTCATGAGGCTGAGGGATAAAGAAATGTGTACTGTATAACAATTAATACCACAACATTTCATAGGTCGTCTACTTTTTAAACAACAGGGTCAGGATGAACCTACAGCCTCGATTGAGAAATTAAAAACCTTGATCGAGACTGGATTCTGGATACTGAACCTTTTGTGTGTGCCATGAATGGGGATGTAAGAGAGTCTTGTCTTCATATAGGTTACGTACAGAACATTCAGTCCTGTGACCCTGTATAACTCCAGTGCGAACATCACCTCCCCAGAATATTTGAGTGTCCAAGAGTGTACAGAAGATGCATTCTGCAGGGTGAGAGAGAGGGGAGAGGAGACTTACTGCAAAGTCAATACTGGAACTTTATCAAAAAAAATAACTCAAGTCCCCTTCTCCATCTATAATTATATGCCCTCTCTCATATACTCTAAGGTGCTCTTATCTTGGAGTTAAAAAAAAGAAAAATCCCATCTCACTCTCTCTCTCCTTAGCCTTCGTGAACTGAACAACAATGCTACACTTTTGTTTCTGCTCCCATTGTTCACAAGTTGAAATTAAAGAACAATACTTCTTCTATGCACACAACACATATTTCTCTGAAACTTTCTTCACAAATGTGCTTAAATCTGCGTTAGTGAGCACTTCCCCTTCGCCAAGATAATCCATTCACCTGGCATGGTTATTGAACAGGTGTCCCTTGGGCTGATGTGCAATTTTATCACTATACTGACTGGTCTTTAAAAAAAAGCAAAATGCATATCTGCAATGCAATTTTGAAAAGTGCTATACGAATAATACAAAAAAACTTTGTTGTACTGCTAACACCACCAGTCTATCTTTAGTTTATTTATCTAGTAGGCCTACATGGCATGGCAATTAAAGAAACAGAGAGAGAGAGAGAGAGAGAGAGACACACACAGAGAGAGAGAGAGAGAGAGAGAGAGACAGACACACACACACACAGAGAGAGAGAGAGAGAGAGAGAGAGAGAGAGAGAGAGAGAGAGAGAGAGAGAGAGAGAGAGAGAGAGAGAGAGCGAGCAGGGGGGCGTGTGCTCTGTCACTGGTCACATGACCCGGAATATGTGGGACTTAATTCCTGTGTTGAAGTGCTCGCAGCTGCTGAGCCTCTGCCCGCAGCAGCACAGCGACCCCCGGGACACAGCGCACTCACCTCAGCCTCAGCAGAGCGCCATGGCGGGTAAGAGACACCGGGGAAACACCGGCCTGCAACATCACCGTCACCCCGGACATGGCGAACGGGGTGATGCGCAACGCGAGCCCCCGCTTCTCCCACATCATTACCGTTTTTATTAATACGCGCTCCCGACACTATTTACACGCAGTATTTCTCCCATATCTCGGATGAGGGAGTGTGTTTAAATAGTAAATTGGCGAGTTGGTCTTTTTGAGACAGGTGTGTTTGATTTGATGACAGCCCAGTACAGTGTCAAGTTAGCCACAATCAGAAATAGGCCTTCCGGTTAAAACTTTCAAAGTTGACGACCATGCCTATTCCTCTGTATTGTTGAGTAAGAAGTTGAGTAACTTGTTAACGCTATAGCTCTTCTTACTCTTCTCCCAACACCCCAATTCTCAATCCCTATTCAAAGTGAAGTAGTTTTCCTAGCCTAATTTTAATTTAAGACAATTCTGTCAAGTTTGTTTTGGAAGGTAAAAAACAGAACAGAAAATATTATGTATACTTTTGGGTCAAACTCATGCAGTGGTCACCTGCTGATAGCAGTGTTCCTTTTTCACAGCAGCCATTTTGTGTCTAAAAGGCAGGGTAAACACAGATGCAACTACAACATTAATGAGGGTTTCATTCATGAGGGTTTAAAATCCAATCCAGTGCTGGGGCCATCATTAATGTTTTGGTTTCACCTGTGTTTACCCTGCCTTTTAGACACAAAACGACTGCTATGAAAAAGGCCCATCCAGTAGAACTGGCTTTTGGTAATGTGGGTTACATTTTTGGTGGCTGGCAAATTGTCTGACATGCTTCAGCTATTTAAGTGGAAGTGTTGATCTGATCATGACATGGTATTCCCTGGCTATGACCAGTAGCCTACATGAGGGAAATTAGTCTTTATCCTATAAGAAAATAATTACACACACAGTGGTTAAACATTGGCTATATTACAGGAACCTCCCTCACTAAAATGAACAATGTCGTTTGTCTACTCACACTTTTACACATCTCTCTTTTGGAAATAGTACTGTCTCAACTTCATTTTGTGCTGATAACTTGAAAAAAGGGGGCGAGGTGACACCATGGGTGACACACAAGTGGTTTCAGGGACCAGCCCACACATCTATTAAAAATGTAACCTGAAAAGTTGCCAGACACAGTGCCTTTACAAGACTGCTGCTTTGTGTTTGCCTTAGCTGCTCCCCCCATGTAAAAAAAAAAAAAAAGAGGGAGGGGGAAATAGCTCATCATACTTGCATGTAAAAGAAACATATTAGCAGTTTTGGAGTAGTGGAACAGTTTGAGTGGTGCTTTATTATTTTCTTCCCCAAAAGTGAAATCTTTTACACTTATTTTGAAGGCAACCTCGCTTGACGTCCGGTTTTGTTGTGCGTTTCTCACTGACTTGACGCAGCGGCGGCTCGGTGCGGACGTGCTGTTAGTTCCGTGCATTGACTGTATAAAGAGATGGTTACATTGTGTACTCTCATACTGTGGTAGAACTATAAATACTATTTAAACAATTAATTAAATGGTCTACACTAGAGCTCTACCCATATACAAAAATATACTGTTTTACAAGCATTTTAACATGTACATAGGGAAACGACACAAGAAAATGCCACTTTCAAATGTTCTTCATGCATTAACCGCATTAACCTAACTGTATTTGCATACATAATACAGAAATAGGCTACATTTGACATGGAATATATATTTTATCCCAGGATTGATTATTTGGGAATTTATTCCCTACTATTTTAGTGTGCACATCCCATATCCCAGGTCACATTTTAAATACCGTATATACACACACACTCACATTTTAAAATGTCAGACCCAGTGGAATATGGCTTCATTTGGCCACATATATTTTTTGTACATGTGGTGTTTCTGGGAACAGAACACATGCTTGATGTGCAGCACTGCAGGCGGAAATAAACTGGCTCTTGGGCAATAATGTTAATTAGCCTCTTGAAACGGACCCTAGCAACTTTACAACACTCCCTCCTTGGTCAGGTTGCCCACAAGCCCCCGACACACACACACACACACACACACACACACACACACACACACACACACACACACACACACACACACACACACACAGCTTGATGAATAGTACGATCTGTTGGCTCTGGCTCAAGCCGGTATTCTGGGCCTGCTTCACCCGAGCGGAAGAAACACTGTGTGGCCCCTTCCGTTGTTGACGTATGTGTGGAAGTCACACAGTAGGCCTACAGTTGTGGAGGACGGACAAGGCAGGCCGCAGTGGGTTGCTTGAAACTTGACTTGATACATGCAGAGACTTGACTTGGGTTCTGGTGACTCAAATTGACTGACTTGGGACTTGAGCAAAGTTGACTTGGTCACACCTCTTGGTTTTACACGACATGTTCTGACAGCCTTCGGTGGCAGGCGGGGGAGGATTTAAATGTGTCACCACCGCGTGCGTCACTGATGATAAGCCCAAACCACAAAACTCATGTGCAGGAGAGTTAGAACGAAGCAGTATGATTACTTTCATGGGACTAATTGTGTGTGTGTGTGTGTGTGTGTGTGTGTGTGTGTGTGTGAGCAGACCAAGCATTTGTGACGTTGGCCACGACCGACAGCTATGCCAAGGGAGCGATGGTTCTTGGCCAGTCGCTACGCAACCACAACACAAGCAAGAAGCTGGTGGCCCTGGTAGGACCACATGTGGCAGAGCCTTGCAGGTAACGCAGCACTTTTGTCAGGTCAAATCCAAAATGTCAACTTTTCAGAGGAACTAACTCAAGCACACTTGTTTTTATTTTGAGCTTGATAGTCACAGTTTTCAGTCTTTCCCATTGCTTTTGAAGGGTTATCATCAGTCCAAGTCTTGTAGAGTCGTCAACACAGGAGCATGTCATCCTTTAATTGACGTTAAAACATGAAAATGACCAACATTTGAGTTATGAGGCCAATCCTCAGCCTCTCTGTCTTTCTTTCTCATACTGTGTGTGTTGCAGATCTGTGCTGCGCTCCATCTTCGACGAGGTGCGCTTGGTGGACGTCATGGACTCTGGCGACACGGCTCATCTGGCCATGATGGCGCGTCCGGACCTGGGAGTCACATTCACAAAGCTGCACTGCTGGACTCTCACACACTACAGCAAGTGTGTGTTCATGGACGCAGACACACTGGTGAGGAACCAACCACACAACAGCGGACAACATGCAGTGGCTGTGGCCGTCTGGGTAGATTCCCTGCCTACCAACACGGCGGTCGCAGGTTCGAGCCCCTGTGTTCCCTGCGGCTTGGTTGGGCATAAAAAAAATAAAAATAGAAGTGCACCAATAGTGGACCCTATGTACTTTTGATATATAAAGTAAATGCGAAATAAAGTAAAGGCTCTTGGAAACAAGATTTTTCTGTTACTGGAATGTTATACTTCCACTCAGATTTCTTCGGCCATGTCTAGACGTCTGTTGCCCTAGTATTTGCGCTTGTGTCCCACACTGTTGGCTCTAGTCGGCTTTGTCAGTGGCTGTTCTGGCCAATTCAACACGTTGAGTCGGTGTCGGCTCGTCAGTGAGAGAAATCACTCTGATTGGCTGGTCAGAGGTAGAGAAATCACTGATTGGCTGGTCAGAGGTAGAGAAATCACTCTTGATTGGATGGTCAGGGGTAGCGAAACGGCGCAGGAGAGGGCACAAAAAAAAGGCTCCGCTCATTTTCCAACTTGTTCTCATCTGATCATTTCAAAACAGATATTTTCACGACGACGTCCCTTCAGGAAAGTGCCTTGAGCCTCGTGCTGCATGATCTCACCCATTCAGTGCGGTTACTTCTTATGTTCCCACCTCCGCCTCTTCCTTTCTCCACAAGCAAAAGACCAGACAAGGGCTGACATACGCTAGTTTTTATCAAACATATTCTCGATTAGAAGTAGCTATAACGTTATTACGAAACCATTTTAAGTGCCAGTCCAACCTCACCAGTAGCGAGCACACTCAAAGAATCGATTTAAAAACGGGTGCAAGGCAAAAACAAATGTCTAGAAGCGAGAATAAGCCAGCACACTAAATGTCCTTTCACAGGTTTAATCCATCATCTGGGCAGTGGCAACATGGACGTTTCATCCTACAGGTCTTCTTCAGCGCTGAAGAAGACCTGTAGGATGAAACGTCCGTCATTGCTACTGCCCAGATGATGGATTAAACCTGTGAAAGGACATTTAGTGTGCTGGCTTATTCTCGCTTCTAGACATCTTAGACCAAAACTCCACAAGGAGATGTGCATAAAGTCATGGAGAGGGGTTTAATACTTTCAGAGCCACTGCATTCCTCACCTGCCACATTCATTCATACTGCAGTGTTTTCTCAAGGAGTGAGATCAGTAAAATGCAGATAACCCTAACCCTCCTGACCCTCCTGACCTTTGATCATTCACTAGTTTGAGGTTTCTTAATTCCTTTTTGAGCCACATCTGCAGCAGCTTTGCAAATACAGCCAAGATAGGGCCTTGTTTTCCAAATGAATACAGGATTGTGAATTGTGATGGAAAGCATGATCTTTTCATGATGGATTTTTCAACATTATATAAATGTGAAAATATCGATAGATTAAACCCCATATATCTAAGTGAGTATTCCCCCCTCCCTTTTCAGGTGCTGTCAAACATTGATGAGCTGTTTGAGAGGGAGGAGCTATCTGCAGCGCCGGATCCTGGTTGGCCGGACTGCTTCAACTCAGGGGTTTTTGTCTTCAGACCGTCCAATGATACGCACGAGAAGCTGCTCACGTTCTGCGGTGAGAATGGCAGCTTCGACGGTGAGACAACTTTACTTTGCTTTCTTTTTCATTCTTTCCATCTCAATTCTTTTTTCGATCTCCACCGCCAACCAGATTGTGTGACTCTTTTTTTAAGAAACGTTCTTATAGAAGTATACATTGCATGCTGATTCACAACATCCTCATCATTTTGTATGGAACTGCACCCCTACCAAACAGTCCCACCCACAAAAAGGAAAATCTGGTTAAGTCCGGGTAGTGTTGCCTCCGGCTTAGTCGGGTGTCCATACAGGCACGATTGGCTGTGTCTCTGCGGGTGGGAAGCCAGATTAAGGGCATGTCCTGGTCGCTGCACTTGCTCATCCTCTGGTCAGTTGGGGTGCTTGTTCGGGGGGGAGGGGAACTGCGGGGAATCGCGTGATCCTCCCACGTGCTACGTCCTGCCGGTGAAGCTCCCCGCTGTCAGGTGAAAAGAAGCAGCTGGAAACTGCGCATATGTCGGAGGAAGCATGGAGCTAGTCTACGGCTCTCCCCAGATCGGCAGAGGGGGTGGAGCAGCGACCGGGGCAGCAGGGGGAAATTGGCCAAGTACAATTGGGGAGAAAATGGGGGGAAATCAGGAAAAAAAAGTCCCTGTCTACATTCTCTATAATGGTGCGTTCACACCAAGCTTGTTTGGAGAGGTTGATTCAAACACTGGAAGAGGCATTTCATCTTGGGTGGCACCAAATAATTACACTAGATGCCTGGATATGCAGGTCTCCCCTCCAAGCCATCCCAAAACGCCAGGGCGGACGAGGCGGATGTTGACATCTGATAGCCAGCAGTTCCTCGCGTGTTCTTATTTGGTACAAATACCAGATAAGTTACAGCAAAAAGCACTGACAAGTCCATGATGCTAAATTTACAGGACCTGGAATCAGATTTGTTTTGACGTAGCAACGTAGCACGATGACAAGTTTCCAAAACTCTGTCTAATAAATGAGCTACGTGTGAGTCCATGTGAGTTGTGTTTACAAGCTCTGCTTGTACTTATAGTCCAGGCATTTTACGCAAATATGTGGGTCAACCTCACACTAATTGCAACAAAACCAAACTCAACTGATTTTGTATCCTCAATATGTCCTCAATGAAGGAAAAAAAGTGTTAAGGAAATGTATGAAGGGAAAGTTTTGAAAATGACCTAAATATGATGGTAGCCTATGGAAGCCTATGGAAGCCTTTTTTTTTTTTTTTTTTTTAATGTGCCATAAATCTCATCACTTATATCCTGTATGTGTTTTTTGCTTCAAGGAGAAAAAAAATAAAAAATAAAAAAAAATGTTAAAAAATAAATAAATAAACGTTTTTGGTAGCATCATATGGGTCATTTTCAAAAATTTCCCTTCATACATTTCCTTAACACTTTTTTTCCTTCATTGAGGACATATTGAGGATACAAAATCAGTTGAGTTTGGTTTTGTTGCAATTAGTGTGAGGTCAAGTGACATTTTTACTGGACTATTACTTGGGCAGTGTGAACTCAAACCAACACCAGGACTGTAGCTTGTTCTTTATCTAAATTATATATCTTGTCTCCAGAGGTTCCTGCACCCCTCCAAATCCCAAATCCCCCCCGACACACACACACACACACACACACACACACACACACCCCTCCCCCCATCTCATTTTCTCTCTGAACACATTTAACTCTGGATCCTAAACTAAACCCGGTCTGCCATGACCTAGCCTTGGCCTCTCACTAACGGCTACCCTTCACACCCTAAGCCTGCTGAAACTGTGTGTGTGTGTGGGCCAGCATCCTCTGGCTGTGTTGTCAACACTCTTCAGACTTTATTTGGTATTTATACATGTCAGACATTCCCATGTGGGAATGTGTGTGTAGTTTTGAGGGTCCAGAGATGTCGTATGTCTGGATTTAAACCCTGAATAAGAGAGGTCAGCCAAGGTAGAGGGGAAAACATCTCCTCTTTGTGGAGAAGGCTACAGAATCAACCAAGACAAAGTTGACTATTGAAGTCATGATCAGTCTGTGGCTGTGATGTGAGTCATGTGACTTCCATTTGGCCATTTCTAATGAGCATGTGATCACTGAATTATTCTTATATGACCAGTGCCATCATGAAGGCCATGAATGAGTGACTCCTCCATTTAGTTTTTGCTTCATTTCTGTGCGAAACTATAATTCTCTGTGTTTATAATTAACTGTTTCTTTCTTTGTGTGTGTGTCTGTTTGTCTCTGCAGGTGGAGATCAGGGGGTTCTCAACAGTTTCTTCAACACCTGGGCCACAGCAGACATTTCCAAGCATCTCCCTTTCATCTACAACCTCAGCAGCATCGCCATCTACTCTTACCTACCAGCTTTCAGAGAGTGAGTACACACACACGCCACACACACACACACACACACACACACACACACACATACACACACTAGGCATTCATCGTTTCTTTACACGTCCACGTTTAGCCCAATTTATTGCCCCTGGTCCTAGCTGTCTCTCTGAGAATTAAATACTCAGTGTGTGTAAGTGCTTGTGTGTTAGGATCAGTGTGTGTAAGTGCTTGTGTGTTAGGATCAGTGTGTGTAAGTGCTTGTGTGTTAGGATAGGTGTAAAGTTCATCCAAGGCCAGTTCAAATGGTGTGTGTGTGTGTGTGTGTGTGTGTGTGTGGGGGGGGGGGGGGTGTTGAATTACAAGAAGCCTGTGAAACTCAGAGCAAACACACACAGGACCACAAGCAGCCTGAAAATAGAGCAGCTCTCTACACACTGTCTCCTCTGTCTCTGTCTCCTTTATCTCTATATCTGTCCTGTTGTGCAGGTCACTTGAGTTCAATGCAATAAATAGTTGCTTTACTGCCATGACACAGATTTCATACATTTTCAAAGCAGTGGGCAACACAATGAAGCTGTGAACTGTGAAGCAATTATAACGCTCAAAAGAGCAAATTGGGACCATGCCATGTTGTTCTCCTTTTATTAATGTTGCTCATTAATTCTGTTTTTTAACTCTGTTTCCCCCTCTATCTCTTTATCTCTCTCACTCCTTCCTGCCGTCTGACCATCCTGCTGCATGTTTTGTTTTGTGCAGGTACGGCCATGACGCCAAGGTGGCGCACTTCCTGGGCAAGGTGAAGCCGTGGGACTACTCCTATGACGCTCAGAGCGGGGAGGTCAAAGGTCACTCCCTGGCCCCTGACCAGGGCCAGCTGCACCCCGACTACCTGCTCATGTGGTGGCAGCTCTACTCCAAGTCAGTGGCGCCCTCGCTGCAGCAGGCATATGGAGACACGCCTTTCAACACCGGCTTATCCCAGGTGTGTGTGAGAGAGAAGAGTGTGTGTGTGTGTGTGTGTGTGTGTGTGTGTGTGTGTGAGAATGACAGAATAGTTTGAAAGGTTTTTGGTTCTAGGTATGGTGGGAAGACTGGGATGACTGTGTTCATCTGATATAGCATGTTGCATCATCATCATGGCCATGACTCTTCTGTGTGGAAATCTTTGAAGTTGTAGATCATTGACATGGTGAATTTTCTCTCCTCAACACCCATTTAAAAGTCAGAAAATATCTTTATCTTACATCCTTTATGCTTTGCATTTAGCAAGTGTTGAAAGTGCCACTAAGTGCAGTTCCCGGTGGAGATCAGGGTGTTGACGGGTGGCAGTTGACGTTGCACGCTCTCTGCACCTGCTTAAAATTGTGCTATCAAGAAATTGTTGATTTGGTTACACAGTCGCCCTTTCCACAAAGACACACACACACACACACACACACACACACACACACACACACACACACTTGCCAATCCTCTTAATAGTGTCTTGGCTTCATGAGTAGCTTATTATAGTCAGTGAGAATTACAGGGTGGACATGCAAGATCTCCAACGGTGTTTCAACACAGAATAGCAGGATGTTGTCTGCATGTGGTCTGTGAGGAAAGCAGTGTGTGGTAGTGTTTCTTGTAGTGATGTGGACTAGTGAAAGCAGTGTGTGGTAGTATTTCTTGTAGTGATGTGGACTAGTGAAAGCAGTGTGGTAGTATTTCTTGTAGTGATGTGGACTAGTGAAAGCAGTGTGGTAGTATTTCTTGTAGTGATGTGGACTAGTGAAAGCAGTGTGGTAGTGTTTCTTGTAGTGATGTGGACTAGTGCAAGCAGTGTGGTAGTATTTCTTGTAGTGATGTGGACTAGTGAAAGCAGTGTGGTAGTATTTCTTGTAGTGATGTGGACTAGTGAAAGCAGTGTGTGGTAGTATTTCTTGTAGTGATGTGGACTAGTGAAAGCAGTGTGGTAGTATTTCTTGTAGATATGTGGACTAGTGAAAGCAGTGTGGTAGTGTTTCTTTTAGTGATGTGGACTAGTGAAAGCAGTGTGGTAGTATTTCTTGTAGTGATGTGGACTAGTGAAAGCAGTGTGGTAGTATTTCTTGTAGTGATGTGGACTAGTGAAAGCAGTGTGTGGTAGTATTTCTTGTAGTGATGTGGACTAATGAAAGCAGTGTGGTAGTATTTCTTGTAGTGATGTGGACTAGTGAAAGCAGTGTGTGGTAGTATTTCTTGTAGTGATGTGGACTAATGAAAGCAGTGTGGTAGTATTTCTTGTAGTGATGTGGACTAGTGAAAGCAGTGTGTGGTAGTATTTCTTGTAGTGATGTGGACTAGTGAAAGCAGTGTGGTAGTGTTTCTTGTAGTGATGTGGACTAGTGAAAGCAATGTGGTAGTATTTCTTGTAGTGATGTGGACTAGTGAAAGCAGTGTGGTAGTATTTCTTGTAGTGATGTGGACTAGTGAAAGCAGTGTGGTAGTGTTTCTTGTAGTGATGTGGACTAGTGAAAGCAGTGTGGTAGTATTTCTTGTAGTGATGTGGACTAGTGAAAGCAGTGTGGTAGTATTTCTTGTAGTGATGTGGACTAATGAAAGCAGTGTGGTAGTATTTCTTGTAGTGATGTGGACTAGTGAAAGCAGTGTGTGGTAGTATTTCTTGTAGTGATGTGGACTAGTGAAAGCAGTGTGGTAGTGTTTCTTGTAGTGATGTGGACTAGTGAAAGCAGTGTGGTAGTATTTCTTGTAGTGATGTGGACTAGTGAAAGCAGTGTGGTAGTATTTCTTGTAGTGATGTGGACTAGTGAAAGCAGTGTGGTAGTATTTCTTGTAGTGATGTGGACTAGTGAAAGCAGTGTGTGGTAGTATTTCTTGTAGTGATGTGAACTAATGAAAGCAGTGTGGTAGTGTTTCTTTTAGTGATGTGGACTAGTGAAAGCAGTGTGGTAGTATTTATTGTGATGTGGACTAGTGAAAGCAGTGTGAGGTAGTATTTCTTGTAGTGATGTGGACTAGTGAAAGCAGTGTGGTAGTATTTCTTGTAGTGATGTGGACTAATGAAAGCAGTGTGGTAGTGTTTCTTTTAGTGATGTAGACTAGTGAAAGCAGTGTGGTAGTATTTCTTGTAGAGATGTGGACTAGTGAAAGCAGTGTGGTAGTATTTCTTGTAGTGATGTGGACTAATGAAAGCAGTGTGGTAGTATTTCTTGTAGTGATGTGGACTAGTGAAAGCAGTGTGTGGTAGTATTTCTTGTAGTGATGTGGACTAGTGAAAGCAGTGTGGTAGTATTTCTTGTAGTCATGTGGACTAGTGAAAGCAGTGTGGTAGTGTTTCTTGTAGTGATGTGGACTAGTGAAAGCAGTGTGGTAGTATTTCTTGTGATGTGGACTAGTGAAAGCATTGTTGCGTGAGTCTGTCTGGGCAAATTTCTACTTCACCAGTCCTGCCAAACCTGTAGCATTGCCCATTTGCCAGAAGCTATGCCAAGTTTTGTCATATCCTGTTACAGCCAAGCACACTGGCTGCTCAGGGGAAGTTGTTTAGGCTGGCACTAAACAGTTTTGTTTATTAGTCATGTTGAGTGGAGTCACTTTAGGACTTTAAAAAAATAATATTAATAAATAAATAAGACTTGGTTCCAGTATTTCTCTACAGGTCTAATCCTTGTTTTGTCTTCATATGCGTTGTGTTGAGAGAGACATACTTTCAGTCCATCATGCTGTGGTAAACAATTTATTTCCACCATCTGATCGTATGGCAATAATAATTCTAATTCTATTCTACTCTATTGATGAGCAACAGTAAAACTGATTATCTGGTGTGTGTTGCAATTGCAAAATGTCTGGTGTTGCACTTCGCCGCCTCTGGTGTAATGTCTCGTCTTTAGGGCAAAGAGGAACAAATTTCTCTGTGAAAAAATTCCAGCTGAAGAAACACTGCGCATGGCCGAGCCTGGAAACCAGGCCATATACAAAGTACTGCTCTAATCCTGTTTAATTATTCATTCTCTCTCTCTCTCGCAGGATAAGTTTCATGAGGATGTGAAGGAGGCGCTGGCCCAGGCTCCTCCCCCTCGCCAGCAGCTTTCATCCGAGGAGAGAAAGCACCGCTGGGAGGCCGGCCAGGCGGACTACATGGGTGACGATTCCTTCATCCACATCGAACGCAAACTGGACTCCTTCCTCAAGTAGGGGCCGGGAGAGGGAGAGCGATGGACAGAGAGAGCACCAATCAGAGGCCACAGATGGCTCTGCGGGGGTGGGGACCAATCAGCGGGGCGTGACGTGCATGATGACTGAATGAACGCCTCTGTGCACACCTCACTACTCTGCGACCTGTCGGAGTGTGCGTGTGAGATGGAGAGTGTGTGTTAAGTGGCAGTGGTCCTTAAATAATTTCCATGTTCTCTTGTTCATTTCTCTCTTCTAAAGTGTTCTTGTGCATCTGGAGTCAGATATATTTGTGGTGTATGTTCACGGTCCCAGGTCTTCCAAAACGTAATCCAAACTTGTGGAAATGCAGCAACAGCAGCATCAAACCAGCCATCTCTGACCAACAAACTGAAAATGACCCTAGGCCAAACCGAGGGGGTAAAGGGGATCAATAGGTTTAGATGTTGTTCCTGGATTTTCCCACAATTCCTATTGGATTCTTTTCCCATGTTCACTTTGAAACAGATATGCAGCTAACTGACTGGCTCACTCCTATTGTGCGGTTTCCTCGTTTTTTTGTAAATATCCAGTTATATGACGAGCCAACCTCATTATAATCTGACAGTGTTCACCTCACCCAGAAACACACAGATAAAGATCCCCCATCTGTGCCTCTGACTTTCTAGCCTGGTAAACCATCCGGTCACGTGAACTCACATTGTTTCATTCTAACTAGACCACGAAATGAACAGAATGCGAGTTCATGGATCCGGATGGTTTTAACCAGGCTACTGACTTTCACCAGCTCCCTGTGACTCCACTCTGTAATGTCCGGTGTTGTATTTGGGCTAGGCCTGTTTTGTTGTATTTGCATGGCACAGTTTAAAACGTGGGTCAGTAACAAAGTATTTAAATCCACACCATGCAAGAGCTGTCTTTCCATGTTAAAGTTGATATTCAGTTTTCTGTGCATTGTGTGATAAACACTAGTGAGTTCTCTAAATCTGTCTGCTGTATTCATGACCTGCATGTACATCTGTTTGCACTCGTCTGTGCCAGACCCACAGCAGTATATGTTCTGTTTGTGTGCCATGATCGGTTTCATCACTTCCTGTCTGTGTAGTGTAACCAGCTGCCTTACCGCCGTTCACTGTTTACAAAACCTCACTGTAATTGCTGCTAATGGCACAACAAATATGACTAGGCGTAACCCCTGTTTTCCTGTTGCCAAACCCTCCACCACTCCAGCTCAGTGCCGTTAACAGTGAACTCTAATATAGATCACCAAACTTTTGCTCCTTATATTACTCCTCTAAACACACTCCCAGAAGATGCTGGCAAGATTGAGAAGAACTAGGAAGTCAATGTCATCTTCCAGCCTTGTCAGACTATTCCTGAATATGCACGAGTGTGTAAATGAACTTATTGCTGTCAGTTACTGATCTACTCTATCCTTGCAGAGCTGTCCCTTAACTGTATTTCCCTGTTGAAGATCTAATAAACTACTGGTGAAAAATGAACTACCTTTTCCCGTTCTGTGCCTCTTTTTCATAATGGCCCATTCAAATATTCATGAACAAGTATAACTTGATTTATAAAGTTATTTATTCTGTTTTTAATTGTTGAACACAGCTCAACAGAAGTGTCATTTATGTTGAAAAAGCGCTGTAAATCTGGTCAGTACAAATCAGTCTGATTCAAAAATAAGAGGAACATAAAAAACAAACAACATTCAAAATGTTTTCCAAACTAAACTTTTTTTTAAACCATTCGTTAAATCGAACAAAACTAACAACATACAAGTGTATGAAAAATGTCTAAATCCCTTTAAAGAAAGGGCCTGGACCAGTCAAACAACACGGTAACCGTTAGTCCAGTTCAAACACAGGTGGGTCCTTGTGACACAGTCTCGCCGACAACTCCGATTAGAGCTCCATCAGGGCTTTGATGTCATTGATGCGAGACGTTTTTCTGTCTGCGTCCTTCGAGCCGAAAGCCTTCTCCACCAGATCCTGCTTCTGCCTCTGGATCTTCACCATGTTCCCCTCCACAGAGTCCTTCACAATGAACTGGATGAACAGAAACACAAAATAAATCCCATCTATCAATCAGTTCATAAATTGCAATACAGCATCAGTAATCTACATGCTCCTGTGGACAAGCCTATGTCAGACAAACAGCATTAAAACAATGAATCTCAGAACATAAAACAGTGAACATGGACTATGCCATAGCATAGCCAATCACTATTATGCAGCTAAACATGGCTCTCCAGCCACTCTGCACTTTGTTGGACTTGAGCATGTAACTCCTCCAACCAGATGGGGCAATCTACCAAAACTACTCTATGTACTACTATATGTACTGGATCTCAACACTCAACACAATGACACCTGCTGGACTGAATGAGGAGTTCAGTTTCAAGTTTTTCTCTGAACAAGTTTTCAAAAATATGAAAACATAGAATGTATATGTGTATGTAATATATGTGTGTAGCCTCAATTAGAACTGATCAATTCTGTGACATGGACCATTTCACCTGTTTTAGTCATTGTCATATTGTTAAGAAGAAAAGATCGTATTATGTGACCTCAGGAGGTGACCATTTAGGCAAATCACCTGTCAACTCCTGTTATATGTGTGACGGCTTCCATTTTCTTTCATGCTCTGATGAAGGCGATTGGGCTGAATTTCTGAAATGTTAGCATGTTTGTTTGACATGGTCAGAATAAATGGGTGAAATTGAGATCAATCCACTTTGTCCTGATATGTGTGTGCTACCTGTTTTACCTTTGGGTATAGAAATTATATGACTTTGGTTTAGCACCACAAACAAAAAACTGGGAAGGCGCATCCTTTCAAAGATCTAACTACAAAATAAAACATATTTGAATGTTAACTTGAGTACGGTATGTTGCACGTAGTGTTCACTGCTGCTCTTCCGAAGTGAATTTGCTCTGCCTTCCAGGAAACAAAGGAGGGAGGGACTGGAACACACTGATAGATTTGCAGCTTTTATTCGTGCAAACAGGTGAGTCACTTTTCCACACCGGGGCCCCGTTCCAATACCCATACTTCCATACTATTTAGTAGGCAAAAAAAGAATTAGTATGTCCCAATACATAGTATGTCAGATGCAGTATGCCAAGAGTACCAGGATGTTGTACTACATCAGCTCCTATTTCGGAGTATGCATCGATGCATGCTTTGTCGGCCAATCTTCCCCACAATCCTTTGCGCAGCAGGAAGTTACATCTTCTTCTTCTTCTAATGTTTTATGGCGGTTGGCAAACAACTTTTTGTGCATTACCGCCACCTACTGGAGTTACGTCGCACTGACTGAGCTGCGTGTTCATGAATGAGATAATTAACTTTAAGAAAGCCTTGAAATATGTTAAAACCAAACAAGCATGGAGTGTGTACCAAAACATGCATATCTTGATTCCTGTTTAGAACTCTGACTTAATGTTTTTGCTTTATTTATTTTATTTTGTTTATTTGATTGTCTGTTCCAATTTTGTAAATGTTTAGTCAAAAAACTCAAATGTGGCGCTGCGGACGTCGGCGGAAGTGAGCAAGAGGTCGGAGTTCAGGAAGCTCACGTGACGACAGATGTAGTGTGTCCCAATAGTATGCATTTTGCATGCATGCTGCACACTACAATCCATACTATGTGAGGGCAGCGGCAGTACATACTACAAGAAAGAAGTACAAGTATGGGTATTGGAACGCAGCGCGGGTCTTCATCATAGTCAAAATGGACTCCTTTGTTTCTGGAAGTTTATTGTCCTCAAACCGAGAAGCACCTGGTTGTATTTTGCTGGATGATGCGTGGAGAACGCTTTTTCTACTGAATTTCCTCTGCCTTAGCAAGAGCAATCTTTCACTGGTCCAGTGTGAGAAATACTAGAGCCAAGCAACATTTCCACTCCTCACTTATAATATAATATAATATAATATAATATAATATAATATAACATAACATAACATAACATAATATAATATAATATAATATAATATATAAAACACTCAAAGTTTCACTGTAGGCCATAGATCTGAGACAAAAGGTTAAACTCCCTTCCTCTATCTTTCTCACCTTGGTGACGACGACCTTCCTGGTCTGGCCCAGGCGGTGGCAGCGGTCGATACACTGCTCCTCAGACGCAGGGTTCCATGCCTAGCACACACACACACGTGCGCGCACGCACACACACATGCACACACAGTGTCAACAAACACTTTGGCATATTAAAGCTAGACATGTCAGACCATGCAGGGTATTTTCAACAGGTTAGTTGAAAAAAGCATCTCTCATAGACCAACCAGTTTATATCCTTTATAGAGAAGTACTACTGCCTACTTATGACTGTATGACTGATAATAAGATACATTTTGTGGCTATATACAGTATACACTCACAACCCAAGTCCGGCATGAGTGTTTGTACATACGAATGCGTCCGGTTGCTGGTTGAAATCTGTACTCACGGGCTCCATGAGGAAAACATGGGAGGCGGCGGTCAAGTTAAGCCCCACCCCTCCAGCTTTGAGCGACAGCAGCATGATGACCGGGCTGTCGGGGGCGGCGCTCTGGAACTCCTGGATGACCTGGGCCCGCCTCTTTTGGGTCAGGGTGCCGTCCAACCGCACAAAACTGAAGCCATGTTCTCTAGCAGAGAGCGAGAAGTCATGAAATGATGTCACAGAAAGTTAGAGGAAATCGGGACATTTGCCAGTCATGAGTGACAGATCGTATTGTTTATTTTCTAAATCTTGCATGACATATCTCGACCTGAACAAGGGAAGGAGAGGTGGAAGGAAATTGCTTAGGGGAAGTTTCAGGATTTTTTTTTACCTTATTCTATTGATCTATTCATCACTAATCCAAGACCCACAAATCTAAGTCACAGACAATTTTGTTTTTGTAGGCACCAGCCTCCTACCATTAATTCTCCCCATACTTTCAAAATCACACACTTCCATGGCAATAATAATAATAATAATGATAACAATAATAATAATAATAGTAATAATAATAATAATAATAATGATAATAATAATAATAATAATAATAATAATAATACACTTAATAATAATACATACTTGTTGCTAATAAATGCTCATTGGTGACTGGTTCCCATTTCTAAAAATCTAAAACCCTAGTGCCAAAACCCTCAATAGCATAGGTTTGGGGGGGGGGGAATCCTAAACGTCTCCTTTGTGTGTGTATTACCTGAGTGGGGTTTCCAGTATGGTGAGGAAGCGTGTGAACTGAGAGACCACCAGACACTTGATGCTGCTGTCCTCATATCGCAGCCTCAGCAGGTTGTTCATCAGCGCCTCCACCTGCGGAGACAAAAACAGAAACACACAGTCTTCACACAGGCACAACAAGACTATCACATGGTATAATAGTTTACAATTCCCCTTTTGTCACTGCAGAGCTGCTTCAGCTGAGGTTTGCTTTATGAGCTCAGCAGCAGCTATGTAACGGTAGGACAGCGAAGGCTCTGGGTACAAAACAAGAGAAATAACTTCTGGCGGGGTGGGTGGCTGGACTCCAACATCAGGAGCTGAGGTTCTACTGTGGAAATATTGGTAGTGAAGTCCAGACATCTCATACATTGTAATGCCATAATAATAGAGGATCACTCTGATTTAAATGAGTTTCACTTATTCGTCCCTACAAGTTTTATTTTAGGCCTCAATTCCACTAAATCCAAATTATTTATTTACAGTATGATGATCATTCCAGACTCCTGAGTATTTTATTGTATATCTTAGATGCTAAAGCTTTAATTTACAAATCAAATGTATCTGAGAATCAAACATATTTCTTCTTTGCTGTATATTGCATAGGTACATTGCAATACTTACCCAAAAAAAGCCAAAAATGTCCTGTTAATGCTCAGAATTTAAAAGAAGACTTTTTCAGACACTCAAAATGATTTGTACTGGCAAAGAGATTCTGCACACCGTTCCTTGTGTCTGAGGAAAAATTGTAGCCTCTTACAATTTGGGAAAATGGAGTCAAAATTGTGTTTTTGCTTTTTTCCTCCAATTAATTTTGCAGCCTCAGTGTGTGTGTGTGTGTGTGTGTGTGTGTGTGTGTGTGTGTGTGTGTGTGTGTGTGTGTGTGAATGAGTGAGTGAGTAGTGTACCTTTGAGCTTGTCCTCCACTTCCCAGAGTTTACATTGTCATCTTCCTCCATTTCCTCCGGTGGAAACTCCACCAGTTCACTGGCCTTGATCTCACTTCGACAGAGAGGACAGCGCGCAATCTCCTACACACACACACACACACACACACACACACACACACACACACACACACACACACACACACACACACACACACACACACACACACACAAAGCGGGGGGATGGTACAATCAAAGATGAAGCAGTCACTTCATTTAAAGATGACATGTTGGTAATAATAGAGCACATTTATGGAATATAATAATCTTAAATCCAATCATGTGTTGTGTGCAGTGGGCGGCTCATGTACCTGCTCAGTGCTGATGACCTGGGCGATGCAGGGCCGGCAGTAGACGTGGGCACAGTGTGTGATGACGGGCAGACGCAGTGAGTCCAGACACACGGAGCACTCCTCATCAGAGCCGCTGGCGAGGACCAGTCTGAGCTTCTGCACCAGGCGCTCCCGCAGCTCCGCCGGCGTGCCCGCTGCACCTGCACTCACCCAGGGAGAGTGGAGAGAGCCACATAAAGACAGAGGAGAGAGAGAGAGAGATGGCTGGAAAGTGCATCAAGGCAATGAGGGGAAGCAGTCAGACACCCACCGATCATAATGAGCCAAGAGGCGTTATTAAATAGCGTCTCTGTGATTGGCCAAGCACCTTTCCAACAGCCCGGTCACATGACATGACTTCAGTCATTATTTATGATCATGCAACATCTGACAGGAAAGTCTTTTCATTCAGAAAAATGTTCTTGAAGTGGCCTTACTGGTTTCAATTTGAGGATTTCCAGGAGCACAGCACAGAGAGAGACTTTCATTTCATTTGGCACCTTTCTGACAGAACATTTTACACATTGACAAGTGACAACTCGCTGAGCTGGCCCTGCAGCTCGTATACGCACAGCCTCGCCCCATCAGTGATGTCACAATTGCCCGAGTGTAACCAAAAACCACAATTGCTTGAGTGACATCACTGATGATGTCATAGACGATGATGTCACAATGTCTATGACATCCTCAGTGACATCACAAATTGCTTGAGTGTAACGAAAAAACGTGACCACCAAAACGTGACCAAAATTGCAGAACCCACTTACTCCCTTTTTTATAAGCACGTGCTGTGGAAAGTCTGAGTAATATGCATCTTTCCAATAGTGGGTGGGTGAAATATGAGGAAATAGGGAGAGTGAGGAGGGAGGGAATGGGTGACAAAGTGACCAGATGAAAAGGGCGAAACATTTTCAAAGCGGAAAGTACAAAGAAATATTTTGACAGGAAATGAAGACAGAAAAAGAGGAAGAAGAGACAAGTGTAAAGAAGCAGGAAAGGAGGATGAAGAAAGACAGAGTGATAGTCTGAGCTCTGAGCTAGCACTAGATTATGTGTTTTAAGTAGACGGTGCAGACTGTATCACGACTGTAGTATTCAAACACTAGTATGTACAGTATGTATGTATGTATGTATGTATGTATGTGTATGTATGTATGTATGTATGTATGCATGTATGTATGTATGTATATATGCATGTATGTATGTATGTATGTATGTATGTATGCATGTATGTATGTATGTATGTATGTATATATGCATGTATGTATGCATGTATGTATGCATGTACCTATGTATGTATGTATGCATGTATGTATGTGTATGTATGTATGTATGTATGTATGTATGTATGTATGTATAGATGTATGTATGTATGTATGTATGTATGCATGCATGGGCGGTATGTGTGAGCAATGAGCATGTGTGAGCAATTTACAACTATTAAGAATGAAAAATATTCAGTTGAGTGAGTCAGTGTTCCTATTACATTATTTAGCTGCGGTGGCAAAATCGACATAAACAAAGATTTACAAAAAACTAAATTCCAAAACTGGTTATTGATAAGAAATTCTGAAAAAATACAATTAAAAAAATAAATGAATATATAAACAAACATCACTGGTTTTACCTAATTCTGAGGCTATCTTTGAGATCAGTCCGGAATGGCAGCAGTGCTGTCGGAGCCTCATCAAGATGGCCAACACATCAGCATAGTTAGTCAGCACCGTCCCCTCAGCTACATATCTACACACACACACACACACACACACACACACACACACACACACACACACACACACACACACACACACACACACACACACACACACACACACACACACACACACACACACACACACACACACAGATTTCTCAGCAGCTCTCAGTAATGTTTTACATGAATCTTACTAATATAATCAGGTGGCTTTCTGCGATGCCAGTGGTGCCCGTGAGCCAGTGGGTGAGATATCGAGGGCAAATCAGCGAGGCACGGTAGGTAGAAATGAGTGCTGCCAGTTGAGCGGGCGAGCACACATGCAGTGAGCAAGGGGCGCTAGAATGAAAGGAGCGCTAGAAAAGGAGCGTGCAAAGTTTCTAGTCCTGATAAACAGTGAAGAGACAATAAAGAAACAAACGGTATTTGAAGCAAAATGTTAGTACTACAGTCAGTTCAAGGAGTGTCAGGAAAAACATAGCCTCAGCTCCGCTTACCACTCGTCTGGGAATTCCTTGTCAAATATATTTTCTTGAACAGCGGCGACGGCCGCTAGCAAACGTACGCCCCTTTGTTAAGTTATGGGAAATGATGCTCTCCCCGCATTATCCTCTGTAGTGAAACAAACTATTCGTTGGATTGGTTCTGCGACACAGGGTTTTTTTTACCCTCAAATTGTTCCCATCCAGTTTTAACAACGAAAGTTGGGAGAAAGTTCTGAGTCTCTGGTTGAGCGATGCGGATAGAGACTGAGAAATGAGTCTGGGCAAAGCACAATGCTAACAACAATAACAGAATGTAGTTTGCAAACTGTCACACGTTCCTTTATTTGCTTAATTTATATCCTGGCAGTTGTATCCTATTTTTTTTTTACTGCTGCAATTTCCACATGGAGATCATTGCCGTTTCCTCTTATCCAAGTTGCTAATGGATAAGTATAACTTATGGATAAGTGTCAGCTAAATGGCTCAAATGTTAACATGCACACACACCTGCCAATGGTCTTTCTTCCCTCGGTGCGTGCCAGCTCATACTCCTCTCTCTCCTGCTGGGTCAGCTCCACCTGCTCCACAGACACGGTCTTCTCAGGAAGAGACACCAGGGGGCGCCCATTCACCTCACTGGTCTTGGTCCTTCGCAGAGTGATGCACTTCACCAGCGCCTGAAGGTTCCTGCACACACAATAGTCAAGTATCTGATGGTGTTGATATCCGTCTATCAATACTGAAATGTAACAGACACACTCCCACCCACCCTTTATTTTAACAACCAAGGCAGATTTCTGCAAAACAGAAAATTTACCGTAAATTCCGGACTATAAGCCGCGGCTTTTTTCCCGTTTTTTGGCCCCTGCGGCTTATATAACGGTGCGTCTTATCTATGGATTTTTTCAGAAAAAAAATTTCAAATACAAATAAAATCTCTCTTTTTTAGCACTCTTTCTACCTATAAATCCACTTCTGTTTTAATTTCCTCTGTTGCCCTCTTTTCACCACACCGCGGACACTGTGTGCACTGTCGAAATAAACAAAGGTGTTGTGTTATGTTGTTTTGTTGAAATGTTACGGTAATACGGTAAATGGGAGCTTCCTCAAACAGCCAACAATCCCCTCTGTGCGTGAACCCTTACATATGGTAATTACGGTAAGCAAAGTTCATCAGCCCGGAATCACAACAAGACGAGCAGTCTCTCTCTCACTTACCATGGGGAAGGTACGCAGAAAGTCACACGACGCAGCTTTCAAGCTGAAAGCAGTCGAACTCGCACTAAAAGAAACAAACAGAGCAGCAGCGCGTACCCTGGGCATCGATGAGTCAATGGTGAGACGTTGGAAGCAGCAGCAGGAGGAACTGTCTCAGTGTAATAAGACAAAAAAGTCCTTCAGAGGCCACAAAAGCAGATGGCCGGAACTTGAAGATTCCCTTGAGGACTGGGTGTTGACCCAGAGAGGAGACGGCCGAGGCGTTTCCACGGTGCAGATCCGACTGAAGGCCAAAACAATCGCCACCGAGATGAAAATTGAACATTTCAGAGGTGGGCCATCTTGGTGCTACCGATTCATGAGACGAAAGGGACTGTCCGTCCGGGGGAGAACTGCTGAACAACTCCCTCCCGACTACCAGGAGAAAATCACAAACTTCGGCGAATTCACACAAAGGAAGATCACGGAATATTATAGGAGTGTGAAAACATCCACAATCACCAACGGGTTCCAAAACGCTGGACTGCTGCGGGATGAAAAGGATGACGCCGCCACAGCTGGCGCTGAGGGCCGTCAGAGGCTTCAGAGGCTGTTCGATGCCGACAGTGATGAAGAGGAGTTCGTTGGTTTTGAGTGACAATGAAGGAGAGAGGAGAGTGGTTGACGAAGCCACCCTGAACCTGTTCGTTTCCGACACTGAAGATGAGGACTTTGGTGGTTTCAGTACGCAGGAAGAAGAGGAAGACGAGGATTAGTGACTTGACTTCTCTGGTTACAGGTTTGCTGCACATATACGGTAGCCTATTGTTGTGTGATTTTGTCTGGGGATTAGTGACCTGACTTTTGTTTTGTTTTGTTGAAATGTTAATAAATGGGAGCTTCCCCAAACAGCGATCTCTTTCCCGACATTCCTCTCTGTGCACGAACCCTTTCATATGGTAATTAAACATCAAAACACCCGCGGCTTATAGTCCGGTGCGGCTTATAGAAGAAAAAAATAGTCAATTTTGGTGCTGCGGCTTATAGACCGGTGCGTCTTATAGTCCGGAATTTACGGTAAATAGATGTCCTAATTTAACAGCACAAAGTGTAGTAGTTACTGTGTATTTGATCAATTGATCTGATGTAATCGATATGGGCCTAAATAACAATTAAAACACTATAATTAAAAATATAACTGGAACTATATTAATGAAATTCTGATTAACGCAGCAGGGGAACTGGGAATATTTCTTCAAACAGAAAGCTGTTATGAAGTGTGAAAATATTTACCAAAGTGGCCCATTGTACTTTAGGAAAAAAGTATAGTGTCATTTCGATGCAGGCGAACGTGGTCCATCTGGAAATACTGGAAACTTCAGATTCTTACTAAACTGTAACTATGGTCATAACAAATGAAGTGACACCATGAGCACAGCTGGGATTAACTTCAACTATGAATAATATTACATCTCAGCCATAATGCCCCCTACCTACTGTATCACTGTCGCACTTATATTCACAGTAAAGAATGGCATCTTCAGTATTATCGCTGTATTATGAAAAGAAATGTATTCTATTGGTTTCCACTCACTGAATGCCCTCCCTGTCTCCTTGTGTCACTGGTCTCTGGATCACTCTGTTCCACCACTCCCTCGCGTCAAAGGGCTTCAGACGTAGGAAGGCCAGCAGCATCCACAGGTCCTTCACACTGTTCTGGATGGGGGTGCCTGGAGGAGGGGGACACACACACACACACACACACACACACACACACACACACACGGCTCTAAACAGCCACTCACAATTGATTTATACTGTAAAGCAGCGGTTTACAGTATACCCAACCTTTTCTGACTCATGGGTCATGGCTCACTTGAAAATCTAAAAAAATGTTGATGGCCTACATCCAACTGTCAACAGTACAGAGGCCAAATAATGTGTTAATGATAAAAGGAGCTGTCCATCAGCACCACACAGAAATCAGAAACTAAAAGTGAAAGGCTGTCTGAAATTGGCTAATTAATGAATAATTGGTTACAAATTTAATAATGGTATCATTCAACAATGGGGAAATGCATTCTCATACATATTATAATAATAATAATTAATTACAACGAAGATTGGGTTTTACAAATGGTTTGGTCGGCCCACTTGCAATACCTTCATGGCCCACCAGTGAGCCTCGGACCACAGATGGGAATGGCTGCTGTAAAGAAATGTTTTATTTACCTCCGCAAACAGAGTTGGCCGGGAGGTTATGTTTTCACCCCGTTTGTTTGACTGTCTGTCTGTGTGTCTGTCTGTATGTATGTGTGTGTGTGTGTCTGTCTGTCTGTCTGTATGTGTGTGTGTGTGTGTCTGTCTGTCTGTCTGTCTGTCTGTCTGTCTGTCTGTCTGTCTGTCTGTCTTTGTGTGTGTGTGTGTGTGTGTGTGTGTGTCTGTCTGTCTGTTTGTGTCTGTCTGTCTGTCTGCAGGATATCTCAAAAAGACTGTAGAGTATAAATAAATATGGGCCAAGTTAGAACTGATTAACTTTCCACACCCACTGGCCAAAAGGGGGTGTGGTACTGGGCGTAGCCAATCACAGAAAGGTGCCTAACTTCCTAACGGATTCACATAACACCACAAAACTTTGTTGAAAGGTTTGTGCAGTCTACCAAGAGCCTTCTAGTTCTGTATGTTTCTATGTGGGTGCCCATCTGTGTATGTGTTTGTGTGTGAGGTGGGGGTAAACCTGAAAGTATCCAGCGCCGCTGAGCATTCAGGCCGAGCACTGCCTTGCTCATCTGTGCGTTGGGGTTCCTAACGATGTGCCCTTCATCCAGTACCACCCTCAGCCAACTGATCCCATGGAGGGGACTTTTATTCTGAAAGGAACACAGACCCATTGAAGAAGCTTTTTCAGAAGCAAACCATCTCGGCATACTAAATGTGCATTGCTCATTTGAATATTGATGTTATTGTAGTTATGGTGCAGTTTCAAGTCATGAACTTCAACACAAATTGCAAAGAAACTGGCAAATTACTTTCACAGTCTGTACTCCCAAATCCAGTGCATTTCTTGTGCTCCTAAACCACACATGGGCAAAATACGGCGCCCCCTGTGTGGCCCGCGATGGAATTTCAATTTTATTTTTTATTTTTTTACAGTGCACCTGGAAAACAACATGCAAGATACCTGCTGAATAAGTGTCCAAATGTTCATTTCATTCTGGCCAATACTCCACTTCTGTTATAACATTTCAGTCTGGAATATGGAATAGGCTATCTTTCAATAATCTTTATGACTAAAAGGCTAAAAGTAATCTCATGTGTAAGAAATGACTGTTCTACAGTCATTTCTTGTGGCCCAAGAAATTGCCCATGTGTGCTCTAGAGTCTACAGCACACATGGGCAAAATGCGGCCCCAAGGCTGGACTCAAAGAAAAACAAAACGACCCCCAAAAACTCAATAAAAGGCAGAATTATGTTAATAAATCTCATCTGCTACAGCCAGATTGTATCACTATTATATCAGGAGATTAACAAGAAATTACCAATCACAACGGGAGAGATGGTTAAAAATCGGAAGACTCCCGTGAAAATCAGGAGTGTTGGCAGGTATAATCTCCAATGTGTGGCCCTTCACTTACTTGATGTAAGTCAGTATGGCCCTCAGGGAAAAAATGTTGCCCACCCCTATTAGACCTTTCTGTTTAACAGCCCTCTTTGAGCCATTAATACAAATGCACCCAGTCTCCACTCACCCCGAAGTCGGCAGAGAGGACGTTGTAGGTGGTGAGCACCACATCCTGGGAGGACAGGAACTTCTTGCTCCTGTTGCGCTCTGAGCCGTAGTACAGATACACATTCAGCTTCACGTCTGCTCCAACATGCTGCTCAATCTGGTCCTGCGCACGGCACGCACGGGGGAACAGCAAAACAAAGGTCACACACGGGACATGGAACAAAGCTACGCTGAAACCTAGCATATGGCCGGCGTGGGAAAGCGTTGATGAGCCTGTTGTCAGCCAACGTGGCTGGTCAGTTTGAAATTGTACCAGCCATGCACATTTGTTTACCAGGCAGGCATATTTTGTTACCCCACTTTTGTGTGTCTGTCTAACAACTAATTAATGGCCAATGGGGGGGAGGGTGTTTACTAGCCTGGGTAAACCCATCCCCCACGTGACCTGCTCTCAGACCTGTTCTCAGTCACTATGATAGTGACTGGGAACTGAGAGAGCAGGTCACGTGGTGGCTGGGTTTACCTAGGCTAGGTGTTTACGATGATGAAAAATGTGAAAATGGAAAAGACCGTGAAACTCAATTGCTCTAAAAGTGGCCTACTTCCACCAATAAAATGTGATGACAAAAAATTATCCAGCAGTGCATTTTTCTTCAGATTTTTGTGGAAATCAAACCCACGTCATCACAGATAGAAGCTTCCTAGGTGACTTAGCAGTTAATTTATCAGTGAACATCAAACACACAAACTTCAGTAGTAACTCCAAATAGGTTGAAAGCAAGAGTAGATAAGCATCAGCCATCAGCTGAGCACATAATCCCTCTCCCTTATAAGGCAATTACCCAGCAAACACCAACAAGTGCCACCCACGTAGTCCAAAGAAAATACCATAAATTGTCAATTTCAGACACTTTGCGAACGGGCACTGCAAAACAAGCATTAACGAGCAGGCGAATGGCAGATGAGTCCACCGCATTAGGCCAAATTCAGACCCCGGCACCTCGGAGATTCCAGGCCGGCAGGCTGCACTCTCCGCTAAGTCCCCGTTCACACAGTATGCCGAAGCAATGCTCAACCGAAGCTCTACCTACGCTGAACCCACAAGTTTCATTTGGGCAATAATGTTGTTAACAGGCGAAGCCATTCACACCACCCGCGCACATGCCACGCTGACGCCTTGCCGAAGCCACGCTCACGCCACGCTGAAGCGATCACTCAGGATTGACACGGATTTTCCAAGCGTGACGCGTGGAGCCAGGCATGAAGTCAATGGGAGTTGTGGGCGGCTTCAAGGCTCGAGAGTAGGCGCTGAGAGGAAAAGAGAAGGCGTCTTGTGTGAACGGTAAGGCAGGTTCAGCTTGTGCCTGCTTCAAGCTTCAGTTCTGCGTCCTGTGTGAACAAGGGCTAAGGCAGCTGGCTTATCTCCTCGAAATGGAGAAAATGGCTGCCTATTGCATGTAACTTGGCAGGATTTCTAGCCCATAACTTGGGCAATTGTATGTAGATACAAAATAAAGCAAATGGTAATGTCTAAGAATGCAAAGAAATGCAACTGGCTCGTTAAAATTGCATTCGAGGATAACGTTAGTTAAGGGCTGCCTGCGGCTGTCACTCGCGTAGCGCCACAACACGTTGAATCCCACTCGATTTGGGGGCGGAACACGCCAGGATTGGCCAAAGCGGCTTGTAAATCCATGACAGAATCCGTGACAGAATGAGCGGACAAACCCTAATAAAGAGGCCGTCGCCGGCCTAAAAATAGTCTTGTGGTTTTGATCAATGTCATTTCTGAAAGGGAGGACAGAGATTACATGTCAATTAAGTTGGCCATGTGAGACAAAGGGGTGTGTGTGTGTGTGTGTGTGTGTGTGTGTGTGTGTGTGTGTGTGTGTGTGTGTGTGTGTGTGTGTGCCCACCAGCCAGTTGCTGATTACGGACAGTGGGCAGATGACGAGAGTGGCTCTAGCTGAAAGGTCCTCTGCACTCTCATGGATGAACGTTTCGACACCTACACACACACACACTCACGCACACACACACACACACACACACACACACACACACACACACACACACACACACACACACACACACACACACACACACACACACGCGCGCGCGCGCGCGCGCACACACACACACACACAAGTTAACGAACGTCATTATTTCCATTATTGCAACTTTCTCCCCCATCAAAACAATACATCACATAGACGCAGGGGTGTCAGACTCATATTAGGTAGAGGGCCGGATTTGTTCAACTGAGACCTCATGGGGGCCGGATTTTTTTTTAAAATAAAATCAATTCCACTCATTTACCCATTTACTTCACAAAATAAATACTGCTCTTTCCATTTCTCTTGAAACTGCCTGCATTCCGTGTCAACCTTTCTCTTTTTCGACAGCATCTTGTTGATTCCTTTGTTTTTTGGTAGGTAGCCGAATGCGCGATTCAATTCTAGCGTGGCATCATGGCGGCTTTGTTTACACCTGATGATCTACTGACATACTTCCTTGTAGTGCAGGTTAATTAACTTATGAATGAACTCTTAGCTTGCTTATTAGCCACATGTAGGTCATGATAATGGGGTGCGAATTTAATAATAATAATAATAAAAAAAAAAATATATATATATATATATATATATATTCCAAAACATCTTGCGGGCCGGATCCGGCCCACGGGCCGTATCTCTGACATCCCTGACATAGAGTATGTGAAAAGACACTGTTACAACTCACTGGGGGCCGGAGTGGAACCAGTCAGCGCTGCAGCAAAACCTCCATCCTCCTGGAACACTGGAGCTACAGATTACAATGGTAAACAGGGCAGCTCGTCAGGCAGAAGATATTTTATCGGCAAAGTTGATGCAAAGCAAATAAACCATAGTATTGAGTTATACCTCCCCAACAAACTGAAAGTTACAAGGACTAATTCAATCATGGGCATCATTGCATTTTTGTTGTTGAAACACCGATTCTATTGGTGCTCTGTGCTTAAAAAGAACTACCGTAAATTCCGGACTATAAGCCGCGGCTTTTTTCCCGTTTTTTGGCCCCTGCGGCTTATATAACGGTGCGTCTTATCTATGGATTTTTTCAGAAAAAAAAAAAAAAATACAAATAAAATCTCTCTTTTTTAGCACTCTTTCTAACTATAAATCCACTTCTGTTTTAATTTCCTCTCTTGCCCTCTTTTCACCACACCGCGGACACTGTGTGCACTGTAAAAATAAACAACGGTGGTGTTGTGTTATGTTGTTTTGTTGAAATGTTATGGTAATACGGTAAATGGGAGCTTCCTCAAACAGCCATCCCGACAATCCCCTCTGTGCGTGACCACTTACATATGGTAATTACGGTAAGCAAACGGCCACTCGGCCATCAACTCCCTCCCCCGACTACCAGGAGAAAATCACAAACTTCGGCGAATTCACACAAAGGAAGATCAAGGAATATTCCATCGAACCGGAGCAGATCATAAATATGGATGAAGTGCCTTTGACGTTCGACCTGCCACTCACTCGGACTGTTAACAAGAAGCGCCCTGGAGGATTCTTTCACCAAAAAAAAGCTTTGCTCGTTCTCGACAGCATGAGAACGAGCAGTAGAAGCAACACTCTCACTTACCATGGGGAAGGTACGCAGAAATTCACACGAGGCAGCTTTCAAGTTGAAAGCAGTCAATCTCGCATTAAAAGAGGGAAACAGAGCAGCCGCGCGTAACCTGGGCATCGATGAGTCAATGGTGAGGCGTTGGACGGTGCAGCAGGAGGAACTGTCTCAGCACGGAATATTATAGGAGTGTGAAAACATCCACAATCACCAACGGGTTCCAAAACGCTGGACTGCTGCGGGATGAAGAGAATGACGCCGCCACAGCTGGCGCTGAGGGCCGTCAGAGGCTTCAGAGGCTGTTCGATGCCGACAGTGATGAAGAGGAGTTCGTTGGTTTTGAGTGACAATGAAGGAGAGAGGAGAGTGGTTGACGAAGCCACCCTGAACCTGTTCGTTTCCGACACTGAAGATGAGGACTTTGGTGGTTTCAGTACGCAGGAAGAAGAGGAAGACGAGGATTAGTGACTTGACTTCTCTGGTTACAGGTTTGCTGCACATATAGCCTATTGTTGTGTGATTTTGTCTGGGGATTAGTGACCTGACTTTTGTTTTGTTTTGTTGAAATGTTAATAAATGGGAGCTTCCCCAAACAGCCATCGCTTTCCCGACATTCCTCTCTGTGCACGAACCCTTTCATATGGTAATTAAACATCAAAACACCCGCGGCTTATAGACCGGTGCGGCTTATAGAAGAAAAAAATAGTCAATTTTGGTCCCGCGGCTTATAGACCGGTGCGTCTTATAGTCCGGAATTTACGGTATATATATATCAAGAGGGGCTCAAATACAGCATATTGGACAATCAACAATACTTTTTGATTAAACATTTTCAATTATAGAGAGGGACATGGAGAGGACAGGAAGAGGAAGCTGATCAAGACTGTGTGTGTGTGTGTGTGTCTGTGTGTGTGTGGGGGGGGGCAATCTTCCACGGAGCAAGAGGATTTCCTTTGTCTAATACAGAGGTGCCCAGATTCTTTCCTATTAAAGGATAATTGCATTTTTTTTTCAACCTGGACCCTATTTTCCACACTGTATGTGTCTAAGGGTCTCATCGTGATATAATCTTTTTCAGATTTGTTGAGTACTCACCGAGATAGCTTTGTTTACAGCTGGAGCAATGTGCTCAAACAACTACAGTGGGGCAATTGCGCGCCGCATCGTCAATACACGTTCGCTAATAAAACTACTTGTTTTATTAGCGAACGTGTATTGACGATGGGGCGCGCAATTGCCCCACTGGGATACACTGTAGTTGTTTGAGCACATTGCTCCAGCTGTAAACAAGGCTATCTCGGTGAGTACTCGACAAATTTGAAACAATTATGTCACGATGAGACCCTTAGACACATACAGTGTGGAAAATACGGTCCAGGTAAAAAAAAAAAAAAAAATTATCTTTTAAGGGCCAAAACTTTATCTGGATGGAGGGCCGTGGGCTAAAAATAAATATATAAAGAAATAATAATAATAAAGAAAATGTATATTTCACGGCACAAAATGAAAGTTGGCTTTTGTGCGTATTGGCATGAGTGTGGCCCAGGACACATCACAATTTTGATCTTACCTAAGGACAAGCAGGAGGTAGGGAAGTATACAAGTATTGATCAATGCCACAAAAGTTCTTAAACTGTTCGCAGGCACAATTTAAGATCAAATCTGTGCGTACGAACGATTCATGCATGAAGCCCAATATTTGTTTACCATGCACATATATGCAAAAAGTCTACTGTACCTCCCTTGTGCTTTGACTTGGCGGCTTTTCGTTTGCCTTTGCCTGTACCTAGAAGAGCAGAAGGCTAGTGAGGATATATATATATATATATATATATATATATATTAGGGATGTAACGATAACCGGTTTTAATGATGACAGTGATAAAATTCTTTATGATAACCGTACCGTTTCAAATTTTCATTTTCGTTAAAACCGTGGTACCGTGGTACTGTGATTACAGTGCTTTGAAAAACATGGTAAATACTGTCCATCATCAACCAAAGTTGGCAAACGTGCAGCCCTTTGAGAAATGATTTCAGTGAGTGTATCGATCCTTTTTGGGTCTGAGTTTTCAATATAAAACATCGTAAAATGATTTCAGTGAGTCTCTCAGTACTTTAACATTTTCAGCAATTTTTAACAAATATCATGATAATACGATAACCGTGATAATTTTGGTCACGATAATCGTGATGTGAAATTTTCATACCGTTACATACAGTATATATATATATATAAGCCACAAAATCCATTTAGAAAGACAGAATGCACATTTGAAGTGAGGTGATGTATGGGGAAGATCAGTTCTTACTTTTCTTCTCCACTACGTCCGGCGGACCAACACAGATGACCTCCACCTGGGGACTGACACGCACACAAACATGTTTATCAGGTTATATTAGATGAGACTTTATGATCCTGGTGGGGAAATCAGGTCATTGCACCAGCAAATAATATGATCCTATATAAGAATGCAAAGTGTCTGTGTGTGTGAGCAGAATTGTGCTCAAAAACAAAAATGCAAATAAAAGGTTTTTTTTAAGATAAATAAATAGGCTAAGTAATAATATATAAAAAAAAATATTGTTTTATCTCGATTATCTTGTTTTCATAATTGTGGGAAGCCAAAATTGTAATTGAGATAAAAATTGTATTACGGTAATTGCACAGCCCTACCAGAAGTGCAAATGTATATTGCCAGATTTTTACATTATCACATTGTGAAGTTGTTCTGATCAGAAATGCACTATATCAGTGACAATATGATGCCAGCTTGCCAAATTCAACTAAGACACACTTACCGGTCTGAACATAGAGAACTGCCTGCTGCGGGATCCCCCTCACTGCCGCCCCCTGAAGCAAAGACACAAAATCATCACTCCTGTTTCGCTCATGCATGCAAACATTCGCTCACACACACCATGCAGACATGTAGACAGACAGGACAACAGGCAGACAAACACCAAATCACATTCGCTGACAGCGATGGGTACCTTCCAGTTTGGAGGCCTCTTGTGGTTTAGCAGTGGCTTTGGTAGGTGAAGGCTGCTGCTCCTACATTGACAGACACACGCCCGCACGCACACACACAGCATAATATCAATACACTTGATTTTAAATGGCTGACCACTAGTCAAGACTGCATCCTGATGTTGTGAGGCTATTACATGTAGCCATGAAAATAGGTGTCAAAATTAATCGTATAATCGATGCATCGCGATGCGGAAGTGTGAATCGAATCGAAGATAGATGAATCGTTGAATCGTTTATGTTTAAATTTCTGTTGACATTCAGATTTTAAAGCACTTTCTAAGTAAAAAAGGGAGTTGATATTTCTCTTACTGTTTGTATTAATTGATGAAAAAGTAGCCATGTGCAGTAATAATAGAAAATTGAGGATTTGATACTTGGAGCTGCAATACTTTGAGCTGTATCGAGATGCATCGAGATGCATCGTGGAATCGAATAGAAGACAGATGAATCGTAATCGAATCGTGAGGCCAGTGAAGATTCACAGCCCTGCATGAAAAGTGCAGATACACACTCACTGATGGTGGACACACTTACCCACATCTCCACAGGCAGAGGCTGTCCTTTGTGGAAGTTGGTGAGGATCAGAGCAATGGTGGTCAGAGTTTTACCCTGAAACACAAACAGAGCTTTTGAGCCTTGGCTCGACGCTCGTCTGGTCAGATAACAGCTGTCTAAAGCAGTGATTCTCAACACAGGCTCCAGGGACCATCAGGGGTCCTCGAGGGGGCTCCAAGCAAATTGATGAATTGTTAAACTTCAGCTTTGTTTTATTTACAAAAAATTTACACAATTCAATTCAACAGTGTAGAAGAATGACTACATTGGTCGTAGTTTTACTGTTATCGATCTACCTACAATACAGATAGTCATGGAATTCTGGACAAAATCATATCTGACAATAAAAATGTCACGTCAAACTGCATGCTTACAACTGAAGATTTAACATTTCCTTGTTCACTGTCAACCATACACGCCACATTTTTACACACTTTGATGTAATATTCTCTCCCACACCGACACTGAAAGACTGAATGGCCTGCATCAAGATAAACGAGTAATCTGATAATTCACCAATAAACACATGCCGTATATTTAGCCACTCATTTGAACTATATTACATTCTCACATATTTACAAACAACACAGAGATTGTTGTATGTGTGTGGAGTAGTAGTGTAAGTGTAGTGTGTGTGTATGTGTGTGTGTGGAGTAGTAGTGTAAGTGTAGTGTGTGTGTGTGTGTGTGTGTGTGTGTGTGTGTGTGTGTGTGTGTGTGTGTGTGTGCGTGCGCCCGCGCGTGCTGCTCACCAATCCCATATCATCTGCCAGTATCCCCCCACGAACCCTCTGGGGTATTTCTCTGGCAGAGAAGCACGTGAGGCTGTTATAGTACAGCTCTCCTCTCTTCTCCCAGAATGGAGGAAGGGCAGACTTGTTTTCACAAGCACACATCCAGGACAGGGCCTGCTTCTGGTGCAGCAGCAGAGGAGTACCCACCGACTGCAGAGAGAGAGGGGGGGGGGGGGGCGGGGGCACATCATGTTACAGCTGAACTAAGAAAATATTTATGCAAAAAAGATCCATCTTTTGTCAGTCTTTAGGTCAATTTGGGGCTGTAACACCATTAATTGGGATTTGGGAGATTTGCCTTATTTGCCCAAATTGAGTCCTGGTGTCAGCAGCTGGAAATCTTCTCGGTGCACAATAAGTAATTAATCAAAACTTAAAAACAAACAACTTTCTCCTAAAACGTGGTGAGGCCACTAAGAAGAAGAAATGTAGGTCCAGGGAGTGCACAGTGCAGTTTGCTGATGTCATGATGCAACATAAGTTCTGGGTAATTAAGTCCATCAAACTTTCAAAAATTCAAATAGTCCTGCTGCCACTTGGGACTGACAAAATGCAAGAAAAGAAATATGAATACAAATCAAATAAAAGTATCAATGTTCAAGAAAATTATTTGTAATAAATATCATTACAACTAACAATTTACACATCCAGGAAGACTGACAATGTCTGCTGTATTAGAACAAGCTTCAGCAACATTACAGTCTAAAGCAAAAAGTGCAAGGGTTCAAAACACAAAAGTCGTTAATTTGCTGAACACAAACGCAAAGATACACAGATCAGAGACGCACCTCAGCAGCTTCTTTCTCTCCATCTTTACTCTCCATTAAGCCATCAAAGAGATTGTCAAATGCATTCTTTAACTGAAGCAAGAGAGGACAGGATGTTAGGCCGGTAATGTTCAGTTTCACATCATGATACATACATGCAAACCAAGTAGGTCCATGAATTAAAGCTGTCAGATGAA
The DNA here is from genome assembly GCF_964638095.1 of Poromitra crassiceps. NCBI lineage: Eukaryota > Metazoa > Chordata > Actinopteri > Beryciformes > Melamphaidae > Poromitra > Poromitra crassiceps. The sequence continues at coordinate 53,202,674 of NC_139625.1, read as the reverse complement.
GCATCATACAGTATAAGTTTCAGTGTTGTTGTTTTTTGTTTACCATGAATGAATGTGTAGTCAGTCCAAACAATTTTCAGTGAGAACATTATACACCTTCTACTGTGTTCAACAATGAATACACTTGGTGCTAAAAGACTTGTGTCTTATGATAATGAAATCTGAATACCGGTACTCATCTCAGCAAAAAATACTGTTATATCTTTTTTTTTTTTCTCTATCCAATTGTCTATGTATTTTACCTCTTGAGCAGTCAGTTGGGTGGTCAAACCTTTTTTAGTTGGCGGGGCGCGAGCACCCGTAGGACCACGACTTGATTTCATGCTCGCACCTAAAATCAAACACGCACATGCAGAGGTACACACTGTTATGATGCCACGCCCTACGCACACACAAAATACCTAGGCACACACAAAATAAACAATTAAATTAATGAAAATGACTGAAAACGACAAATTTAAATGCAACAATAGCTATATGGATAGTTGTAGTGTATGGATTTGTGTGAGAGATGCTCCATGAAGAAGCAAGACAGAATGGGATGCTGAATGTGCGCATGAGATTACCAGGTACACGTTAGTCTGTTCCACTTCCCACCTGTGTTTAGCTTGAATCCGTGACGTGCCATCCCTTCCATCACAGCAACTTTGTTCTCCTCTTTCCCCCAGAATGACAGCATCACTGGCATAGTGAATGCGTTGTTCGTCCTGTAGGGCACCACTCTGAAAGAGCAAACAGACAAGCATACAATCATACATGCACGCGCACACGCGCACACACACACACACACACACACACGCGCACACACACACACACACACACACACACACACACAGACAGAATGTCCAAATAAAGGCTAAACTAAAATCTAAATTAATAATAATAATAATAATAATGCATGTTCAGTGTTTCCCTCTGAATTTGGTTCTTGGCAGGCAAAAGCCTCTGAAATGAAACAGCGTGTAGTAGATCATAGTACACAGTGGATCAAAGCCAATATATCAGTCCAATACACTGACAAACTGATCAATATATCAGCCCAATATACTGACAAACTGATCAATATATCAGCCCAATATACTGACAAACTGATCAATATATCAGCCCAATAGGCAATATACTGACAAACTGATCAATATATCAGCACAATATACTGACAAACTGATATATCAATCCAACTGAAAGGAAGACCGCACTGACCCCTCTACTCTGGCCAAGTTGCTGTCCATGACGTGGGCCATAGCTGCTGCTAGCTGCTTCTTGATGTGTCCCACCTGGCTGCCATACACGTTGGCCACCATGACGGCGTTGCGGTCATAGGGATTCTGGGGCTCACGCACCAACGCAACCATTTCCCCTTCGGTCACCTGCAAGGTGCAAGACAGAAACAGGGAGGTTTTGCTGAGTGTGCACACCAGACATCTGTCCAGTGTCCAGTAAACAACCACACTCATCAACTGAGCTGGACCAGTTCTTCATCTTTGAATATACACTTTTAGTATGTTTACATTTAGTCTATTGTCATACAATAGTCTTTTCAGCAGTGTACTGTATTGAGTAATTTGAGTAACTGTCTGAACATCTTTGTGAAAGTGGTGTACTTGGTGACTTGACACTCACTTGCCCAGTATAATACAGTACCTGACGCTCACCGCTGAGCCTTTCAGATGACGCTCACCTCCCCAGTATAATACCCTATGCTCACCACAGAGCCCTGCAGATGAGCCTCACCTCCCCAGTATAATACCCTATGCCCACCACAGAGCCCTGCAGATGAGCCTCACCTCCCCAGTATAATACCCTATGCCCACCACAGAGCCCTGCAGATGAGCCTCACCTCCCCAGTATAATACCCTATGCTCACCACAGAGCCCTGCAGATGAGCCTCACCTCCCCAGTATAATACCCTATGCCCACCACAGAGTCCTGCAGATGAGCCTCACCTCCCCAGTATAATACCCTATGCTCACCACAGAGTAATAAGTCCTGCAGATGAGCCTCACCTCCCCAGTATAATACCCTATGCTCACCACAGAGCCCTGCAGATGAGCCTCACCTCCCCAGTATAATACCCTATGCCCACCACAGAGCCCTGCAGATGAGCCTCACCTCCCCAGTATAATACCCTATGCTCACCACAGAGCCCTGCAGATGAGCCTCACCTCCCCAGTATAATACCCTATGCCCACCACAGAGTCCTGCAGATGAGCCTCACCTCCCCAGTATAATACCCTATGCTCACCACAGAGTAATAAGTCCTGCAGATGAGCCTCACCTCCCCAGTATAATACCCTATGCTCACCACAGAGTCCTGCAGATGAGCCTCACCTCCCCAGTATAATACCCTATGCCCACCACAGAGCCCTGCAGATGAGCCTCACCTCCCCAGTATAATACCCTATGCTCACCACAGAGCCCTGCAGATGAGCCTCACCTCCCCAGTATAATACCCTATGCCCACCACAGAGCCCTGCAGATGAGCCTCACCTCCCCAGTATAATACCCTATGCTCACCACAGAGCCCTGCAGATGAGCCTCACCTCCCCAGTATAATACCCTATGCCCACCACAGAGTCCTGCAGATGAGCCTCACCTCCCCAGTATAATACCCTATGCTCACCACAGAGTAATAAGTCCTGCAGATGAGCCTCACCTCCCCAGTATAATACCCTATGCTCACCACAGAGTCCTGCAGATGAGCCTCACCTCCCCAGTATAATACCCTATGCTCACCACAGAGTCCTGCAGATGAGCCTCACCTCCCCAGTATAATACCCTATGCTCACCACAGAGCCCTGCAGATGAGCCTCACCTCCCCAGTATAATACCCTATGCTCACCACAGAGCCCTGCAGATGAGCCTCACCTCCCCAGTATAATACCCTATGCTCACCACAGAGCCCTGCAGATGAGCCTCACCTCCCCAGTATAATACCCTATGCTCACCACAGAGTCCTGCAGATGAGCCTCACCTCCCCAGTATAATACCCTATGCTCACCACAGAGCCCTGCAGATGAGCCTCACCTCCCCAGTATAATACCCTATGCTCACCACAGAGCCCTGCAGATGAGCCTCACCTCCCCAGTATAATACCCTATGCTCACCACAGAGCCCTGCAGATGAGCCTCACCTCCCCAGTATAATACCCTATGCTCACCACAGAGTCCTGCAGATGAGCCTCACCTCCCCAGTATAATACCCTATGCTCACCACAGAGCCCTGCAGATGAGCCTCACCTCCCCAGTATAATACCCTATGCTCACCACAGAGTCCTGCAGATGAGCCTCACCTCCCCAGTATAATACCCTATGCTCACCACAGAGCCCTGCAGATGAGCCTCACCTCCCCAGTATAATACCCTATGCTCACCACAGAGCCCTGCAGATGAGACTCACCTCCCCAGTATAATACCCTATGCTCACCACAGAGTCCTGCAGATGAGCCTCACCTCCCCAGTATAATACCCTATGCCCACCACAGACACAGAGCCCTGCTGCTGACACTCACCTGCCCAGTATAATACCTAATGCCCACCACAGAGCCCTGCAGATGACCGAACATCACGCTGCCATCTGCATCGGGCTCCTCGGCCACCGCAGCACGGATGGCCTGGGTGAGAGTCTCTGTGCTCCTCTCATAACGGTCGGTATAGAGATCCGGCACTTCACTGAACCGCCACCTGCGGAAAGACATGTCGCCTGGAAGAGAGAGAGAGAGAGAGAGAGAGAGAGAGAGAGAGAGAGAGAGAGAGAGAGAGAGAGAGAGAGACTCTCTGATTGGTTCATTACAGGGCAATCAGTGTTGTATTGCACCCAGCTGTGCTTGCATTGGTTCTGTTTGTGTGAAGCTTTGCCCCATAAGTGATGCTAGCACTCTCGTACTAGCATCACACTCAGGCTATAAGGCAATAGGGGGGAACGGCTGTTCAAAACACTCTCCTAGCCGTCTCCGACGTCCGATTGCAGATCCGAAGATGTAATAGTCCTCCTACGGAAGCCAGTAATTTAGCCGGGGCTGTTAAAATTATACTCCTGCGTGAAACAACCGTTTAAAAACAGTCTTTCCACAGCCTGTGCCGTATTTAGGAGAGGAGAAGCTTCCTAGTGCCGACAGGAACCTTGGGAGTTTGAGTATTTCATGACATGTTTTGCTTCCCAGGTGCCCTGGATTTGATGATTTGATCACTGACTGAGCATGTGTTTGCTCGCCGCGTGCAAGCGGTGCACCATGATAGTGAGATCAAACACACCCTGCTGTAAATTCAGCACAGGCTGTGGAAAGACTGCTTTTAAACGGTTGTTTCACGCAGCAGTATCATCTTAACCGCCCCGGCTAAATTACTGGCTTCCGTAGGAGGACTATTATATCTTCGGATCTGCAATCGGAGACGGGTAGGAGAGCGTTTTGAACAGCCGTTCCCCCTATTGCCTTATGGACCTGAGTGTGACGCTAGTACGAGAGTGCACTTATGGGGCAATGTGAAGCTGTGCATGAGGCGACATCAGTTGACAGATTTAATGGCTCTGGAAACGCACCAAAGTGTTTGCAGTCATTTTTGACTGATTACCTCTCTCAGGTAGAAGTTAGGAGCTATAAAGGGTCATGTACCAATTGACACAGTGGAGACATGGCAAAACTCAAATTTAAGTTTTGTTGGCGACTGAAAAAAGACCAATTTTCAAATGTGAGTGGAACAGTGGGAGGGGGGAGAAAGAAACTGGGCGCTGTTCACGTCACAAAAGAGAGTAGAACACTAAAAGAAGTGAAAAAGAAATGGTTCCAGAATGGGTTTGCGAATGGCTCGAAGGTGTTGCAGAGATCGAGAATACCCCTCGGAAGTCTGAAGCGCATATTGGGGCCATTCATCGCTCTCGCCGCCAACATCCTCATCCTCCTCCTTTGCCAAGTACTCCAATAGTAGCAAATCAGCCATTGCTAGAGTGAGCTTGGCTGGGTGTTTTGGGGTGTTAATTAACTTTGGTTATTATGATGTGTTCCAAATTGTGTTGACGTTTGCTATCTATCAATGACGTTTTCCATTCGGGTTGTTTTTATATAGGGGGGTTGCAACATTCTGAAGCACACTTTCATATCAAATCTGAGTGACGTTTTGTGGTTGTTGGGCCATTGGGCCTCATTCACAAAGCAGTTGCACCTGCAATAAAACCAACAGGAGGGTCACAGAGATGTAAATCAAATGACTTTGTACTCGCCCAGGCAGTCCTGAGAAGAGGTCTAATCAGCAAATTAACTCAAAACGTGTGGGTTTCCAGAGTCTTTAACTGCTGTCTGTCTCTAGACTCTAATATAATGGCTGTGTTGTAGCAGCAGCTGCTGCTGGAGGGTGTGCAGGGACTAGTCTAGGCCGGGGACCCTCTACCAGTAACAGCCTTCATAGACTGACCTACTTCTTGGAGAAGATATGCAACAAAAAATGTACATCATCACTTACATTGGCTAAAGTAACGTTAGCCGTTACATAGCTCACTGATACCGCCAATGCAAAAATCATGTAGACTCTTGCATAACGTACGGACTCGTCTTGAAGCTGCGTACCAAGCTAGCAAGTCTAACTAGCAGCAGCTACGTTTGACACGTGTATGTAATGTTACTCTTTTTGATGATAAAACACACAAACACAGACTTTCATACGTTTGCTTCTCCTCGGCGACAACGGACTTGCTGGTCAAAACGATGCTTCTGATGCTGTGTCGTCGCCGTTGGTGATGATACGCTGCTGACGTCGCCAATAGTGTCAAGTTAGCTGGAATAAAGAACAATACTTCCGGTCCCAACCTTAAAAATACCCCTTTTTCGGGGGAGGGGGGTGTATACTAGTTAAGACATCAATAAATCAAACATGAGAAGATTTGTAAATAGTTGGTCAAATTAACAGTTCATAAAGTCACCCAGTGAAGCCCATTGTTGTGCATGCACTGCATGCTAACATTAATTATATTGCTTATATATTGTCTCTCTCTGCCACCATCAATTGATAAATGTTGACACCTCATAAGATTTTTTTTGAAGTACAAAATAAAGCCAGGCCAAATGGGAGTTAGTTGAGAGTGTGCAGTCTCCCTGTGTTGTAATTGAATAATGAATTACAGTAATCTAGTGAGTTTTCAGTCTCCTGAAGGAATTTTTTTTTTTTTTCCTGGTAGGCTACTTTATCCTCTTTTTGGCACCACTTCAATGTTAGGTCCTCTTTAATCACCATTGAATGGCAGCAACAACAGCAACAACAATAACAACAATAATAAAGAATTTAATAGAATAAAGACTATATATTTTAGAAACATTAATCCAATCAGGGAGATAGCTATAACAGCCTACGTGCGCTCGATTCCTAGGCTCGCCTGCTGCGCGGACTCGGCCGCCCTGCAGCTCGCATACACAGCTTGCCAACTGTGCAGCCTCGCCTGCAGTTCTGCTGCTGCATGGCCTCACCAGCTCTATTGATATGTACAGCGCACAATTGATCAACTTTGCATCATGATGACATCACTCACTGATGACATCACTGATTATGTCACAATGCATGACATCATCAGTCGGTGCTATGACAGCATCAGTGATGTCATAAGATGTTGTGCTCTTATGACATCACTATGACAGCATCAGTGCCTATGACATCATCAGTGATATCATAAGATAAATTTTCTATTATGACATCACTATGACATCAACAGTGGGACAAAAACTGAAACAGAACAGACAGAGATTGCCCACTTGCCGTGTGTGTGTGTGTGTGTGTGTGTGTGTGTGTGTGTGTGTGTGTGTGTGTGTGTGTGTGTACATGTGTGCGTGTTTGCTGGAAAAACTGATTTCATTGGTTTATCTTTGTATTTATTAACATCAATTTATACTTATATATTTTTTCATTTTCAGAACATTTCTTTTAAATAAATCATGCTTTTAAAAGTGATTTCCAGGGGTGACGCAAGTACGCTTTTATTTTGAAGGTCCACTTACCTGACTTCCGGTGTGGTACCTGCTAAATTTCGCAGCCTTGGCGCAGCTCAACCCGACTAGCTCATCCTCCTGGGACTAGCCAGCAGCTCTGTTTTGCTAGCCAAGTTTACGCGCCCTCTGCGATCTGACCAATGAGCGTAACGGAAGCCGCGAGGTTCCGATTCTGCGTAGATTCTGCGTTTGGTTTACGACGTTCCGTTTCCGCATTACCAGCGACGGTTCCTCTCCTCCCCGCCCCGGCCAGCCCAGCAGGACCGACAGGAGCCAGAGAGCAGAGAGAGACCACCAAACGGAATGGTAAAAGATACAATTTTTTCCACACCTCCCATGACATTTGTGAAATCTCAGCCACCAAATCAGGGTCCAACAGCGTGAGAAACTACAGAAACGGGGCGGAGTTTGGCAGCCGGAGTTGTTTTTGGCGTCTAAACAGTAAGTTTGGGTTTGTTCATTCATAGAAGGCAGATAGTGTCAAGTGTCACCTAGGGTTTTTCCTACGTACTACAGACTGCTGATTTGGCAATCGTACGAATATACTTGTCTTGCATTCAGACTGTCTGTCTTCTATCTTCTTTCATGCTATTCTTGGCGAGGAGACGGGTTTCCATTCTCCAGATCAAGACAAAGTACAGTAGGCTACTGTTAGTGGGACTTGTGGTCTAGAAGGGAGGCGTGTTTTCGAAATAATGACAGGCTAGGGGGCTACTAACGTTATAATATTATAATGACCGTCCTCCTCAACCGGTCTGTGATTACACCACTAAACTCTGGTCTGGGTCATAGGGCACACATAAATAAATAGGCTACATACATACATACATACATACATACATACATACATACATACATACATACAACATAGGCCTAACGTTACTTGTTTTTGTTTTCACTGTGGACTTGCAAGTCCAGGGTTTGGGAACAATCCCTATTTGTTTTACTCTAACATCACTTTTTAATCAATCTGCAGTGTGAAAGGGAGGTAAAGCTCAGACTGGTATAAACTGTAAATGACTTATATCATTGTTGTCAGTCATCACTACTCTTCGGACAAAAAACACATATTGCTCAAGTAAAAGGAATGAATTGGCTTAATAAAAACACTCAATTAGAAGTAGAGTTTCAAGTGTTTTAGACATTCTCAGAAATGTATCAGACAGTACCTAAAATCGGACTCATCTGCATTATTTCAGTCATTTTAATTGGTCACTTGAGTACCTCTACCAACTATCACCTGAATGGCTGAAAATGTGAAACCTCACTATGAGTTTCAGAGAGGACGTATTGCAGTTTGATGGGTCCCCTTTAGACTAACTTTGCAAGGCAGCTGGATTTGTGCAACATCATGAGATTAGAATCAGAATCACTTTTATTGCCACAGTATGCAAGTGACATACGAGGAATTTGTCTTAGTGTCTGTATGCAGCGTAGCGGTCACATCAATATACAGAGATAAGAAGTAGGAAGATAACTAAAGACAATCACAAAGTTGCAAGTGCAATGTGTATGATCACGATCATACAACTATTTGGCAGCACCAGGTTATCTCAGACTGGCAAGATTACCAATCTGAACTGTTTCCTTGGAAATATTACAAAGCATGGTAACAATTTCCCTACTGATTGCCACTTAACTCCTCTCACCTATGTGTGGTGAGAGGAGCAGGGTAGAATCCAGCCAGAGACTATACACTACTCTGTCTGTTAGGCCGGCTCTTAGCTCTCCCACCTGGTTCGAGTCATGCCATTGAGTTTGAGTGGCCTGAGGTGAGAGGTTACCAGGTTGGTCATTTCATTCATCAAAATGTTGACACAGGGTGGTGAGGCAGCTGTTTGAATAACAGGATAAGGTGTTGAGTGTTTGCTGCTTTTGTGTGCTGCCAGCCAGGCTCATAATCAGTGAAGTTACTGTAGCAGAAGGTACTATGCTGTGTGTGTGTGTGTGTGTGTGTGTGTGTGTGTGTGTGTGTGTGTGTGTGTGTGTGTGTGTGTGTGTTTGAATCTGTTTCTGTGTCAATGAATGAAAGGAGGTGGAGTGTGTGTGTGTGTGTGTGTGTGTGTGTGTGTGTGTGTGTGTGTGTGTGTGCGCGCGCGCATGTGCTACATCACTCCTTCCAGGAAGTCCTGCGCAGAATCTCCTTTTATAGAAGCCAAACACAAAAGCCTGCTGTTCACTTCCTGTAAACAGCTCGGCAGCTATGCGTTTGCACTTTGCTCTCCTCTGGTTGGCCGGCCCGGGCTGTGTGACCCGGCTTGTGGGAGTTCCAGGATGAGGAAGTGGGCTTCCCCTGGAGGCTGCCAGACACGCGTGATTTCTATTCGCACATAGGATAAGCAATAACCACGCCCTGTGGCGCCGGGATTGGCCAGGAGCATTGAAGCTTGGGACTAAAGCACCTGGGGTTTTTCATCTTTTAAAATAAAGATGTTTAAAAAAACTATTGCTTGTTACATTTTCAGTGCTGTACCTTTTCTCTGGGTAAGAATTGAGCTTGAAATTAACGATATGATACATTCTATTATATGAGCTATGAACGTGAACACAAGACCGTTTATATTATTGCATGTTTTTGTAGATTGTGTACATTGTGTAGATTACAATTATTATGCTTATTATTATTATTACTATGCTAAGGAAGGTAGGTGACCATAATTCATTTCAATGTCCGCTCTCAATGTCCGCACTCGAAATCGCTGTCCGTTCTCAAGAGCTATTCAGTTGGTTCATGAAATCGCTGGGCTGCGTGCCCTCCAGTGTTGCTCCTGGCCAATCCCGGCGCCACAGGGCGTGGTTATTGCTTATCCTATGTGCGAATAGAAATCACGCGCCAGACACGGGGGGGGGGGGGGGGGGGGTACAGTGATAGAAAGTACAGTGATGCAGAGAGAGGGAGAGAGAGGGGGGGTGAATGAGGAACAGAAATCAGAGAGCTCAGTGGGATGAAGCAGAATCAGGAGGCAGAGCTTTGATGAACTGAGACTGTGTTGAGTTGAGCAGCTGGGAAGTAACGGGGTGTAAAATGCCACGATTAGTAACAGCTGAACTGGAGAGATTTTTTTAAATCTCTGTGATGAAGACTTATTCTTTCTTTTATACTGTTTTACAATTTTAATTCTCTACTATTGTTTTTTAACTATTTTAACTTGCACTTAACTTGCACTTTAACTTTGGACATGCATCTCATATGCGGGCTGAGGAACTCTGTTGCATAAATGTTACCATTTGTCTTGCATATAGTGTTATTTCTTTGCACCATGATCCCAAATAAACGCTGTCTCATTCTGCCTTCCACAGAGATCTGGTAACCTGGCGTCACCAGGCTCTCTCAGAGGTACGCATTACTACAGATATCTGTACCCGCCCCGTCTTCCGGTGGATCTTCCGCTTTGTGTGCCACAGTGTTTTCGTTCCCCCTTTACCGTTTTGACCGGTGTGTTAGGCGCCAGGCGGTGATGCCATTATTTGGTTTTAGTTTGTTTGTTTGTTTGTTTTAGCTTTGTGGGTAGCTAGCTACTCGTGTCACCCATGTTTTCTGAACAGAACGCGAGGATTGAGCGGGAGCACAGCTGCACTTTGGTTCCCGGCGGATGTCGTGGTGTGTTCCGCACATAGCCGGATGACAATAAACTACAATTTGAACTTGCTAAATGTGAGAGACAGGACTGTGAAGCAGAAGGGCAAAACTGCATTTGAAATGGGAACTAGAGAGCGGCTCTGGGTTAGTGGATTTTTTGGACTAGTACCGCTTTACTGAAAGCAGACAAGCACAGTGCATGCAACACTTTAGTAGGCTGCAGCAGTGATGTAGGCTGCAGCTGGAGTGCACACCTGCTTGCTGGCCTGGAGGTTTAGCTGCAGAGCTCAGAAAGCTTCGCTCCAAGCTACATAAAAGATCTGCAAATGTTCACAATGGAGCCTCTGTTGGCAGGGGGAATGTGTGTTTTAGGGCCAGGGGAATGTGCTTGAGGCGGGGTCTGCGTGAGGAGGGGCCGTGTGTGTGTGTGTGTGTGTGTGTGTGTGTGTGTGTGTGTGTGTGTGCGCGGCTGTGTGAGTGTGTGATGGGCAGGGCAACACACCCATCCCCAGCAGCCCTGCAGTTATGGAATTCCTCCTTGGAGACAACAACATGTCTCAGCCTGGCCAGCCAGCACCCTGTACTCAGTCCAACACACACACACACACACACACACACACACACACACACACACACACACACACACACACACACACACACACAGAACCAAGTTTGAAAATGCACATTAAGGCTTGGCTGCATCTAATTTTACTCTGTTCGGACAAGAATACACTTGTCCCGTCCAAGACCACTGAGAGGAATGAGCCAGCCTGCTAAGACCTGCCCTGAAAAAGGGTAAAAGAGAGAGGGGGGGAGGGAGGGATAAGGAAATAGTGAGACTGAGCTACTGTGGAGAAGACACACACACACACACACACGCACACACACACCCTTGGAATACATACAACAAAGGTTTTCATTGTCTACCTGGTCTTCTGTAAGGGACAGAAGAGGCAACAAAAGGGTAAGGAGCTGTGTGTGTGTGTGTGTGTGTGTGTGTGTGTGGGGGGGGGGGGTTATAAAACGGAGACAACTGAGGGCCAAAGAGAAGTCGGAGAGTATTGGATGAGTGGAGTGAGTGATTATGGCTGGTTGCTGTGCTGCTGTGTCTTTCAGAGACCGTTCCACCAGTGACCACACACACACACACACACACACACACACACACACACACACACACACACACACACACACACAGCATCGTCTGTGCAGCTTGAAGCCCTTTAAACAGCGATCCTTCTGATTCATAGTTATGGAACAATAGAGTCGGTAATTGACACAGCAGCGTAACAGCCTAAGACATGCAGTGGCAGCATGGTTACTTACAGCGTAACAGCCAAGACATGCAGTGGCAGCGTGGTTACTTACAGCGTAACAGCCTTAAGACATGCAGTGGCAGCATGGTTACTTACAGCGTAACAGCCAAGACATGCAGTGGCAGCATGGTTACTTACAGCGTAACAGCCTTAAGACATGCAGTGGCAGCGTGGTTACTTACAGCGTAACAGCCTTAAGACATGCAGTGGCAGTGTGGTTACTTACAGCGTAACAGCCTAAGACATGCAGTGGCAGCGTGGTTACTTACAGCGTAACAGCCTAAGACATGCAGTGGCAGTGTGGTTACTTACAGCGTAACAGCCTAAAGACATGCAGTGGCAGCATGGTTACTTGCAGCGTAACAGCCTTAAGACATGCAGTGCCAGTGTGGTTACTTACAGCGTAACAGCCTTAAGACATGCATTGGCAGCATGGTTACGTACAGCGTAACAGCCTTAAGACATGCAGTGGCAGCGTGGTTACTTACAGCGTAACAGCTTAAGACATGCAGTGGCAGCATGGTTACTTACAGCGTAACAGCCAAGACATGCAGTGGCAGCATGGTTACTTACAGCGTAACAGCCTTAAGACATGCATTGGCAGCATGGTTACGTACAGCGTAACAGCCTTAAGACATGCAGTGGCAGCGTGGTTACTTACAGCGTAACAGCTTAAGACATGCAGTGGCAGCATGGTTACTTACAGCGTAACAGCCTTAAGACATGCAGTGGCAGCATGGTTACTTACAGCGTAACAGCCTTAAGACATGCAGTGGCAGCATGGTTACTTACAGCGTAACAGCCTAAAGACATGCAGTGGCAGCATGGTTACTTGCAGCATAACAGCCTTAAGACATGCAGTGCCAGTGTGGTTACTTACAGCGTAACAGCCTTAAGACATGCATTGGCAGCATGGTTACGTACAGCGTAACAGCCTTAAGACATGCAGTGGCAGCGTGGTTACTTACAGCGTAACAGCCTAAAGACATGCAGTGCCAGTGTGGTTACTTACAGCGTAACAGCCTAAGACATGCAGTGGCAGCATGGTTACTTACAGCGTAACAGCCAAGACATGCAGTGGCAGCGTGGTTACTTACAGCGTAACAGCCTAAGACATGCAGTGGCAGTGTGGTTACTTACAGCGTAACAGCTTAAGACATGCAGTGGCAGCATGGTTACTTACAGCGTAACAGCCTTAAGACATGCAGTGGCAGCGTGGTTACTTACAGCGTAACAGCCTAAGACGTGCAGTGGCAGCGTGGTTACTTACAGCGTAACAGCCTTAAGACATGCAGTGGAGCGTGGTTACTTACAGCGTAACAGCCTTAAGACATGCAGTGGCATCGTGGTTACTTACAGCGTAACAGCCTTAAGACATGCAGTGGCAGCGTGGTCACTTACAGCGTAACAGCCTAAGACATGCAGTGGCAGCGTGGTTACTTAGAGCGTAACAGCCTAAGACATGCAGTGGCAGTGTGGTTACTTACAGCGTAACAGCCTTAAGACATGCAGTGGCAGCGTGGTTACTTACAGCGTAACAGCCTTAAGACATGCAGTGGCAGCATGGTTACTTACAGCGTAACAGCCTTAAGACATGCAGTGGCAGCGTGGTTACTTAGAGCGTAACAGCCTAAGACATGCAGTGGCAGCGTGGTTACTTACAGCGTAACAGCCTTAAGACATGCAGTGGCAGCGTGGTTACTTACAGCGTAACAGCCTTAAGACATGCAGTGGCAGCGTGGTTACTTACAGCGTAACAGCCTTAAGACATGCAGTGGCAGCGTGGTTACTTACAGCGTAACAGCCTTAAGACATGCAGTGGCAGCGTGGTTACTTACAGCGTAACAGCCTTAAGACATGCAGTGGCAGCGTGGTTACTTACAGCGTAACAGCCTAAGACGTGCAGTGGCAGCGTGGTTACTTACAGCGTAACAGCCTAAGACATGCAGTGGCAGTGTGGTTACTTACAGCGTAACAGCCTAAAGACATGCAGTGGCAGCGTGGTTACTTACAGCGTAACAGCCTTAAGACATGCAGTGGCAGCGTGGTTACTTAGAGCGTAACAGCCTAAGACATGCAGTGGCAGCGTGGTTACTTACAGCGTAACAGCCTTAAGACATGCAGTGGCAGCGTGGTTACTTACAGCGTAACAGCCTTAAGACATGCAGTGGCAGCGTGGTTACTTAGAGCGTAACAGCCTAAGACATGCAGTGGCAGCGTGGTTACTTACAGCGTAACAGCCTTAAGACATGCAGTGGCAGCGTGGTTACTTACAGCGTAACAGCCTTAAGACATGCAGTGGCAGCGTGGTTGAAAGCGGACTTTGTTTCAGGACTGGCTTGTTACATAAGACAGAATCAGCAGGCCTGTATGTTTGTTTTCATCATCTGTTTGCAGTTTTATTTGGCATCAAAAGAGTGGTGACCTTACATCAGTGTTTGGCTGACAGTACTTTAGGGGGAACGACATTTCAGCAGTGCAAGAATCTTCCCTGTGTAGGCCCACCTGACTTTGACAGTGAGCCACATTTGTGATCCGGGTTAATCCGCACTGTGTCGGCGGGGTCACACGCAGGAAGTGAGGAAACCTTTGTTTGCTTCCTGTTTCCTGTCTGTGACTTCACCAAGAATGTAGGGCACTGCATCTTCTCGGTCTGCGCTGAAACCGCTTTCTCTGTGAGACGGGAAGAGGTATTTTTGTGGTCGAGGCTTGTGTGTGTGTGTGTGTGTGTGTGTGTGTGTGTGTGTGTGTGTGTGTGTGTGTGTGTGTGGTGTGGGCGTATGTGTGGGCGTATGTGTGTGTATGTATTTGAGACAGGTTCAAAAGTGTTGGTGACAAGCTCAGTTTTCACCTTATTAGGATAACGGGTACCGCTCACTCAGCTTATGCTTACTCAGTAAACATGCCAACAATATATAATTAGGCACATTCTCCATCATAATTTCTTCATTTTTTTCTCTGTTTTGCTTCCTCTTCTCTCTCTCTCTCTCTCTCTCTCTCTCTCTCTCTCTCTCTCTCTCTCTCTCTCTCTCTCTCTCTACGGTCATATCATTCTCATTTCCTCGCTCAATCACTGACACTCCTCTTTCTCTCTCTCTGCCGCTCTCTTTTCCTTCCTCATTCATTTGTAAAGCGGGGGACGAGACCCGACACGTCACATTGCCCTTTCAGCGTTGCTTCCTGTTTGCACTCTGTTCCCTTCCCTCATACACTCAGCAGTGACCCACAGACTCACTGTGCTGTGACTTTACTCTTTGGGATGCCGGCTATGGACTAATTTGGTTTGTAATACTGTCTTTGTAAGTGTATGGGATCTATTTTTTTAAGAGCAGCAGATGGTTGTGTATATTATGCATATCTGCCTATGTATGTATGTATGTATGTATGTATGTATGTATGCCTTTTACTTCTTTTCTTTCTTTTCCTGTGTCTGAGCTAGTTGTTGTTTGTGTTCTACAAAAACTGAAGATAACATATTGGGGTGGGGGGGGGGGCAGCAGATGGTTCTTTGTTGGTATGTTGGGGTCGACGTGTAACGATTTGCCGAGAGGAATAACTAAATTAAATATTAAAAACTGTAATATCTGAACAAAATTGTTAATTATGTAAACAAGCAAACATATTCCATATATACTATATACCCATTATGTGTGTCTGTTCTCCTACTCTGCAGGTGTACGTGTGTGTAGATGTGTGACAGCGGAGTGTGTGAGGACAAGCCCCCCGCCCCCCCTGTCAGGATGAGCAGCCAAGGAGGAGGAGCCAAGGACCCCCAGTCGGCCAATCACAGCTCTCGGCCGCTGCCCTCTGTGCCCGAGGAGAGGAAGTCCAGAAACAAGATTATCTCCATGTTTGCCTCTGAGAAGGGTGAGAGAGAGAGAGAGACACATACACACACACACACACACACACACACACACACACACACACACACACACACACACACACACACACACAGGTGACAAGAGTGGTATTGGGGTGACCAACTCTCTGAACTTTACCTCCAGGAGGCAGGAAGAAGGAGCGTGACAAGGACAGGCCTGAGATCTCCCACCCCTCAGACTTCGAACACACTATCCATGTGGGCTTTGATGCTGTCACTGGAGAGTTCACTGTAAGTGTGTGACCTTCATACTGGCTATTTTATACATGTGGAAAAAATGGGAGAAAAATCAGAAGAAAATGTCATGAGGAAAACGTGATCAATAATGTGACTATTGCCAATTAAGATGATAGCACATCTAAGCCGTTTACCTTGGTGTTTACAAGTGGTTAGTGTAAGCATTGACATTTTGAGTTTGGTGCCCTTTACAGAACCTGTGTGTGTGTGTGTGTGTGTGTGTGTGTGTGTGTGTGTGTGTGTGTGTGTGTGTGTGTGTGTGTGTGTGTGTGTGTGTGTGTGTGTGTGTGTGTGTGTGCGTGCGTGCGTGCGTGCGTGCGTGCGTGCGTGCGTGCGTGCGTGTATCTTTCTGTAATTCGAGTCGGGGGGTGATGTGTGAACTGCAGCCTGAGTCAATATGCGAGAAAAGTTGATCCCTCAATTTCCCCCCTGAAGACCTGGGGAAATTCCTGGGAATCTTTATTTGCAACAACAATTGTAAGATTCGCAAAAGGTCTCAGTCCTGTAAAGTGAGCAAACCGATATTTGAGATATTTGTATGGAGTGGGAGAGTTGACAGTTGAAAAACCAGGTAAGTGAGGGATTTTTTGGTTTTCAAAAATGTCTGGAAATTGGACTCCGAGAGCCGCTAGCCATCCGAGTGCAGAAACCTGGCACCCGCACTCCTCAGGATCCATGTGTTTTATTGTTTTATATTGTCTTATTCTGGTGTGTGTTTGTGTGTGTGTGTGTGTGTGTGTGTGTGTGTCTGTGTCTGTGTCTGTGTCTGTGTCTGTGTCTGTGTCTGTCTGTCTGTCTGTCTGTCTGTGTCTCTAGGGTATGCCAGAGCAGTGGGCCCGCCTCCTTCAAACCTCCAACATCAGCAAATCAGAACAGAAACAGAATCCTCAGGCCGTCCTCGACATTCTCAAGTTCTACGACTCAGCCAGCGGAAAACAGAAATACCTCAGTTTTTCTGTCTCGGGTCAGTTTGTCTTCGTCTTCTATCATCACCATCTTTCTATCGTATTCAAGGATCTTTTGCACCTGTTCAGTCTCCCATCTCTCGTCTTATATTTTCTCCGCTCTTATTTTCTCTCTTTCAGATAAAGATTCACAGTCGGTGAGTAGTTAACCCTCGTCGGCCGTGTGGACGAACTTCATGGTTCATTCGCTTAAACATGAAGATGCT
Source organism: Poromitra crassiceps (assembly GCF_964638095.1). Taxonomy (NCBI): domain Eukaryota; kingdom Metazoa; phylum Chordata; class Actinopteri; order Beryciformes; family Melamphaidae; genus Poromitra; species Poromitra crassiceps. The sequence goes on along the minus strand of NC_139625.1, from coordinate 53,185,521 downwards.
TAGTGTGCACTTTCTGCCACTGGCAGCGAGTTATATCTCTGTGTATGTTCATTGTTACAGCCAGGTAAGAAGGGTACCGAGACATCCCCGTCAGGTGGCAAGGACGGCGACGATGACGATGATGACGAAGCTCCACCCCCGATTGTGGCGCGGCCAGAGCACACAAAATCAGTGAGTCACTATTTATACACTATTATACTATGCCAAATTTAGCTTCTATCAGGTTCATAAACATTCAGTTCACGCTGTATAATGGAGTGAAACACAAAGAATAGACAACACAAAACATAGACAACACACAAAGAATAGATTGTGTTTTTTTTTGTTTTCGATATGAGAATTGGGTATTCGAGAACCACGTGCGTTATTATTAGTATTCTTTTTTTTACAATATATACACAGAAAATCTAAAACCAAAGATTTATTTTAAGGGAGGGGAAAATGTACCTGTGCTGATGTCACTTCGTGGAGACGAAACTGAACAACAGCTAGAATGGATTTTTCCTTCAACACTGTGTGTGTTGTCAGGTGTACACGAGGTCAGTGATCGATCCCCTCCCAGCTCCGGACGGAGACGCAGCCTCCAAGGCGGCCGATAAACAGAGGAAGAAGGGAGGAGGAGGCGGCAAGCTGACCGATGAGGAGATCATGGAGAAACTCCGTATGTAACACACAGACGCTGTGAATGACTCATCAAAATAGATGAGTCTGTGTCTGTGTCTGTGTCTGTGTATGAGTCATCACAGACACAGACACATTATTTTCAGCTCCAGCAGTGTGTTCACTGTATTGTTCTTTGATGTTTCTTAGGAACTATTGTCAGTATTGGAGATCCTAAGAAGAAATACACCCGTTACGAGAAGATCGGCCAGGGGTGAGTCAGCGTTCACATTGAAACACTTTGGATTTGCTATGGAGGTTGTCTGGCAGGCGATAGGCTGCTGGTGTATAAATTAGCACTGGCTGAGTTTGAACTAGTCCAGGGATGGATATTAGAAAACTAGTTGCAATATTTTAGAATGTTTTTTGCTGAAGCATCATATAGAAATGTTGTAATGCAGCACAGCAGGCCTGGAATAAACCAGACTTCCGGGGGGGGGGGGGGTGGGGGGGGACCTTATTAAAAGCCACTCGTCACCTCTCCCTCCCATTCTCTCTCAGGGCGTCTGGCACAGTGTACACAGCCATAGATGTTGCCACAGGTCAAGAGGTAAGGTCACCACACCATGGAACTCTGCACTCACTATTCACCTTATGTTTCTACACAGGGGTCAGCCAGTTACTTCCTATTGTGTTGACACTTCCTGTGACAGTACAGTACTAGTGAGCAGGTAAAACAGATGGTGTTTTGAACAGGAAGTCATAACACAACTGGGTCAAGTGGCTACATAAGATGATTATCAACAAGCCAAAAGGAAGTCATTTTGGTGTCATTTACTCTACTAAAACTCAATTGAACTTGATGCTTGAGGTGGGACTGACCCAGAAAAAAAACACAGGGGGGGGGGGGGGTGCTCGGACACTTGTCCCCTGCTAATAGATCTCAATTCAAACCACATGTCTAAATATGAATGTTGTGTTTTGGCCATGCTACCTTCCCCCAATTTGACTCCATTGTCCGCAGTGTCAATAATAGATTATAAAAGAGTTGATAACCATGTAATGCGAACAGGCATGGAGACACTGGTAGTAAATGTAGTTGCAGTAGATGCAAGTGCCCAAATATCTTGATGTATTTACAGGATATTGTGTTTTGCAGGTGGCCATCAAACAGATCAACTTGCAGAAGCAGCCAAAGAAAGAGCTGATCATCAACGAGATCCTGGTCATGAAGGAGATGAAGAACCCTAACATTGTCAACTTCGTAGATAGGTAACGTTAACACTGACTTAACACACGTATGTACGTACGTACGTACACACACACACACACACTCACAGCAGCGACCGAATCGATTGATTTGTAAATGTTAATACATGCTGCTGGTTTTTAGTTTCCTTGTAGGAGATGAGCTTTTTGTGGTGATGGAGTACCTGGCTGGTGGTTCTCTCACTGACGTGGTGACGGAAACCTGCATGGACGAGGCTCAGATCGCTGCCGTCTGCAGAGAGGTATGGTGTTGCTGTGGAGGGAAGGAATGGGAGAGAGGGGAGAAGAGGGGGAACTGGCTCTGTAGATGTCTCCATGGAGAATCATGCAGGTGTGGCTTCAGCAGAGATAAAGAGTATTATTTCCTTTCCGTATCACACAATCTCCCCCATAATTTCCTATTGATGGAAAGGGAGAGCAAGGTAAAATTAGCTACTTGCATTTTGTGCTATTATGGCAAAATAAATGTGTATTTACTTCAAACATTAATTTACATGTATATTTAAAGGGACAGCTCACCCTAAAATCCAAAATACATATTTTTCCTCTCACCTGCAGTGTTATCCATCTACTATATCGTTTTGGGATAGTTGCCTGAATTTTGGAGATATCGGCCGCAGAGATGTCTGCCTTCTCTTGAATACAATGGAACTGGATGGCACTCGGCTTGTAGTGCCCGAAGCACCAAAAAAATACTTTTGAAAAACTCAACAGCATTGTCTCTTTCCAGAAATCATGACCCGGTTACTCAAGATAATGCACAGACTTTGTTGTGAGCACTTTCATGTAAGAACTATTTTCTTTTACAGTCTCATGTAGGAACTAGCTAGCAGCTAGCAGGTGTAGTTCGGTCAAAAGAAAATAGTTCCTTGACCAAGTGTGCTCAGGGACGGTACCTGGGCACCAGTGAGAAAGCACCCTTACCCTCTTCTCTTCCTCTGCACAGCTTGTTTTGGTGGCGTAACCTGCTTCCCTCTGTCTGTCCAGTGTCTCCAGGCTCTGGACTTTCTCCATGCCAACCAGGTCATCCACAGAGACATCAAGAGTGACAACGTACTGTTGGGGATGGATGGATCAGTCAAGCTCAGTGAGGGAACACACACACAGACACACACACACACACACACACACATGTATAGTTGTTAAGTCACTCACATTTGTGGATCCAACCAAATAATAACCATAGTAGCACGGTAGCACCATTAGTGAACTAACAGGGATGGGACAACATATTAAAATTCACAACACAAAAGCATGACTTCGTGGGGCTGAAGAATGAATGTTAGCTACATTTTTATTCTGCTGTCGAATCGTGAACCCTGCATCGCTTATTGAATCATATTGTATATGACATAAGCGTACTGTCCTATCCCTATGAAATAATGATTGACGAGTTGCACTTTCTGTTTCAAGTTTAACTGTTATTATCACTCTGAATTGATTGATCTCGCCCTTTTTTCTCTCTCTTCTTCAGCTGATTTTGGCTTCTGCGCCCAGATCACCCCAGAGCAGAGCAAACGCAGCACCATGGTGGGGACTCCGTACTGGATGGCTCCTGAGGTGGTGACCAGGAAGGCCTATGGACCCAAAGTGGACATCTGGTCCCTGGGCATCATGGCCATCGAGATGGTCGAGGGAGAGCCTCCATATCTCAACGAGAACCCACTCAGGGTGAGTGCGAGCATGTGGGAGGGAGACGGGCCAGGCAGCTGTTGCATATTTGTATCTACAAGCGTCTGTCTTCTTGGTTGAACAGCATGTTTGGTCATGGTGGAAGGCAGCGGAAACTAAACCCAGTTTCCCCTGTTGTTGGTAATTCAGTTGACCAGATTTTTGAAGTTGATGTATGTGTTGATATTTAAGCTGATGTTTTATTTACCACTGGTGGCGTGGTGGGAAATATTACTTGAATTTACATTTTCCCGAAAGGGATGGATCAATGAAGTATCACAATATTATTATGAAGAATTAGGCCTTCTTATCAGCGGCCAGACAACAATAAAAATGATTAAGATATTTCAGAAACATACATTTTGTGGTACAATATACAACAACAAGCCATTTTTTTTTCCAATATTTTATTTTATTTTATTTTACTTTTTTTTTTCAGAACAACACACAAAGAAAGAAAACAAAAACGAACAGGCTCCGAGTGCAAACCATTTTAGAGAGAATTATCTGCAGCTTTATTAATGTGGGGGAGATGCAGAATCAATAGGGGACGGCTACAAAGGCTACTATTGCAAAATGAATGAATGGAATGTAGCTACAAGTGTGATTGATATTATAATATTTTGGTTTAATGTATATATTTTTAACCATACTGCTGTATTGTCCTCAGGCATTGTATTTAATCGCCACAAACGGAACTCCTGAGCTGCAGAGTCCAGAGAAACTGTCTCCGGTCTTCAGATCCTTCCTGTCCCGCTGTCTAGAGATGGATGTGGAGAAACGAGGAGGTGGCAGAGAACTGCTGCAGGTAGAGCAGGCTTAAGCACTCCTATTACCGCACTATCTCTCTCACACAGATGTCTACATATACACAAATAATAATCATAATGTAATAATAATAATAATAATAATAATAATTGTTATGTTTGCGGTATCAGTCAAATGTTTGGACACACCTGATTCAATGTACTGTGTTTTCTATTATCTTGAAGCCATTTTGATCTAAAGGCTTATGGTAAAAAAAAAAACTTTGCCCAAACTTTTCTATAATCTTTTAAGAAATTCAATGTGAACACTCTTGTCTGTCCCCGTAGCACCCATTCCTGAGGCAGGCCAAGCCTCTGTCCAGCCTCACCCCCCTCATCCTGGCAGCCAAGGATGCCATGAAGAGCAACCGCTAAATCCCCCCAATAACTGCTGTACCTACCAGCATCTTCACGACCTACGTATGATAACTGCTGTACCTACCAGCATCTTCACGACCTACGTATGATAACTGCTGTACCTACCAGCATCTTCACGACCTACGTATGATCATCATTAGTAACCTGCTAATGGTTCTCTGTCTTTTAAAAGGGTTACTGAAAACAATTAAAATATACACATGCCTTTCCCCCAATCCCCAGTGTTTCTCTACTGATGCCAGATTTAGTGACCCACGTGCCTTCTTATCCATGTGCCTTGTTCCACCCCACACATGTAGCCATATAGAGAGGCAAAGTGGAACTTCACTTCCTGCTTCAGCACTGTACCAGAGATTCCCATAGACATTTCCTAAAATACTTATAAAAATAGTTGTACTTGTTCAAACCATGGTTCAGATATATTTAGAAACAGGAGGGATCCCATAACATTTCACTCGGACCAAAACGTTAAAAAAAATGCAGGTTTAAAGAAAATATTTTTTCAATGTTGGTTTTTTTAGTTTTGGTCCGAGTGAAATGTTCTATGTGCTCCCCTGATTCTAAATATACAGTAGCTGAACCGTTTGGTTTGACCAAGTAAAACTATTTTTCTATAAGCATTTTACGAAATGTCTATGGGAAAATAAATTGCGGAAGAAAATCTCTGGTACAGTGCTGAAGCAGGAAGTGACATTCACTTTGCGTCTCTATTGTGTTTGGTAACTGTTGCTGCAGTCCCAGTACAAGGATGAACTTTTTCTCTTTTTTCAGGGGGGGAGAGAGACACAACTTTCATTATTTTCTAAATGGTATTTAAGATTAAAAATGTCCAGCTTTACTGTCATGATTCATGATTGCAACCCCCACACAGACTTCAGTCCTGCTACCAAACATTCTATATAGGCTTGCACACATATTTCAACACTCCGGTGTTTAGCCCCTGGAAATGACCTTTAACCTTGAATGCTGAAGCTTAACTGAAAGCCATAGAGGGGGAGAGGTGGTGAGTCTACATTTCTGTCACTATGATGTTTCTTGTAGATGTTCTGTTTTTCTTTTCTGTGTTCTACATGTCATGCCTTAATGTCGGTGTAAGTGCTGTGTGAAATTGTTTGTTTGAATGCGTTTTATGCACAACTGGAAGAAGACAGCATTCTTTTGTATATCATGTACTTCAATTGGTGATGTCCTTTTTAAATCTGTAATTTTTTACCAGCTTTTAAAAAGTATGTATATCGTTGTTTTATACTTGTAACTAACATATCAAATGACCATTTTTGTAATTTTGTGTACCAGTTCATCCTCTATGGACTGAACTTAATTAATGAATCAAACTTCAAATCTCCTCTCACCTCTCTGCTAAGCATGACACTCCAGCCAGAACTGAGTCAGAGTGTTTACAAATCAGTTGTTTTTGTTTGTTTTCAGTTCCGCTTGGAAAACCAGAGGGATTGGGCTTCCTAAATTGGAAAATACCTGACTTGTTTAGACAATCACTGGAAAGTATTTAAAAGTCAATTACATCATTATGCTTTTAACACATGCATGATACAGTGCACCCCACTCATTTGGTTCTCCAAGCAGGTCAAAACACATTACTTGCAAATACTGCCTGGCACAGGCTGGAATACACAAATTATGTGATTTGTAAGTTGTGACTAGCCCAATAACATTCCCGATACAAGTGTGATAATGTACATCTGATTGATGAGAATATTAGGTTGTTTGTTTTTATCATCAATGATGAAAAGCCAACAACTTCTGCTGATTTCTCAAATCCATGTTAAATCATAGTATGTAAATTATTATTAAAGGTTGACCTGAACGGACTCAATGTCTCATTTTATCAAACTTTGAGTTTCATGGATGTGGTTGATTTTTTGGCTTTGCTTTTGCCACAAGAAGGCACCATTGCCCTGATTTGTAACAGAAATGCACACACCAATAAAGGCAGCTAATTTGAATGTCTCACACTCAGGCGCACTCACTCAGACACAGGTGTGTGTTTGCCTACTGTGTTTGAATATGTGTTGTGCTTCCGTGCACACCAGGTGCCTTTAAAATGCCAAATCTTGTGCCAAGTCTTAAATCTTTCACACAGACACACGTTATGTGACTTATTCTTACCATGCTGGCATTCCTAGCTCTGGGTTAGATAATTTTGTAACTCACCCACAACACATTCTCCACAAAGATAATAAAAGCAAAACAATGGGAGAAACCAAACAAAAACAAACACACAGAGCACCTACAGCAGGCAGAAGGTTAACACTGTAGAAATAGGTATAGCAGGGGTATTTAGATATAATAATAAATAGATAAAGGCTTATTACATGTTAAGTCCTAGAGAGATATGTCAGTCCATGCTAGTCCGTAAGAGACCACTCTGAAGGGCCTGGGCCCTATCCTCTCCAATATAGTCCAGAAAGGGGTTCCAGATCTGAAAAAATTGGAATGGCCTATCCCTGAGCCAAAAGCTGATAGCTTCCAAAGGGAGAAGTTCCATAACACTCCGAATCCACTGCGAAACTGTTGGAGCTGAGTCTGAAATCCACTGAAGAAGAACACATCTTGCACTATAAAGAAGCACATTGAGCAGCTTCAATGAAGAGGAGACAAGGTTTAATGCTGCCGTATGTAGTCCCAGAATGCAGGAGATAGGGTCAAGGGTCAATTTCCCCCAAATAGGTATCAACTTCTTTACACACTTTGACCCAGAAATCATTAATAACAGGGCAAACAAAAATACAGTGGAAATATGAACCTTCAGTGACCTTACATTTATTACAGAATTTAGAGAGAGAAGGATTAAACTTGTTACGTTTAATCATGTTCTTCTAACATTTTGAAGAAGTAGGCCACACGCCCATACGCATGGCGGTAAAGTAGAATTAGAGAGAGACACATCCAAACCCAGAATAGGGGCAGGTGCTGAGCTGAACTGGTACAGTGAAACAAAAGAATCAAAACTGCTCACACACTACAGGGCTCCTTTTGCGGTATTTATTGCACCAAAGGATTCAATGAGGTTTCGAGCTAGACGCTCTTCATCAGACCAAAGTCAAGTAGACAATATTACAGCATGGACTGCTTTAATGAAGCCGTGCGTGCATGGGGACCACTGAGGTCACCAGGTTAACTGGGTGGAGGGTCCTATGTTGGAGATATGTTTGTATGTGTATGTACAGTATATGATTTTGTAGGTGTGTGTGGCTTTTGTGCTTTTCTGGTTTTGTGTTGTATTGAATAATTTGTTAATACAAAATTTGATCACAAAAACAAAGAAGTAGGCCACACGCAAAGTATCAAAATTATGTTTTTCTCAAAGGATCAACAGCCACTCTAACTGTCACTCAGTCCCCTGTAGCTGTAGCCAAGTCTATTGGTCTGGGACAGGCTGTCTCTCTGAGCTGTATGACCAGCACAGGAGGAGCTGAGGACTATGATGGTATCTTACCATCAGATTACATAGAAATTGCCCTGCTGCAGCTGTTACCGACAGCAGGAGACTCTGGATCACTCGTCCACTGCACCGCACACTCTGGTTTCCAAGCAAAACTGTTACTCCAACATTGATAAAATCATACAGAAACCGGCTGTGCATGGTGTTCATCCCCAGTCAAAGGGGAAGTGAAACTCAGATTTGCATCAACATGAGAGCAGGGTCCCCCCCCCCCTCAGAATAGATTCAGAATAGATCTGAACTCAGATGTTCAACCAAACCCAATGAGGTTTCATTTGAAACTTTTATTCAAACACAAAGCAAAATAAAACACCAGCGATCTCCAATGATGACATGACACATTTATTTATTATAGCAATACAGAATTTGCATGGCACATTTGACATGCAGTATGTGGAAGCAAAGAAATTACAGCACAAAATGCAGAGTGGTCATTAGGTCACATGCATAGCTTTTCTGATCAAATCTGTGACTAAAATCATGGCCAAGATATGTGAAAACAGACCCACAGTATGTTAGGTTTGTCTAGAGATTCAGTAGCCTAGGTAAACCCAGCCCCCACGTGACCTGCTCTCTCAGTTCCCAGTCACATAGTGACTGAGAACAGGTCTGAGAGCAGGTCACGTGTAGCCTGGGTAAACCCATCCCCCACGTGACCTGCTCTCAGACCTGTTCTCAGTCACTATGTGACTGGGAACTGAGAGAGCAGGTCACGTGGGGGCTGGGTTTACCTAGGCTAGGTCACGTGGGGGATGGGTTTACCCAGGCTAGAGATTCAGTGCTGTTATTTCTCTAATCTGAGCAGCGGTCAGGGTCCAGGGTTTGAGTGACAGACGTCTGGCCATTCAGACCGGCCTCACAGCTCACTGAGCCCGACTTCCTCCACTGGTCTGCAGGGAGGCTCAGGGTGCTGCTGCAGCTGTAGCGGCCATCCCTCCCCAGGACCTCCAGGCTGTGTGACACCCCTGAGGGGCTGTTGCTGCTCCCCACCCTCCAGCCCAGCCTCCAGGCTGAGGGGAAGCCCCCGCTGGCCACACACACCAGTGTGGCACCGTCCTGCTGCAGCTCCACTCTGGAGGGGGGAGGAGGTTCAAGGTGGGCCGCACCACACACACTGGAGGAGAGAGAGGAGAGGGGAGGAGGGAGGAGAAGAGAAGAGGAGAGGAGAGGAGAGGAGAGAGAGGATGCACTCATAAGTCACTCAGAATTAGACAATGAATCTAAATGATGACCAATAATGACATCTCCATCTAATTGATCATATTTGCAATCCATCCCTCTCTCCAGCAATGACTCTTGTGTCGAAAATGTAAATGGTTTCAACAGTTAAAGCAGCTTCTTCTCTGTCTCTTTCATTTCCTTTTCACCAGTTAATGAACCATGAAGAAATGTTACAAGCTATACTGGGTTTAACTTTAAAAGTACACGAGATCCACAGAAAATATTAATTATAAAAGAAAATCTGAAATGTTAAAAATTCAGTAGAATGTGAAATCAAATCATCATTTAACTTGTAAGAATTGTACTTGTTTTACTTCGTTGGCAATGTTCATTGAATAAATAAATACTCTTTGAAAATCCAACTTATTAGAAAATGTTTCCATAGCCTAATTTTAATTATCAACTAGATTGAAGAGACATTGATCTCATCGAAATCTCTGTTCAAACTGTGTTCAACCCTTAACTGAAAAATAGCAAATTATGAACAAAGTGCAAACAGTAAATTTTGATCATTCGATTTCGTCTCCTACATTTTATTTTACCTACTGTATATAGTATGTCTAAGTAGAAATCTCTGGTACTTACAGTCAACGATGAGTTTGGTGCCTCCACCAAAAGTGTATCACCCCACATGGAAAGAATCTATATGAACATATATGCAACTATATGCAACCTATATGCAACCTATATGCAGCATATATGAGCATATAGGCCATATATATGCCGCATATAGGTTGCATATAGGCCAGATTTAGGTGCATATATGCGCATATAGGAGCATATAGGCCATATATATGCCGCATATAGGTTGCATATAGGCCAGATTTAGGTGCATATATGCGCATATAGGAGCATATAGGCCATATATATGCCGCATATAGGTTGCATATAGGCCAGATTTAGGTGCATATATGCGCATATAGGAGCATATAGGCCATATATATGCCGCATATAGGTTGCATATAGGCCAGATTTAGGTGCATATATGCGCATATAGGCCACATTTATGCCGCATATAGGTTGCATATAGGCCAGATTCAGGTGCATATAAGTGCATATACCGGGCATATAGGTCTCCTATAGCTTCTTTATATCCACATATAGGTACTATTTTATGTGCACATACAGGGCATATATGTCTCCTATATAGCTTCTTTATATACACATAAAGGCCCTATATGTTCATAATACAGGTCATATAGGTCTCACTTCTTTATATCCACATATAGGCCATATATGTACACAATACAAGGTATATGCCTCCTATATAGGTCATTTACAAATCTGTTTGTATACACTGTGTCATAAATCCATATATACCCAGCGAGCACAAAACGTTTTTTCAACGTTGATTTTTAGTTTAAATCTGGGTGATATTGGGTTTGAACGTCTAAGACCTAATTTCACCCTCTTTTCAACCGGCTAAAATGCGGTTACAACGTAAACGTGTAAAAAAACACAATTTGGTTCATCATATTGTTAAAACATTTGTTGTAGTTTGGAATAGAGACAATATTGATAGTGTGTGAATTGGCATTTTATTGTCTTTTATTGTGTAACTGAGAGTTGAAATCTGATCTACACGAAAACTACATTTCAACGCATTTTATGTCACATGAAATATCATAAATATGGGACTATAGGCTATGTGGTGCCAGCAAAAAGCTTCCAGGACACAACTATGGTTAATAGTTTAGCGCAATACTATAAAATAATGAATTCAGTTCCTGCAGCAACGAGCATGCGCAAGTACTAGCTGTGACTGACTAGACCAAAGCAAGTCTGCACCGGTCTGCACCAAGTGCGGAAGGAGGTGCTCTGGGCACACTATTGTAACAGACTATACGAGGCTCTGTGTAGGCCTACCTCCTGAGTCTCTGGTGTTAAATGAAGTTAACCTCTGAAGCCGTACAGCCTACAGACTATAGATGCACACACACACACAACATCATTTTAGTCTGTTACGATCGTACGCATCACATAAAATAACTTCCCGATCGCTGACAATTGTGGTCTACGTTGTGTGCGAGAGAGTATATAATGTGCCCGGCTCTCTCGTTAGTATAAGAAAATGTATAGCTCAGCACTAGAGCGCACGGCTTGAACCTTGGAGAACGGGGTTCGAATCCCGTGTGCGCTGCTATTTTTATTTATTTAAAATCCTACATATAGGTACATATATGTACATATAGGTTTCCCATATATGGTGCATACATAAAATTGGCCGATTTCCTATATTATATGTACATATAGGTACATATATGTACCTATACATATAGGTACATATATGTACATATAATATAGGAAAACGGCCAATTTTATGTATGCACCATATATGGGAAAACTATATGTGGCCCTATATTAAAACATATAGGGTACATATAGATTATTTCCATGTGGGACAGTGATACAAACTCCTTAAGAGGCCATACAAAAACCTCCTGCACTTGAAACAAGCTGCTCTCCAATATAAAACTCTGCTTTGCCATAAAGGTTCTGCTAAATTAGTGAGATCCAGAAAAGTCTTTGATGTTATTATTTGTCTTTTTTCATTTTGCTTGAATTTTGTACACATTTCAAATGGCAGAGGAAGAGTTTATGCCCTCCTCATTACAATTCCATCGTTTTACATTTATCTTAATGTGTAAATTAATTAGATACAGTATTTCATAATAATCATCTGTTACAAGATCATATAAGTTATAATGTATACCTTTAAATTGTTTATCATACAAGCCACTATAATCCAAGTGTGGTAAATCATAATTTCCAAGGATTTCTGACAAATGTATCTTTGTATTCCAATAAGAGTAGAGATCCTGTACATCCAAGCAGTATTCTCTCCTGATTGTGTGTCTCACGTTGCCTTCAGTGTGTTGAGAGCAGTGAGGTCATTTTCATAGAGAGGAGGATCTGCATTGTCAGCTGATCCTCCAGTGAACTGAAAAGGTTTATAGTCCTGTGAGTTCAACAGTGCAGGAATCACATCTGTCCCTCAACACAGCAGAGAGCACAGCCACCATGACTCTCCTTACCATCCTCATCTGGATGCTGGCCTGCTGAGAACTGACACAGACCACTGAACACAGAGCTGAGTCTGACCTCACCAAGCACAACCATTATATTCTCTTGACACACCAATATCATTTTACACCAGATTTTCTATTAATAAACTTTAAGGCTTGCTTAATTAGTTTGGGAGACAGACAGAGACAGACAGACAGAGACAGACAGACAGACAGACAGACAGACAGACAGACAGACAGACAAGCAGCAGCTACAGTAATCCACAGTAGCCTATTCGTCTTAAGCTGCTGCTAGACCTTAACAATTAATAGAAAATAATACGAAATCGCAATATCAACTTCAACTGCAGCTAATGAAAACGTTTCATCTAGGCTACTCACAACTCGAATCATATCCATCTACCCCACCCCCAACCCCGACAAAGTCACTTTTCTTGAAACGATGTTCAATGTCTAAAAATAATTCTGACAAGCAAATCTTGATACAAATCACAGTTTAAATGCAATTGCTATTCTGTCAATAGCAATTGGATTTTTTTCTTTCATCTATAGCTTGCAAAGTTCTCTCTCCCTTCCTCCCTCCATCTCTCTCTCTCTCGCGGGTGCGCACGCACGCACGCACGCACGGACGCACGCACGCGCACACACACACACACACACACACACACACACACACACACACGCACGCCATGTCTATGGTGCGGCATAGTAGGATTGCCTTTTGGGAGGGTCTGGTGAGACGAAGGAGGAGCGCAGCCTGGATTCACCCACAGGGCCTTAGCCCTCCCTGCACCGAAGGGTCTTTCAATGCTGCGGTGTAGCACTAGCTCTATTGCAGCGGATTGGGCATGATCAACCCTTCCGCGGGCAACATTGCAGACAGAGTAAGAAGGCTGATCCGTGAGCGACTGCTTCCGGGACGCGGGTCGGGGTCTTAATCGGCCTCGGCTGGGTCTACTGGGCGAGGGTGTATGATGTTCGATAGACCCGAAACACCTTACAACCCCAGTTAACATCACTGATGACGCGTCCCAGCGCATGCTGTAGCATTGTATTTTGAATCGTATTAGTCTGGCTCCCCTGGCCAGTGACACTTAGGAATAGTCTAGGTGACAACCAAGTATAGTTTGGTGACAAGCTGGAGAGACAGTTGACGGTCGGAGAGACGGCACCCGGTACGGGATGGGTTTAGCACCCCAGCCTGGCTCTCTCGTGAGGGAGAAATCCACAAATGCTAGGGATCAGCCTCCTGAAAAGCTGTGTAAAGATCGGCGCGCCTGGGGTCCTTCAGGCTAGAGCGAGGTGCTCGCCACAGGCAAATGACGTGCAGCACACAGGCCTGCTTGAGGCATCCTCTTTGTCTATGGTGCGGCATAGTAGGATTGCCTTTTGGGAGGGTCTGGTGAGACGAAGGAGGAGCGCGGCCTGGATTCACCCACAGGGCCTTAGCCCTCCATGCACCGAAGGGTCTTTCAATGCTGCGGTGTAGCACTAGTCTATTGCAGCGGTTTGGGCATGATCAACCCTTCCGCGGGCAACGTTGCAGACAGAGTAGGAAGGCTGATCCGTGAGCGGCTGCTTCCGGGACGCGGGTCGGGGTCTTAATCGACCTCGGCTGGGTCTACTGGGCGAGGGTGTATGATGTTCGATAGACCCGAAACACCTTACGACCCCAGTTAACATCACTGATGACGCGTCCCAGCGCATGCTGTAGCATTGTATTTTGAATCGTATTAGTCTGGCTCCCCTGGCCAGTGACACTTAGGAATAGTCTAGGTGACAACCAAGTATAGTTTGGTGACAAGCTGGAGAGACAGTTGACGGTCGGAGAGACGGCACCCGGTACGGGATGGGTTTAGCACCCCAGCCTGGCTCTCTCGTGAGGGAGAAATCCACAAACGCTACGGATTAGCCTCCTGAAAAGCTGTGTAAAGATCGGTGCGGCCTGGGGTCCTTCAGGCTAGAGCGAGGTGCTCGCCGCAGGCGAATGACGTGCAGCACACAGGCCTGCTTGAGGCATCCTCTTTGTCTATGGTACGGCATAGTAGGATTGCCTTTTGGGATGGTCTGGTGAGACGAAGGAGGAGTGCGGCCTGGATTCACCCACAGGGCCTTAGCCCTCCATGCACCGAAGGGTCTTTCAATGCTGCGGTGTAGCACTAGCTCTACTGCAGCGGATTGGGCATGATCAACCCTTCCGCGGGCAACGTTGTAGACAGAGTAGGAAGGCTGATCCGTGAGCGGCTGCTTCCGGGACGCGGGTCGGGGTCTTAATCGGCCTCGGCTGGGTCTACTGGGCGAGGGTGTATGATGTTCGATAGACCCGAAACACCTTACGACCCCAGTTAACATCACTGATGACGCGTCCCAGCGCATGCTGTAGCATTGTATTTTGAATTGTATTAGTCTGGCTCCCCTGGCCAGTGACACTTAGGAATAGTCTAGGTGACAACCAAGTATAGTTTGGTGACAAGCTGGAGAGACAGTTGAAGTTCGGAGAGACGGCACCCGGTACGGGATGGGTTTAGGACCCCAGCCTGGCTCTCTCGTGAGGGAGAAATCCACAAACGCTACGGATTAGCCTCCTGAAAAGCTGTGTAAAGATGGGCGCGGCCTGGGGTTCTTCAGGCTAGAGCGAGGTGCTCGCCGCAGGCGAATGACGTGCAGCGCATAGGCCTGCTTGAGGCATCCTCTTTGTCTATGGTGCGGCATAGTAGGATTGCCTTTTGGGATGGTCTGGTGAGACAAAGGAGGAGCGCGGAAACACCTTACGACCCCAGTTAACATCACTGATGACGCGTCCCAGCGCATGCTGTAGCATTGTATTTTGAATCATGATAAGATAGAATAGAATAGAAGACTATTGTTGACCAGAATTTATTCCGAATAATAACAAAACAGTAGGCAAATAAACTCTCTCTCTCTCTGTCACACACACACGCACGCACGCACGCACGCACACACACACACACACACACACACACACACACACACACACACACACACATAGGCAGCGGAACCACCCAGGCCACACGGGCCCGAGCCCGGGTACATTTCATTTTTACAATGAGTGAAACTTTTTTATTTTTTATTTTTTTACAATTAAACCTAATTTACTTATTACACTCGACTGGTTGTTTTTCAGATGTGATGTGAATCTAAAGTGAACTAAACAAGTCAGATCCACTATAAATGTTTTTCAGTAGATGCTGTGATGTAGCCACAAGAAAGGTGCAATATTAATATTTTTCAGGAGATGGCGATGTGATGTAGCTTATCAAGAAAGATGCATTATAAATGGTGTTTCAGGAGATGTGTGATGTTGCTAGCTATAGGTTCTAAACAAGAAATATGGTTCAAATGTTTACAGTAGTTTTCCTTTCTTGCTGCACTGCAATGTTACAATGCTGTGAGACAGAGCTAAACACAAAAGATGCAATATTAATAGTTTTTCATGAGATACTCAGTATTTAATACTAATACTAATACTAATAATAGAAAAGGAGAAGATACTGAATAATGACATCACAACAGTATAATCCTAATGTTAATTTAAAATGAAATATTCTTCTAAATAAGGATAAAAGTCCAAAAAACATACAATTTTCTTCTACGCTGCCCGGGCAGCGTCGAGATTCCACTCCTTACAGCACCCCCTACTTAATAATAGTTGGCTCGGGGAACGGTCCGGCCCCCGGTCCCTTAGGTTTCTGACAA